>NC_092054.1:128455930-129055930 GCF_003086295.3 Arachis hypogaea | reverse complement strand
CAAAAAATAAACCAAAATTAGTTCAGATTTGAACAAAAACTAACTAAACAATCACACATGAACAAGTTCAGCAAATTCAAGTGAAACAAATTAAATGAACCTAAATTAAACTAAGAAATGAACTGAAATTTATTAAGGAATAAAAAATTTGGTCAATACTTAACAGCAGCATCAAGTGAACCTCAATTAATTCACAAATGAATTAAAATTAGTTCAGATTTGAACAAGCAGTCAAAAAGACTCAATCATCAATAAAAACACATCGAATTCATTTCTGGATTCAAATGAAGCTTAATTAAACTAAGAAATAAACGAAAATTACTTAAGGAATAAAAAATCTGGTCAATACTTATCAGTAGCATCAAGTGAACCTCAATTAATACACAATTTGAACCGAAATTAGTTCAGATTTGAACAAGCAGTCAAAAATACTCAATCATCAATAAAAACACATCGAATTCATTTATGGATCCAAATGAACCTTAATTAAACTAAGAAATGAACCAAAATTACTTAAAAAATAAAAAATTTGGTCAATACTTATCAGCAGCATCAAGTAAACCTCAATTAACACACAAATAAACCAAAATATTAGTTCAGATTTAAACAAGCAGTCAAAAAGAATCAATCACTAACAAAAATACATCCAATTCATTTTTGGATCTAAATTAACCTCAAATAAACTAAGAAATGAACCAAAATTATTTAATAATGGCACCAGAGAAATTCAGAACCATTAAAGATATTAGCAAAATGTTGGTGTTGTTAGTGATGACGATAACGAAAGAGAAAAATAACAAAAAAGGAAAAGAAGAAGAAGACGACACAGCATCAGGATCCAAATGAATCTCAAATAAACTAAGAAATAAACCGAAATTATTTAATAATGTCACTAGAAAAAATCAGAACCAATAAAGATATTAGTAAAATATTAGTGTTGTTGGTGATGATGATAACGAAAGAGAAATATAATAAAGAAGGAGAAGGAGAAGCGATGGCAGTGAACATGCACACACAAATTTAAAATATTTGATTGGACTTAGTTAGGGTTATGACTTGGATGTAGATATTTATTCTTTTTCATAATTTTAAAGATAAGATTGTTGTTAAAGGAAAGACAATGTAATGAGTAAAAGTATGCTTAAAATCTAATTAACATAATTTTATTAATTAGTGTGATTAAAGAAAGATAATGTAATGAATAAAGTAGGTTTGAAATCTAATTAACATAATTTTATTAATTAGTGTGATTATTATAAATAGAGATAAACAACAACAACAAAGCTTTGTTCCACTAGGTGGGGTCAGCTATATGAATCAAATGACGTTATTGAGCTCTATCATATATCATGTTTACAGCGAAATCGTTTACATATAGATCTCGTTTGACCACTTCATGGATGGTCTTTTTAGGTCTTCCTCTACCTTTCACCCATTGTCTATCCTCCATCTCATCCACCCTCTTGACTGGGTGCTCTGTCGGTCTTCTTCTCACATGTCCGAACTACCTGAGACGCGATTCTACCATCTTTTTCACAATGTGTGCTACTCCAACTCTCTTCCTTCTATCTTCGTTCCTTATTTTATCCAATCGCGTATAACTGCTCATCCATCTCAACATCTTCATTTCTGTCATACTTAACTTATGTTCGTACTCCCCTTTGACCGTCCAACACTCTGTACCATAAAATATAACCGGTCTCATAACAGTACGATAGAACAATAGTATAATTAAAAAAAGCATGAAATTAATAATTGATATGTATCCTTCTTTAGAATTTCATTAAAGAAATTATTTTCTCCTCCTCTCTCATTTAAATTGATTCTCCCCTGACTCCCTCGTATAACCATTAATTATTACCTATTTCAGACATCCTTCCCTTTACACTTAGCTTATAGTTGAACCAAGACTTGTTGATTGTTATAATGTTGTCGTTGATAATTAAATTAAAATATTTTTTTTTTGGGATAAAAATTTGAATAGTTAAAGTTTGCTATTAATTAGACAAGTGTACATGACTAGTAGCAGCATTGATGACGAATAAGATGCTAAAAATTGAAGATTGCTAACATATGTCTGAAATGTCATAATTATAAGCAAGTTTTATTCTCATGATGAGACCACCTCATCTTTTTTTTCTTTTTTGTTGCAATGTCAATCTTACACCACTTATATGTGTAATGTGTGCAATGAAAAAAGAAAAATGTTAACGAAAAAAAGAGTTCGAGTAGTCTTCCATTTCGTATGTCATGAGAGTTTGAAAGAAAATTTATTTTAAACTTATATCGAGTTATCTATATGTGAGTAAATAAACTTGAGACAAATTAATTGGGAACTTAAATTTACGAATTTAGATTTTGTAAAACAGAGTATACTTTCAAATAAATTTGAGCAATACTAGGAATTAAAAGGGTATTAGTCAAAAATCAGTCAAATACTTTTGGTGAATCTAAAATCTCTACGAGTTAATATATATAGACGTTTTTTCTGCTAAGTATCAGAATGTTTTTTTTTATACTAAATGGATGTTCTTTTATATATTTATCGAATTTTTTTTGTATTGCAAATGTGAATGTCTCTATTTTTTTAAGAATTTTATATTTTTTTTTAAATTTTATAGATATTTAATTATTTTTGCTAAAATATAATTGGATGTTTCTTTTATTAAGTATTAGGATTTTTTTTTAAATGAATGTTTTTTTTATAACTGTAATTGTGTAGTTTGCAGTCTCTTTAATCATCAAAACAGCACCCTAATATCGCAAAACGCAGAGAGCAACATCTGCAACAAAAAAAACATGAAATAAAATTTTATTATTTTCACTTTTTTTTTTATAAAATTTAAAAATGAAAAACACTAAAAATAAAATAAAAATAAAAAAAAAAGCGCATCCTTAAATTACTATCAATTTAACTCTACAAATCAAAGTCAACATTTTTCCTGTACACTTGCTACTTGGATTGAACACAGAACACCTAATCAAGTGTTTAAAGATCAATGAAACTCAATTGTTTCATCTTTCTTCAATCTTCATTGATTCAATTGAAGCATGGCGGCAACTGTGTCGAAGGATGGTGGCTCCTCCTCAGAATCGGCATTGATATTCATGGGGACAGGCTGCTCCAGCGCCATTCCCTATCCGAGGTGCCTCATCTCTCCCTCCCATCCTCCCTGTCACATTTGCTTCCAATCGCTCTCTCTTCCTCCCAACCAAAACGTGGAGCGCGTCATCGACGCGCTGGAGCTTGCAGAGGCGCGTGATAAGGGAATCGAACGCATTCTTGCGAGTGACGCCGCGGTTGAGGGTGGATAAGGTTTGAAGGAGGTGGTTGAGGAGGGAAGAGGAGAAGGTTTCGTCGGTGACGAAGTCGAAAGTGGACTTCGTGTTGAAGCAGTTGTCTGGATGCGCTTGTTGAGGGTGTCGCGGAGAGCATGAAAGTCGCCGGCGCTTTCAGCAGCATTGGTGAGAGAGAGGTCTGTGTGTGATTGTTGGAGGTGGGTAGGTTAACGTGAGAGAGAAGAGGAAGGCTTTTATAAGTTTTAATTAGGTTTATTTAATTAATTTTAAATTTTTTAAATTCAAAAATTAATTATTAATATAAATTAATGTGATTTTGTTTAGTTTTTTGTTGATAACCTCTTGGTTCCGTATACTTTTCTAATAAATTTTAAAGAAATTTTGTATAAGAATGTTTTCGTCTACAAAAAATATTATGTTGAAGTTTTTGAATTTTATAAAAATAAGATATATAAATTTTTATTTTACACTTTTAAGAATTTATTTGTCCAAATAAAAATAACAATCTAATTAAAATAAAAATTTATATATTTTATTTTTGTAAAATTTAAAGACCTCAATATAATAAAAAAAAATTTTAAAAATTTATTTGGACATATATTTATAAAAAAAATTAGTAAAATAATAAAATGAAAGATTAAACGCCATTAAATTTATAATTTCTGTTATATATGAATCCTACTATATTAATTCAATGACGATTAAATATTTACTTTCTAACTTTATAAATTTTCACATTTAGAGAATCTTGATCCAAACTTACAGTTATTGTCACAAATGGTATATCCAGCCAATGGATTTGGCATTGTGCGTGGCTCTACCTGTAATGTCACTGTAAATTCATGACCCACACAACAAACCACTTAATTAATTAAAGAAAGAAATTGCCTTATTATAATCTTGCATTGGTTATGTCATCTAATATCATGCATATAGCAATTTTGGCAGAAAATGAGTCATACAACATAAACTTTATAGTATTCTCCACATACATGTCCTACTACTCTCAGGTCCTACTCAAGAACAGGATTTCCAAAAACATGCATTAAGAATCACATATTCACATTCAAATTCAATAATCCTCCTCCACCAAGTTCTATCAAAACTATAGTCAAGAATCAAGAGATCATATAGTAATAGGTCCCTTTTATAATGGAACAAAAGAAATCTTCTATTGTTCTTGTGTTCAGAGAATTCAAGCCACACTTTCTGATGGTGTTAGCCCAAGTTGGCTATGCATTCTTGTATTTCATCACTGAAGCTTCCTTCAATCATGGGATGAGTCCTTTCTTGTATGTAACTTACCGCCATATTGTCGCGGCGGTTGTCATGTTCCCATTTGCATTCTTTCTAGAGAGGTACTATATATACATGTATTGATGCTATGCTTGTTCAAATCATTGATTATTTTACATTATTGAATTCAATCTGTTTCAAGATTCAATGAAGCCTGTGATATGATTAATCATAGGAGAGAATCTATCATAAATTAAATCTGAAAATAACATATAAACTTTGTTATTCAAACAGAAATGAGAGACCAAAGCTCACATTTGCTCTGTTCATGGAAATTTTTGTGCTTTCCTTGGTTGGGTAAGTAGAAACAACAAAATGCATGCTTATACATTGAAACTTATTATTATGTCTAAATATAACATTTTGAATTTACAAAATTTCAGGATTTGTGTACCAATCAATATGTACTTTGCAAGCCTGCGGTACACTTCTCCAACCTTTGTTGCTTCCATTGTCAACGTCATAGCTTCCCTTACCTTCATCATTGCCGTAGTACTAAGGTTGGCCAATTAGTTTTGAGCTTCATCCTTGTATCTTCTCTTTTACAATAAGACCTAAATATTTAGATTGGGTTTTAATTTCGTTTTTAGTATTTAAAATATTTTATTTTATTTTTTATTTCAAATATCTTGTTCTATTATATTTTAGTTCTTTGGCTAAAATCAAATTTTTTTTAAGTAATGACAAAAATTATAATTATGGTAATCATACGGATTGTTATTGTGATTTAAAAACAAAAGTAACATAATAATAAAAAGATATAAAATATTTTTAGACAAAAAAATTTAATTGAGTAAAAATAAAAACAAGATAAAATAAAATATTTAGAATAAAAATATAACGTTTTATATGTTGACTAATTTAGCACTCGGTCACTAAAACAGCATTTTATTATTTTTATTTGTTATATTACAATGACTTGAAGTGAGTTAAATTATCAGGTATGAGGCTCTTGATGTTCGAGATCCCCGGGGAATAGCGAAAGTTATAGGGACAATGTTGTCCTTAAGCGGGGTAATGACAATGACACTATACAAAGGACCGACCATGAGAAATTTGTGGCGTCCCGTAATTCATATTCCAGGAAAGAGTTCTGCTGCAGCACATGAGAACTGGCTCAAGGGTTCTCTTCTTGCAGTTATAAGCTGTGTTTCATGGTCTGTCTGGTATATCATGCAGGTTTTCATTTTAATCCATAATACTAAGCGTATTAGTCTTAATCATCATACAGGTACCTGTCTCACTCACTTTCTAGTCATCACCGGGGGATGAAGGGGAGGGGAATAGACGTGTTGGTCTCCCACACATACTTTTTTATACTATTACTATCTAATATAAAGAAGAGGAATGCTTCAGGGTTTGTTTTTTTTGTTATATTTTTAATCATCGATCCAATTTTTTTAATTTAATAATATATTTTTAGTTTATATTTTTTAATATTAATAATTAAATGATGACAAAAAATAATAAATTTTATTAGTCTTTTAATATTTTTTTATACAAAAATATAACATGTCAAAATTTTGAGACAGCCAATATTTTTTTGTACTAATAGATTTAGAATTTTAAAATTTATAATTTATTATTTAGCGTTGAGTTCAGGGCTTAGAATGTATAAAAATATCTTTATTAATCAAGTAATGATAAATAAATAAATAAATAAATAAATTTTGTTGTACATGTAAACATTGTTCAAGTTCTGTATTTTGCACCCTTTAATAAGTTATGGCTTTGTCACAGTGATCAATAAAATGTAAATTAGGAAATCAATTTCTTTTAGAAGAATATTATATGTATTATTTTTGGGGCAAATCATCGAAATAAGTCAAAAGGATAAAAAAATTACACGAATAAGTCAAATCAAAAATTGGTTCATGAATTAATCAGTTCACATTTTTATATAGTTCGAATAAGCCTAATTCGAACTTCATCTACATGTAATTCGAATCATACTGATTCGAATTACCTACACACGCACACACCCACTAATTCGAATCAACCTGATTCAAATTACACCCACACTAATTCGAATCAGGTGATTCAAATTACACACAGACACGTGCACATATTAATTCGAATTGGACAGATTTGAATTACTCAATTTAAAAAAAATTAAAAATTTAAAAATATATATTTCTCGAGTAATAATTTAAAAATTAAAAAATATCTATTTTATTTCATACATTAAAAAAAGCTAACAAAATATTTAATTACGAGACTTCTTTAAAATATTAATGAGCTATCAATTCGAATTCCACACAATACTCTGTTGCCCATTTTTAATAGCTCATGAATATTTTTTAATAAAATTTTTAAATAAATTTATTTCAATTATACTACAAAAAATATTTTATTCTATGCAAAATAATTTTTAAAAAATAGCTTAAAAAATGTTAGGAGTACTATAAAAATTTGTAATGTTCTAATAACTTAGTAAATACATGTATGTACTCAAATTTTAAATAAAATACTCCACATAGTCAATAATAATTTAGAAATTAAAGAAAATATTTTATTCCATACAAAATAATTAAAAAATATTTTTTATTTCATACAAAACAATTTAAAATATATATGTTATTCCATACAAAATAATTTAAAAAAAATGGCTTAAAAAATATTGTGAGTACTATAAAAATTTGTAATATTCTAGTGATTTAGGTAAATACATGATAAAAATATATTTTCTTTAATTTTTAAATTATTATTGACTATATAGAGTATTTCTTTAATGTCCTAAGTTATTAGAATATTACAAATTTTTATAGTACTCCTAACATCTTTTAAGCCATTTTTTAATTATTTTGTATAGAATAAAATATTTTTTTGTGATATAATTTAAATAAATTTATTAAAAAATATTCATGAGCTATCAAGAATGAGCAGAAGAGTATTGTATAGAATTTAAATTGTTCATCATATAATTCGAATCGGAGTGATTCGAACTTCCCCATGCGTAATTCGAATTATATAATATCTCACCATATAATTTAAATAAATTTATTAAAAAAATATATTAAAAAATATTCATGAACTATTAAAAATGGGCAACGTAATATTGTATGAAATTCGAATTGATAGCTCATTAATATTTTAAAGAAGTCTCGTAATTAAATATTTTGTTAGCTTTTTTTAATGTATGAAATAAAAAATATATTTTTTAATTTTTAAATTATAAATTTTTTTAATAAATTTTTTTAAGTTATTACTCGAGAAATATATATTTTTAAATTTTTATAATAAATTTTTTTAAATCGAGTAATTCGAATCTCCCTAATTCGAATTACTATGTGCACGTGTCTGTGTGTAATTCGAATCACCTTGATTCGAATTAGTGTGGGTGTAATTCGAATCAGGTTGATTAGAATTAGTGTGTGCATGTGTGTAAGTAATTCGAATCAGTATGATTCGAATTACAAGTAGATGAAGTTTGAATTAGGGTGATTCAAACTATATAGAAATGTGAACTGGTTGATTCAAGAACCAATTTTTGATTTGGCTTATTCGTGTAATTTTTTGATCCCCTTGACTTAAATAAGTGATTTGCCCTTATTTTTGTGTATATTCTTTTTGGTATATCTTATCTTTTTTGAATATTAAAAATGATTGATAAAAAGTAAAAAAAATTGTCTTTTATACCATAAAAGAAATGTGTGTATAAGTTTTTCTTCGGTTATAGTTGTTTATAATCTCATTGTAATTACTAGAGTTTTTGTCAATTCTGACATGATGTAATTGATGAAATTTGAAGGCAGCCACTTTGAAAAGATATCCAGCACAGTTGTCCCTTACTACATGGATGTGCTTTGTTGGAGCAGCACAATCAGCTGTTTTCACAGTCTTAATTATAGGGCATAAACCTTCAGCTTGGACTATAGGGTTCAACATTGACCTGTGGTCCACATTATATGGTGTAAGTAAGATATAATTAGTTGTATTTTAGGAGTACAAAACCTTTGCCTTAAAAAATAAATAAATATAGAGAATAGAAAAATTCTTTGGTGCCTATGAAAGTTGTATCGAATTTGCCTAAAAGTAGACATAGAATAAGGTGGAACTCATCTTTTTAATTTTAAATTCTATAAACAAAATTTAGGTACCATAGAAGACATTCTAATAGTGTTTCTAAATTCTAACAGTATCATTCACAAATGGCAGGGAATTGTGATAGCTGGTTTGATAATATACATTCAGCTGTGGTGCACTGAGAAAAAGGGGCCAGTCTTCGTTACAATGACTACCCCCCTTTGTACCATTCTTGCTGCAATTTTAGCATACTTTGTCTTTGGTGAGAAACTTTACCTCGGCAGGTAATATAAATAAATAAATTGTAGACAAATCTAGTAAAACTAAACAAATAAAAGTATGTAATTAGTGGGTAAAAATATTCAATTTTTTAAATGAAAAATGGGTGTAATTCATTATATCTTGATTGTTCACCAAATTAGCATGATTGTTCACCAAATTAACATGCACTTCTTTGTCTTGATGGCGTTATGAAACCCATCTAATGTAGATCCCACACTTATAAAAGTGTTGTTGTTAAGAATGTAAATATAAAACATCTGTTTTCAGAACATCTTCCCTCAAAAAACTTATCTTCAAAAAAAAAAGAAAAAATGTGCAGAAGTTGGTATTATATATCTAATTATGTATTATCATGGTAACTTGCCTATTAAGTATCTTACTATCTCTTGCATAAAAAAAGGTAAAACACACTAATTTACTCTAAAATTTGCCCTTATTTACATCAAATATTCCTCTAGTTGAGCAACATACAAATATTTCCCCTAGTTTACCATTTTTATACCCTAAAATAAGTTACTAATGTGAGCATCACAACCCTTTGAAAATATAAGGATTTCTTTATAGCTTCATTTTCACACACACATATCTGTAGAATGACGGGTTATAGTTCTGAAAATTGATTACTCAATGTGTTCTGCAGCATCATAGGCGCAACTTTTGTCATCATTGGTCTATACTTGCTATTGTGGGGCAAAGAAGGTGACCAAGAGATTCATATCAACACCAAACCGTGCAGTGGTGAAGATCCAGAATGCAGACTACAATCAGTACCTTAGACTTGAAAGGGAGAAATGCAAATCCAAGTGGAAGAAAAGTAAAAGGAATAAGTCATTAAGACATTTAGTTTGTGTAATATATACAGCTTAAGATTTCCAATTTTTACTATCAATTCAGCATCAAGTTAATCTTATTATAAAATTTGTATAATATCCATTTTTACATTGTAGACAATTAAAATATGTAATATGAAGGCATCATCCTAAAATTTTGAGAATATCCTTTTCAAAATTCAAAAGGAATTTGTGACAACAAAACTAAAATAGGCAATAGGAAGGAAGAAACCAATAGGGAAATTTGACATGAACATCAATAGTTTTCATGTCATTACCATCAAAGAATACTTTTAGGTAATTTTAGTAAGTTGGCATGGTAGCTAAGGTAAATAGACAGGAAATTAGAAGCAATGACAATATCTACATGTCAATACTTCTCAAGAAAAAATTGAAGCATTCATGAATAAATGAACTTGTGTAAGACATAGTACATTGAAATATTCAAGTTATTATAAACTGTTGAAAAAATACTAACCTTAAAACATTTTATTTCTTCTAGCAATTTTTCATCATTTTGTTTGAGTTCTTCGGCTTCAGTTTTTAATTGTTTCAAAACTCTGATAGCATCATCAAATATAGTCATTTTATCGGCTTTCGCAGGTCTCCCAGGACCTAAAACAACACTCAAGTCACAAAACCTGAAATAAAGCAAAACAAGTTATTGCCCATTATCATTAGAGGACGTCGCAAAAGTAAACAAAAACACCGACCATGTGTTTGGTACATTGGTGTCCGACCAAACAAAGATTCTAATGTTCATATGTATCTTAGCTCCTCATAATTGTTAAAAAGAATTAAAAGTTGCCAAAGAAAAGATAACATTGATCATTAAGTTGATATAAAATTTTTCTCAAAGATGCTAAATTCCAGGCCTCCATGGCAGTTATGAAATATTTTACAATAAACAAATCGAGCCTAAAAAGTGTTGAAACTTATAAACCAGTGTACCAAACATAAATAGATCAATGTAAAAAACCTAATAGTTAAGTAAGTATATACAAAAACCACAGAAAGATGTGCAGAGAGGATGTTCTTTACGCAGAAGTTGAAAAACGTCAGCATAGATTACATCAGCTTGTTTAAAGACTGACTCAGACATGAAATTAACAAATTCAGTATTTAGAAGCATGCTTGCCTTTCATTGAGTCTCTCCCTCCGCAACTTTTCACGGCCAGCCTCTGTCCCTGCCTTGCAACATGAACTAGCATGTCTCCTTTACAATATTTGCAACAAATTTAGCACCCAAAATATAATGTAAAAGATTCAAATTAAGAGATCTAAGCGTAAATGGACAAAGTTGACATGATTCGTGACGAGGCAATGGCATTGTTTGGTCCATGTAGTCATCTCTACTTAGTGGGACAAAATTTTATTGTTGTTGATATTGTTCTTGTTAATAAAACAACTGGGAATTAACCTATTAGAAATAAACTGCGACCAAATCTGGTGAGAGAGTACATCACTACAAAGTTACTGTGCCCTAATCATGCATGCTTTTAAGTTCAGGGCTTTCTTGTCAATGAATTGAAATCACAGATTCTTTGATTTCTAGCTAACCAAAATCATATTTTCAACCAGTTTCAGAAAATTTATTTTAAACTTATATCGAGTTATCTATATGTGAGTAAATAAACTTGAGACAAATTAATTGGGAGTATAAAATTTACGAATTTAGATTTTGTAAAACAGAGTATATTCCAAAATAAATTCTTAAGAAATTTTGTATCAGAATATTTTCGTCTACAAAAAATATTATGTTGAAGTTTTTTAATTTTATAAAAATAAGATATATAAATTTTTATTAAAGATTTATTTGTTTAAGTAAAAACAACGGATCTAATTAAAATTGGAACTTATATATTTTATTTTTGTAAAATTTAAAGATTTTAATATAATAAAAAAATTTTAAAAATTTATTTGGGCATATACTTATAAAAAAATTTAATAAAATAATAAAGTAAAAGATTAAAGGTCATTAAATTTATAATTTCTACTATATATGAATCCTACTATATTAATTCAATGACGATAAAATATTTACTTTCTAACCTTATAAAATTCCACATTTTACAGAATCTTGATCCAAACTTACAGTTATTGTTACAAATGGTATATCCAGCCAATGGATTTGTCATTGTGCGTGGCTCTACGTGTAATGTCGCTATAAATTCATGACCCACACAACAAACCACTTAATTAATTAAAGAAAGAAATTGCCTTATTATAATTTTTTTTTTTATTAAAGATAGAAGACTCGAATCCGCAACCTATTAATTGAGTATAGAGAGACTATGCCATATGAACTATTATCTAATATCATGCATATAACAATTTTGGCAGAAAATGAGTCATACAACATAAACTTTATAGTATTCTCCTATACATGTCCTACTACTCTCAGGTCCTATTCAAGAACAGGATTTCCAAACAACATGCATTAAGAATCACATATTCACATTCAAATTCAATAATCCTCCTCCACCAAGTTCTATCAAAACTATAGTCAAGAATCAAGAGATCATATAGTAATAGGTCTATTTTATAATGGAACAAAAGAAATCTTGTTCTTGTGTTCAGAGAGTTCGAGCCACACTTTCTGATGGTGTTAGCCCAAGTTGGCTATGCATTCTTGTATTTCATCACTGAAACTTCCTTCAACCATGGGATGAGTCCTTTCTTGTATGTAACCTACCGCCATATCGTAGCGGCTGTTATCATGTTCCCATTTGCATTCTTTCTAGAGAGGTACTATATATACATGTATTGATGCTATGCTTGTTCAAATCATTGATATATTTTACATTATTGAATTCAATCTGTTTCAAGGTTCAATGAAGCCTGTAATATGATGGGAGTGGATCCTTTCCGCTGGAAAAAAAACTGGATGCTGTCAAGTATTTAATATAACCTTTCATTGGTTTTTCTCTCTTATTTAATTTTGATCCTATTTATAGAATTAAAGATGAGAGATCACACTTTATTCTCTCAAGTATTTTTTCCACTGGAGAGAATCTATTTCCTAATTTATAGGAGAGAATCTATTATAAATTAAATCTGACAATAACATATATAAACTTTGTGTTATTCAAACAGAAATGAGAGACCAAAGCTCACATTTGCTCTGTTCATGGAAATTTTTGTGCTTTCCTTGGTTGGGTAAGTACTAAGTAAAAACAAACAAAGGCGAATACTCCCATCAAGACGTCCCAAAAGTCTTTTTCTAAAAGATGCCGATGTGTCACGTATTGATTGGCCTATTTATAATATCGGTTAATTTATTTTTTAAGTTTGATTCGACCCGGCCGGTTTACATAGCCCGGACCGGGTCAATTTTTTTTCTTTTACTTTAGTAAACGACATCGTTCAAAACCCTATCCCTCACCCCTCACCATCTCCTCCCTCAACGTTATTTTCTCGCTAAAGCTGAGCTCTCTCATCTCTGTCACCGTGGTTCAGTTGCTCTCGCACAAGCTCTCTCCCTCTCTCGGCTCCGGTCTCTCTACTGTCTCAGGTATCCCACTCAAGCTCGTCGTCTCTCTTTGTGTCGTCACTCATCACCATCTCGCATCAGTCGCGCTCACGCGCCTTTCCTGCCCTCGTCGTCGTCAACAGCAGAAGCAGCAGGTCCCGGGACTGGTCGTCGTCGTCGCTCCCTATCTCGTCACCGTCTCACACTCAATCCCGCGCCTTTGTTGCCATTGTTGTGCTCGTCGCCGCGCCGGCAGAAGCAGCAGGTCCTGGGGCTGATTTTCGTTGTTGTCTTCTTGCTTCGACTTTCGCCATCAGCTTCCTTCGCACAACCAGAAGCTGGTCTCCAATTTGGTTAGTTCCAACAAATTCCCCTGTTCCTTCTTTTTCAATTTTGTTGCTGTAATTCATCACTGCACTTTGATTTTGTTGCTGAGAATATCACTGAACTAGATTTTCTATTGCTAAAAATCATCACTGAACCTTGAATAATTTGTTATTGAGCTGGAATTTTCTATTTACATTATGTTTTGATTGAATCTACTTAGTTGTGACCATATGTATACTTCAGTCTAGAAGTTGGATTAATAGTTTATTTAGATAGATATGTCTTGGGGATACTGAACAGTACTTGTAAAAGTTGTTGCTGCAAGCATAAAATTTAATATTAATTTGTTACTCGTTTATATTCTTATATAAAAAATTACAATGGTAGAATTAGTATGTGTGAGCATACTATGTATTGTGAGATATTTTGGTGATTAGCTAACATATTATTTGGAGTCTATCTAAAGGTAGACGAGGCAGGATAATTGTTTTTTGGAACTTTATCTATGATGACATTAGAGTTCTGTCCATTAAGCTCTAATGGATTTTTATTTTTAATGGTTTACTATTTTGGTATACAATTAATTTTAACATTATGTCAACATTTTCAAGAAATTAATTGCCTTTATTTTAAATAATGTGTTATGCTTTTGTTATCCTGAATACACTAAGGGACAGTACAAAGGCAACAGAGCATAGGAGTGCATTCAACAAATACAATATAAAGGGTCTGTCTCGATGCCTAAATTGGTTGAATTTGTTATTGATTATCGTCACTAAACCTTGAATTTGTTGCTGTTTTACTCAAATAATTACTTAGGTAAATCTTTTTGTTGCTGAAAGTCATCACTGAATTGAATTTGTTAGTGATTAAACTTTAAATTTGTGGTTGTTTTGCTGAATAATCACTGAGTTAATTTTTTTTGTTGTTAAAAATCATCTGAGTTGAATTTGTTATTGATTATCATGACTGGACTTTGAATTTGTTACTGTCTTTGGACAAATAATCACCTAGCTCCTTTAAATATTTACAACATGACTTTGCAGTTAATGTATTTTGTACTGTGTTCCTTCATCATTGTAGCTTGTGCCTTTGAATCAAATGAAAAGATTTGTCAACAAAATCTCCCTGCAAAAGTGAAGGTGGCAAAAGCTCCAAAGAGATTGAAGATCCCTCACGTTCATTGCTGCAACAAAGGCAAGCAGCTTTGAATAGAGTGAAAGGCTCACTTGATTGCTCTCAATTGGAGATTAACTGGTATTTAGATCCGTCGTGATTCTATCATTCAATGTATTTTAATGAATTAATAACAAAATATTGAAAAAATTGGCAAAACATAGGCCAAATATTTAATATCAACTGTACTATAGGCATTGATTCATTGTTGTAGTAGAAGTTACCTATAATGTGTAATCTTGAGGAAGCTTATCCTCTTATAGCAAATATTAAATTCATACATGTAATTAAAGTATGATCTTTGTCAAATACATTTGAACTTTTCCGTCAATTTTCATTAGTTTTAATCAAAACTCTAGTATATAAATTGATTCATTTGCAAAATATAAAAACAGAATCATATGAAGCATGTAACATTATTAGTTCAATTCAAAATGATACATGATTCTCGTTCATGGTGTTAGCTTGTCATTTAGTTGGAGAAGAAGTGAAGAACTATAAAAACTCTTTTTTGTTTTGAGGTTCCAACAATGCTCATCATCAAATAGAAACTCAATAAATTATATTAAGAATCAGGATAATATATATTCTCTTCTCTTTATCAATTATAACAACAATATTAGTACTAGTCTTTTTTAAAAAAAACCAACTAAAAAAGAAAATATAACATAATTAAAATAAAGATATTAAAATGAGTCAAGGCAACACCAAATTATATGAATTGCTGCAAGTTCTTCTTTAATATCTACATTGCATACACAAAACTTCAAGATATAACTATGCATGACAATGATAAATTCAAATTCTAACAATGGCACAAGATTAGTTGTTTAATTACACAGAAATTCACTAATTTTGTACTTCAAATTCAACAATGGCAAAAGAGGCACACCCACCCACCCAGTGAGCCATTTCGTTCAATCATCCATAACTCTGTTTGAAAACAATAACACAAGTAATAGAGCTTCTTCAGCAACAACACCCACAATCATCTCATCATCATCATTAATCACTAAAACTAATCAGCACCTCAACAATATTCTTGCTATAATAATGGTTCCAATCTTCTTCATCAGCATTCCTTTGTCTTCAAGTACCACAATCCATCAAGATCAAAAGACACATACTAAATAAAATCACAGAAGACTTACCGAAAGGAAGAGCGGCGAACGGCGAAGAGGCTCACGGACGAGCTGCGACGAAGACCGGCGAAAATGCTGCTGCAATGGCGATGAAGACAGGGCTGGAGGCGGCGACATTCAGGCTACGGCGAGGGAAGGCGACGATTCTGCCTCATCCCTCAGGCGGAGACGACTTTGCGATGAGGCCGTGAGAGTGAGAGACCGCGGCAGTAAGAAGGGAGGACCGGCAAGAGGAAAAACCCAAAATGAACCGTTTATAACCACAAATAAAAAAGAAAAAAACCATTAAAGATGAACCGAATTTTGATTTAATCAATGTTACGTGTCGTACATTAATTGATAGAAGTAATGTATCTTTAAAAAAAATGTTTTTTTGTATATTTATCTAAGTGGCACCCAACAAGGCAATGCATGCTTATACATTGAAACTTATTATTATGTCTAAATATAACATTTTGAATTTACAAAATTTCAGGATTTGTGTACCAATCAATATGTACTTTGCAAGCCTGCGGTACACTTCTCCAACCTTTGTTGCTTCCATTGTCAACGTCATAGCTTCCCTTACCTTCATCATTGCCGTAGTACTAAGGTTGGCCAATTAGTTTTGGGCTTCATCCTTGTATCTTCTCTTCTACAATAAGACCTAAATATTTGGATTGCGTTTTAATTTTGTTTTTAATATTTGAAATATTTTATTTTATTTTTTATTTCAAATGTCTTGTTTTATTATATTTTAGTTCTTTGGCTAAAATCAAAATTTTTTGAAGTAATGACAAAAACTGTAATTATGATAATCATACCGGTTGTTATTGTGATTTAAAAACAAGGTGAAAATTCATTTGGAGTCGATGTCACATGAGGTTTTTTTTGGATGAATGACACGTGTTATCATTTGGTTTAAAAAATGGTTTATTTTATACAAATAATTTAATTAAAAAACCAATTGATACAGCTATGATGTTAGATTTTTTACCGTATTTTATTTTAAAAATAAATTGACTAATTTAAATTGAGAAATTGTAGTTAATTGTTTACTATATAATTTTTTTTAACCAAAATTATAATTAAAAATTATTAAAAAATAAAATTATCTAGAAGTGTCACACTCAGGATGGTCGACCAAGACTGCCTCCTTAGCAGCCGTCAATTAAAGGCTTCGGTACTAAGCTCACTGCTTCGGGAACCCTCTTCCATTCGGAGCACGCATCGTAATCGTACCGCTAGAAAACGGGAGAAAAACAATCCTCTGTTGTAATAAATTATTTTAATAACCCAGATCACCCATATTGAATCACCAAAAATATATATATCATAATGCGGAAGCGTACCTGAATTCATAAACATGAATTATGATTGGAAGAGTTTGGATCTTGTGGTTCTTTCGATCTTCCTCAATCAAAGCCTTCTGTATTTCTAGGAGGCTGAACTGCAACTCTTTTGATGGGGAAAGAGTAACAAAGGCGGCTTTGGTATATTGGGAACCGAAACCCTGAAGGTCTATTTATATTTGAGCATGGCACCCATTAAACCCTTAAGCCCAAATAAAATAGTATCTAAAGCCCAAAAGATAATATATCTAAAATCCAAAAAGATAATTATCTAAGGAACAAAAGATAATATCCGGTTTTATTCTCATTTAATTCCAAATCAAAAGTAATAATGACTTATTCAATTTAGCATTTATAACAATAAATGAGATCACCATTATATAAGTCATTTAATTTAAAATAGCATAATTTGTGATTATAATTAATATATGTATTGCCCACAAATAAGTTAGGAAATCAAATAATTTCCTAACAATCTCCCACTTGGGCTATACATATATTATTTCTTGACATAATCACATATTTATAAACTTTATGCGCGCATCTGAATGATATTTCTCTCATTACTTTAACAATCTGGTCCGTCTCATACATTAGATATGGAACTACCGCAGCTTTTATCACATTAAATGCCGTGACTAAACCACGCCAATCACCATCCTAATATACTCAACGACATAGATCAAATTTGGATGAGTAATATGGAAATTACATGCCAAGTGATCTCATGCATGTCTATTTCCAGCTGGTCCAACTTTATTGAGATCAAACACAATACAAATATTGCAAAATGAACATTTCACATAACATGAAATAAACCATCAACTTAATTTTGCAGAAAAATAACTCAATATCTGTCATAGGACATATAGCATAAACTCCCACTAAACCAAGACATCACAACTATTGACACACATCCGAGCAGTGTGCTCATGAAAGACTTTAGGGATCAATTCCTTGGTAAATGAGTCTGCTAGCATATACTCTGTTCCTATATGTCCTATGGAAATCTGTTTTTTCTTAAACTTTCTCCTTGACAACTAAGAACTTGATGTCTGTATGCTTTGATTTTGTCAAGCTCTTATTGTTATTGGAGTATAGTACTGCTGACTTTTTGTCACAAAATATCTTTAATGGCCTTTCAATGTCATCTACTATATGAAGCTTAGTGACAAAGTTTCGCAACCATATGCCATGAAATCGGAATCAGAGTACCTAATGATCTCCAAATTTTCTGATCTCCGATAAATAAGCATGTAATCCTTTGTTCTCTTTAAACAACGCATTACGCGTTTAACAGCTATCCAGTGATCCATATCCGGATTGCTCAAGTATCTATCCAACACTCCCACTATAAATGATATATCGGGATGTATGTAGACTTGAGCATACATTAAATTCCCTAGTGCTGATGCATAAGGTTTATCATGGATTGTTGTCTTCTTAAGATCATTTTGGGGCATTGCTTGAGACTAAACTTGTCTCCTTTAACTACGGGTGTGTCCATTGGTCTACAACTTTTCATTCCATATCTACTTAAAATCTTTTCGATATAGTTCTTTTGTGATAATCTAAGAATACCTTGAGAGCGATTTCTTAGTATCTCGATTCCTAATACAAAAGAGGCATCATCAAGATCTTTCATTTCGAATTTGTTCGATAGAAATTTCTTAGTTTCATGCAACAAGCCTATATCGCTACTGGCAAGTAGAATGTCATCAACATGTAAGACCAAAAAAAAGTATTTACTCCCACTAAACTTGCGGTATACACATTCATCTATAATATTTACCTCAAAACCATGAGGTAATGACTTGATGAACATGTGATACCATTGACGGGAAGCTTGTTTGAGATCATAGATGTATTTTCTCCTTTCTCTATTAGATCTCCTTAATGACACTTCTTGAGGTTGTTGAGCTTGCTGTATGGATTGGAATTGAGGAGGATTCTCATTATTTTCCTTTACTATAGCAGTATCTTGAGCAACAACAATATTCTCATTGTTCTCTTGTACTGTAATTGGATCTGCAGTAGGATTCTCATTATACTCTTGTACTATAACTGTATCTTGAACAATAATAGGCACAAAGACCTAATCATTGTCAGTTACAGAATCCTCATCAAAAGCAACATTTCTAATATTTCCTTCCCCCCAAACTCAACATCCTCAAGAAATCTCGCATTTCCCGTCTCAAAAATAGATCTTGATGCAGGATTGTAAAACTTGTACCCCTGTGAACGCTCAGCGTAACCAACAAAGTAGCAACTAATTGTCCTTGAGTCCAATTTTCTTTCATGCGGCCTATAAGGTTGCGCCTCAGCTGGACATCCCCAAATATGCAAATACTTTATACTGGGCCTTTTCCCAGTCCAAATTTCATATGGGGTTTTGTTAACTGCTTTGCTTGGCACCCTATTAAGGATGTACACTGCGGTCTTTAAGGCTTCTCCCCAGAGTGATTCAGGCAAGGAAGAATGACTAATCATACTTCTCACTATGTCTTTAAGAGTTCGGTTCCTTCGCTCTGCAACACCATTCATGCTAGGTTTGCCTGGCATGGTGTATTGCGGAACAATACCACACTCCTCTAGGAAAAGAGAAAAAGGCCCGGGACGTTGCTCACCTGAACCGTCATATCTTCCGTAGTATTCACCACCACGATCAGATTTGACAGCTTTAGTTTTCTTTCCAAGTTGAAGTTCAACTTCATCTTTGAAGGACTTGAAAACATCCAAGGCTTGGGACTTTTCATGAATTAAATATAGATGCCCGTAACGAGAGTAATCATCTATGAACGTAATAAAGTACCGTTGTCCATTCCAAGAGACAGTAGGGAATGGGCCACATATATCGGTATGTATCAGTTCTAAGACATCTTTAGCTCTCTCGGCACCTAATTTCCTTTCGTTTGTCCTTTTCCCCTTTATGCACTCAATGCAGACTTCAAAGTCCGCCAAATTTAGGGGTCCGAGAATTTCATCCGACACGAGCCTCTGAATTTTCTGTTTAGAGATGTGGCCTAGGCGTTTGTGCCATAATGATGCCGAATTCTCATTCAGTTTTTGTTTTGTACCCGTTTGCAGTATTTCATTATTATAGGAATTTAAAGTCGAGCCTATATAGATTATCCACCAAATGACCAGAGCAAATATTATTCGAATTATAGAAGAGACTGACTTTATTGTCTCCGAACGAACAAAAATAACCTGATTTGTCCAAACGAAAAACAGAATCCAAATTCCATCTAAATGACGGTACATAAAATGTCTCTAATAAATCCAAGTAAAATCCACTCGTGGAACATAATCTAAAGGTTCCTATAGCTTCGACTGCAACTATATTGCCGTCTGCCACGTAGATGTATCTTTCAGCATCACTTGGCGGTCGGCTCCACAGGCAACCCTGCATAGTGACACTTACATGAGTAGTAGCAGCAGAATCTACCCACCAAGTATCAACAGGTGCATAACTTAAACTAGCCTCAGAATAAACGAAAGTAAGAATTATACCCTTCTTTACACGCCAAGTGGCATATTTGGTACAATCCTTCTTCATGTGTCCCACCTTCTTACAGAAGAAACAGGTTGAAACTTGATCCTGTTTCTTAGCCTTTTTTTGCTGAGAAGGCGCATCCGCAGTAGTATCACGCTTTCTTTTATACTGAGAAGATAAAGCCATGTGAGCACTGAATTTTTTAGTAAAGAATTTCTCAACATCCTTTAGGAACTGTTTGGCATCTTTATCCTCAGTAATTGAGTCCCGAAACGCCTCAGGAATTGAGCGTTTCATGATCATAATGCTCATTCGATTGGATCTCTCTCACTTCTCTATTTTAACCTCATTGAGATTTTCCAGAGTGGAAGTGGGTTTCTCCTCTCGAAGAGCTATATCCAGATCCATACAACCGAGGACAATCTCCACGGTATCCTTCCAAACTTTAAAGTTTGAACCATTCAGCATAGGAATACTGCTAATTTGTGCAGAAATATTGGTAGCTAAAGCCATAGTTTCTGGATTAGAACAAAAAAAGAACATGCAGTAAATATTAGTTAATTAATGGGTAAAAAATCCATATTGAGATATCCAGCACAACATTAATTTTCAATCTTTGGATAGAAAAATTAACTGTAAGAGATACTCTCATTGCAGTAATCAAATATTGTCAAAATTCCTGTCACACATTAAGCCTTTCTTTGGACCGACTTAATGCGCACATGGAAACTTAAACTTCGCAACCTATTTATTACCGCATATATTTTCTATTAATTGGCCAAACAATAATCTTCCTTTGGGCCGATTATTGACCGCATAATTAATAGAAAATAAACAGAAGTGTGCAATACTTATTATTTGGCCAAACAATAAACTTCCTTTGGGCCGATTATTGTTCGCATAAATAATAAGTATTACTTTATTCTTAATCAGTTACCCAAATATGTATTTACCATCAATATGTGTATGTAATTCGGCCAAATATAGACCTTCCTTTGGGCCGATCAATATTCGCATGAATTACATGACACCATATTCCTAATGTTTTAAATAAATCAATTTTCACAAAAGAGGCTACTTTGACAGCATAATGTTCAATCAATTTATTCCAAAACCAAATCTTTATAAAATAAATGGGTATACTTATCCAAATTGTTACTAGTTTCTTTATGTAACAATTAAATAATATTTTCTATTATTCAAATATTATTAATATGTATACATAACTTGGCCAAATATAAATCTTCTTTTAGATCAATTAATATTCGCATAAGTTACATATACATAATAATCCTTATATCCTAAAAGGATAATCAATTAACTTTACACCAAATTAATGGCATACATAATTAAATTCAAAACAATTATAATAACACTCCATATTAATGTTTCAGAATAATCAATTATTAATATATCAAATTAAAATTTTGATACCGCGATATGTACGTATATATATTTTAAAACCAAATGCGTTATAAGCCACAACTTATATGAATGGCGATGAGCGACAATACACATATATATAGCTTGATCATGTGTTAAGAATGCAATACATTTACATATATGAAATATATTACTGGATGATCAAATAAATTAATATATATAAAGTCTGTATGCTCGTTAAAACAAATAATAAATTCACCGGATCCAGTCGCACGTATATGATACATATATATATATATATTCCTTTACTCAATATCATAATGTAACAAGAACGTACATATATATATTAATCCAGTAAAAGAAAAATAAAACTGAATATTTTCGATGACCAAATTATGGATGGCTCTGATACCACTTGTTGTAATAAATTATTTTAATAACCCAGATCACCCATATTGAATCACCAAAAATATATATATCATAATGCGGAAGCGTACCTGAATTCATAAACATGAATTATGATTGGAAGAGTTTGGATCTTGTGGTTCTTTCGATCTTCCTCAACCAAAGCCTTCTGTATTCCTAGGAGGCTGAACTGCAACTCTTTTGATGGGGAAAAAGTAACAAAGGCGGCTTTGGTATATTGGGAACCGAAACCCTGAAGGTCTATTTATATTTGAGCATGGCACCCATTAAACCCTTAAGCCCAAATAAAATAGTATCTAAAGCCCAAAAGATAATATATCTAAAATCCAAAAAGATAATTATCTAAAGAACAAAAGATAATATCCGGTTTTATTCTCATTTAATTCCAAATCAAAAGTAATAATGACTTATTCAATTTAGCATTTATAACAATAAATGAGATCACCATTATATAAGTCATTTAATTTAAAATAGCATAATTTGTGATTATAATTAATATATGTATTGCCCACAAATAAGTTAGGAAATCAAATAATTTCCTAACATCCTCTACTGCCCATTCCATGAATGAGCAGGCCTTGGTGAGTCCGGTTTTCTGTGCTACCTACCGCTAATTCCTTAAACAATCACTCTTATACCTCTTACAGAGAGTGAAGTGACCAATAGGTATTGGGCACGAACGCTTTAAGATAGGTTGCTTTCCGTTAACAACAAGCCTGCCTGGCCTTCAATAGAATTGGGAGCAGATGTGGCATTTATTTCTTCTATGTACAAAAACAAAGGCAGGTTCACTTGAATAGGAAGTGGAATCAATCCCGTTTGCTACAGGATTCTTTCGATCTGGTAAACCCCTTTTTACTAGAAAGTCAAATCTCAGTTTGAAATCCCAATACTTGCTACTTCAGCAGAGGCATCTTCCTGGCTTAGAAAAGATCCGCTAGAGATTCCCTCTGACTCCTAGTCGAGATCTTCTCTTTCTCCTATCCCGGTAGACGGGCGAGCATCTCCGAACCTTAAGAAGTTAGTTTTAAAGAGAAGGAGTACCGCTCAAGCTTCAACTCCGCTCCCTTCCTCAGTTCAGGAGAATGAATATTCTGTATTCTCGACCAAAGAGGGTATATGTAAAAATATAGAGCGATCGGGTGAGGGAATAAGGAGTAACTCGACCAAAAAAGAAGGGTTCAGAAGTGAAAATAGATAATAAGTGAAGAAAGGAAGTTTTATTTTGAACCAGCTCAATGTTAATCAGATTTTTTATTTCTATTATAAAATATAAAAAAAATTAATTCTAAAAAAAATCATGTTATTTTTTAGGATTTAATTTTTTTTATTGTGTTTTCATAAAGTTTGCACAAAATTTTCTTATCACATTGATTAAACTTATTATTTACGTAAAGTTTGTTTTTGAACTTAACAAACTTGTTTATGTTTTAATACGATTTAAATTGTATTAGTATATTTTTATTTTTTAATCAATTTAATTTTATTTAAATAATTAGAATTTAAATTATAAAATTTGTATTAGTTTGTAATTTAATATTTAAATAGATATAATTTAAATTAATATTTTATAAAATTATATGTATTCGTATTATTGTACTCATATGATTAATTATATTTATTCGATTTTAAAAAAAATAACAGTGGTTAATTTTTAACAATTTTTTTTTTTTAAAAAATTTAAATCATAATAACAACCGGTATGATTATCATAATTACAATTTTTGTCATTACTTAAAGAAATTTGATTTTAGCAAAAAAACAAAAAAAGCATGTTCTATTTATTTGTTAGTTAAAAATTAATAACCGTTATTTTTTTTAAATTGAATAAATATAATTAATCATATGAGTCCAATAATACGAATACATACAATTTTATTTGATTAAACTCTGTTTCTTTATAATTTATGTAATTTTACAAAAATTAAATTTGGAATTAATTTAACAACCATCCAATTATATTCATCGTTTAAATAACTTTTTAGTTTTTAATTAATAAATTTAACTTTTAGTTACTTTTGATGTCTTCCTATAATATAAAATTAGTTTTACTTTTAATATACTATCAACATATAAATTCTTATTTTATTAATCATTAAAAATACTAGATCTATATCATGTATAATTTTTTAAGTAATTATCATAAAAGATAAAAGTATATTAAGAGTACCTTAAATTTCTTTTATTTAATAAAAAATCATATTAAAATTTTTTGAAAGAGAATTTATTTATTTATACTATAAACATGCATTAAAAAACTATAGTATAACATTTTTATTATTTTTCTATAAATAAATACTCCCATATAATTATATTCATGAAAATAAATTTAATAATTAAAATTATGACTATATTACTTCTATATTAAAGTTAATTATTAAAATTAATTATTAATATAAAATATATATTAAAATATAAAAATATATTAAAAATAAATAAAATTATACATATATTTATGTTAATGATTGATTTTAGTGCGTAATTTTAATATAATTTTTGCTATTGTAATTTTAATATAATTTTTGTTAAAATTAATAGCAAAAAATCATTCTTGTCAAATTATTGGAGGATTCTCACCGAAAGTATGTTAAAATGAGGGTTATCTCACCCTTGTTTATTTTTTTTATAAAGGAGAAAAGTGGATCAAAATCATGATTCTGATTCTGAGAGTGACATAGTTGTATGCTTTGTTCTCTGCAAAATCATCAACCACCTTAGCGTTCTTTTGCTGAAAAACATTTCTAATCGCAGATGGATTTCAATTCGCTCGACGATTTCTTCGATTTCGATGACTTCATCCACCATTCTCCCCTTCCGCCCTCCGATTTCCTGCGGTCCAATCCAATGTTTCTTGTTTTTTTGGGATTTTATTTTTTTTAATTTTGCTTCTTTTTCCCCCTTTCCTCCTAGCTTCATTTGTTGTATATCATGATTTATTTATGGTGCTGCTTTTTGAAGCAATTATGCTGTTGCTTTTGTAATTTGATGGTGTTTTGTATTCATAATCATGCTTCATCTTCATCCATATCTAAAATTCAATTGAATATTGAAATTTGCTAATTGCATTGTATTCATTTTTATTACTCATTTAAAATTGTTGTTTTTTCCCTTTACTTGTTTATTATGGTGATCAATGCAACTTTAAATTGATGGTTTCATTTTCATTTGTTATTGTGTGTGTTTAATTTTGTTATTGGTTTGGCATGCATGGATAGCTGACATAACATAACCCCCTCTGTTTTTTAATTTCGCAGTGTGAGCTCTGAAATTGACTTTTCAGGAGGTGGAGGTGGAGGTGGAGGTGGTAGTGATGTCTGTCAAGAGAAAACCAGAAAGAAGTATTTTGTTTTGTTAATTATGAAGTAATGGACTAATTGGTATCCGAGAATGGAATTAGTGTTTCTGAAACTGGTTGAAAATATGATGTTGGTAAGCTAGAAATCATAGAATCTGTGATTTCAATTCATCGACAAGAAAACCCTGAACTTTAAAAGCATGTATGATTAGGGCACAGTAACTCTGCAGTGATGTACTCTCTCACCAGATTTGGTCTTAGTTTATTTCTAATAGGTTAATTCCCAATTGTTTTATTAACAAGAACAATATCAACAACAATAAAGCCTTGACTAGATGGAGATGGCTACATGGACCAAACAATGTCATTGTCTTGTCCCGAATCATGTCAACTTTGTCCATTTGCGCTTAGATCTCTTAATTTGAATCTTTTACAGTATATTTTTGGTGCTAAATTTGTTGCTAATATTTTGAAGGAGACATGCTAGTTCATGTTGTAAGGTAGGGACAAAGGCTGGCTGTGAAAAGTTGCGGAGGGAGAGACTCAATGAAAGGCAAGCATGCTTCTAAATACTGAATTTGTTAATCTCATGTCTGAGTCAGTCTTTAAACAAGCTGTATTAAGCTGATGTAATCTATGCTGAATGACATTTTTCTATTTTGTATATACTTACTTAACTATTAGGTTTTTTACATTGATCTATTTATGCTTGTGTTTGGTACACTGGTTTATAAGTTTCAACACTTTTAGGCTCGATTTGTTGATTGTAAAATATTTCTTAACTGCCAAGGAGGCCTGGAATTAAGCATCTTTGAGTAAAATTTTATATCAACTTAATGATCAATGTTATCTTTTCTTTGGCAACTTTCAATTTTTCTTAACAATAATGAGGAACTAAGATATATATGAATATTAGAATCTTTGTTTGGTCAGACACCAATGTACCAAACACATGGTCGGTGTTTTTGTTTACTTTTGCTACTTCCACTAATGATAATGGGCAATAACTTGGTTTTGCTTATTTCAGGTTTTGTGACTTGAGTTTTGTTTTAGAACCGGAGAGACCTGAGCAAGCCGATAAAATGGCTATACTTGATGATGCTATCAGAGTTTAAGCTGAAGAACTCAAACAAACTAATGAAAAATTGTTAGAAGAAATAAAATGTTCTAATG
This sequence comes from Arachis hypogaea, assembly GCF_003086295.3. NCBI lineage: Eukaryota > Viridiplantae > Streptophyta > Magnoliopsida > Fabales > Fabaceae > Arachis > Arachis hypogaea. The sequence continues at coordinate 129,028,975 of NC_092054.1, read as the reverse complement.
TTAGTATTCTTTCAACAGTTTATAATAACTTGAATATTTCAATGTACTATGTCTTAGAGAAGTTCATTTATTCATGAATGCTTCAATTTTTTAACTAACAAATAAATTATTTTTAAATTAAAATTTTTTAAATTAATGTACTCTTATTATTTTAATTTTTAAATTTAAATAAAGATATTCGTATTATTTTAAATAAAATTTAAAATTAATATAAGTAGGTTTATTCGAAATTTCAAATTTTAATATTTTAAATAAACATACTCTTATTATTTTAAAATTTTTTAAATTTAAATAAATGTATTCATATTATTTTAAATAAATATATTCTTTTAATTTGAAAATAATAAATAGATTTAAATAAAAAAATTAACAACTTATTTTTTTTTAATCGAATAAATATAATTAATCATATGAGTACAATAATATGAATACATACAATTTTATAAATTATTAATTTAAATTATATCTATTTAAATTTTAAATTATAAATTAATACAAATTTTATAATTTAAAATTTTAATTATTTAAATAAAATTAAATTAATTAAAAAATAAAATATACTCATACAATTCAAATATACTAATTATTTAAGCTGTGTTTCATGGTCTGTCTGGTATATCATTCAGGTTTTCACCTTAATCCATAATACTAATCGTATTAGTCTTAATCATCATACATATACCTGTGTCACTCACTTTTTAGTCATCACCGTGGGATGAAGGGGAGGGGAGTAGACGTGTTGGTCTCCCACACATACTTTTTTATACGTTTACTATCTAATATAAAGAAGAGGAATGCTTTAGGGTTTGTTTTTGGTTATATTTTAAATGATCGGTCCAGTTTCTTTAATCTAATAATCTAATAACATATTTTTAGTCTATATTTTTAAATATTAATAGCTAAATAACGACCAAAAGTAATAAATTTTATTAGTCTTTCAATATTTTTCTATTAAAAAATATAATATGTCAAAATTTTGAGACGCCAATATTTTTTTGAACTATTAGATTTAGAATTTTAGAATTTATAATTTATTATTTTAGCGTTGAATTTAGGATTTAGAATGTATAAAAATATCTTTATTAATCAAGTAATGATGAAAAAAAAAAAAATAAATTTTGTTGTACAAGTAATATTATTCCAATTCTGTAGTTTGCTCCCTTTAATAAGTTATGGCTTTGTCATAGTGGTCAATAAAATGTGAATTAGGAAATCAATTTTTTTTAGAAGAATATTATATGTATTATTTTTGTGTATATTTTTTTTGGTATATCTTATATTTTTTATATTAAAAATATTGATAAGAAGTAAAAAAAAAAAAAAAGTCTTTATACCATAAAAGAAATGTGTGTGTAAATTTTTCTATAGTTATAGTTGTTTCTAACCTCGTTGTAATTACTAGAGTTTTTGTCAATTCTGATATGATGTAATAGATGATATTGTAAGGCAGCCACTTTGAAAAGATATCCAGCACAGTTGTTCCTTACTACATGGATGTGCTTTGTTGGAGCAGCACAATCAGCTGTTTTCACAGTCTTAATTATAGGGCATAAACCTTCAGCTTGGACTATAGGGTTCAACATTGACCTGTGGTCCACATTATATGGTGTAAGTAAGATATAATTAGTTCTATTTTAGGAGTACAAAACCTTTGCCTTAAAAAGTAAATAAATATAGAGAATAGAAAAATTCTTTGGTGCCTATGAAAGTTGTATCTAATTTGTCTAAAAGTAGACATAGAATAAGGTGGGACTCATCTTTTTATTTTTAAATTCTATAAACAAAATTTAGGTACCATAGAAGACATTCTAATAATGTTTCTAAATTCTAACAGTATCATTCACAAATGGCAGGGAATTGTGATAGCCGGTTTGATAATATACATTCAGCTGTGGTGCACTGAGAAAAAGGGGCCAGTCTTCGTTACAATGACTACCCCCGTTTGTACCATTCTTGCTGCAATTTTAGCATACTTTGTCTTTGGTGAGAAACTTGGGGCCAGTCTTCGTTACAATGACTACCCCCGTTTGTACCATTCTTGCTGCAATTTTAGCATACTTTGTCTTTGGTGAGAAACTTTACCTCGGCAGGTAATATAAATAAATAAATTGTAGACAAATCTAGTAAAACTAAACAAATAAAAGTATGTAATTAGTGGGTAAAAATATTCAATTTTTTAAATGAAAAATGGGTGTAATTCATTATATCTTGATTGTTCACCAAATTAGCATGATTGTTCACCATATTAACATGCACTTTGTCTTGATGGGGTATGAAACCCATCTAATGTAGATCCCACACTTATAAAAGTGGTGTTGTTAAGAATGTAAATATTGAGAACATCTTCCCTCAAAAACTTATCTTCAAGAAAAAGAAAAAATGTACAGAAGTTGTATTATATATCTAATTATCTATTATCATGGTAACTTGCCTATTAAGTGTCTTACTATCTCTTACATAAAAAGAAGGTAAAACACACTAATTTACTCTAAAATTTGCTCTTATTTACATCAAATATTCTTCTAGTTGAGAGGATTTCTTTATAGCTTCATTTTCTCGCACACCATATCCTGTGTAATGCTGGGTTATAGTTCTGGAAATTGATTACTCAACATGTTCTCCAGCATTATAGGCGCAACTTTTGTCATCATTGGTCTATACTTGCTGTTGTGGGGCAAAGAAGGCGACCAAAAGATTCATGTCAACACCAAACCGTGCAATGGTGAAGATTCAAAATACATACTACAATCTACAATCAGTACCTTAGACTTGAAAGGGAGAAATGCAAATCCAAGTAGAGGAAAAGTAAAACGAATAAGTCATTAAAACGTTTAGTTTTGTGTAATATATACAGTTTAAGATTTCCAATTTTAACTCTATCAAATCTGCATCAAGTTAACTTTATTATAAAATTTTTATAATCTCCATTTTTACATTTTACACAATTGAAATATGTATTATATAAAGGTATCATCTTAGAATTTTGAGAATATCCTTTTCAAAATTCAAAAGGAATTTGTGACAACAGAACTAAAATAGGCAATATGAAGGAAGAAACCAGTAGAAAAATTTGACATGAACATCAATAGTTTTCATGTCATTACCATCAAAGAATACTTCTAGGTAATTTTAGTAAGTTGGCATGGTAGCTAAGGTAAATAGACAGGAAATTAGAAGCAATGACAATATCTACATGTCAACACTTCTCAAGAAAAAAGGAAGCATTTATGAATAGATCATCCAAACTCCAGTGCAGAGCAATTATGCAGCAGGAGGCCTAAGCTCATGATCATGGGATGTATCACGGGTAGATGGAGGAAGATAATGCCACATTGGCATATAACCGTAGTTCGGATAAACAGCGACTTTGTTGACCCCTGCTTGGAAAGGAGCTAGATTGGGAGGCATATACCCTGCAGGTTGAACAGGCAAATCTTTCAACTGTCTCTCAATCCTTTCTTTATCTGCTTTCAGAACAAGTTTCTCTTCTCGAAGTTCATTTTTCTCGGCCTGTTATAGAACACAAAATCATATCATCTAGTTTTAGGTTTAAACTTCTGCTGGTAATTATGTCAAAATAAAAATCAATTACTTTGCCACCAGAATAGACAGAGGGCAGTATCAAAAATGAACTTGTCTTAAGACATAGTACATTGAAATATTCAAGTTATTATAAACTGTTGAAAGAATACTAACCTTAGAACATTTTATTTCTTCTAACAATTTTTCATTCGTTTGTTTGAGTTCCTCAGCTTCAGTTTTTAGTTGTTTCAAAACTCTGATAGCATCATCAAGTATAGCCATTTTATCAGCTTTCGCAGGTCTCCCAGGTTCCAAAACAGCACTTAAGTCACAGAACCTGAAATAAGCAAAACCAAGTTATTGCCAATTATCATCAGAGGAAGTAGCAAAACTAAACAAAAACATGACCAAACAGATTCTAATGTTCATATGTATCTTATCTTCTCGTAATTGTTAAAAGAATTAAAAGTTGCCAAAGAAAAGATAACATTGATCATTTGTGAAAGTTAATATAAAATTTTGCTCAAAGATGCTAAATTCTAGGCCTCCTTGGCCGTTATGAAATATTTTACAATCAACAAATCGAGCCTATAAAAGTGTTAAAACTTATAAACCAGTGTACCAAACATAAGCATAAAGAGATCAATGTAATAAACCTAACAGTTAAGTATGTATATACAAAAACCACAGAAAGATGTGCAAAGATGATGTTTTTTATGCAGAAGTAGAAAAATGTCATTCAGCATAGATTACATCAGCTTAATGCAGCTTGTTTAAAGACTGACTCAGACATGAGATTAATAAATTCAGTGTTTAGAAGCATGCTTGCCTTTCATTGAGTCTCTCCCTTCGCAACTTTTCACGGCCAGCCTTTGTCCCTGCCTTGCAACATGAACTAGCATGTCTCCTTCAAAATATTTGCAACAAATTTAGCACCAAAAATATACTGTAAAAGGTTCAATTTAAGAGATCTATGCGCAAATGGATAAAGTTGACAGGATGATTCATGACAGGGGACAATGGCATTGTTTGGTCCATGTAGTCAACTCCACCTAGTGGGACAAGGCTTTATTGTTGCTGATGTTGTTCTTGTTAATAAAACAACTGGGAATTAGCCTATTAGAAATAAACTGCAACCAAATCTGGTGAGAGAGTACATCACTACAAAGTTACTGTGCCCTAATCATGCATGCTTTTAAGTTCAGGGCTTTCTTGTCAATGAATTGAAATCACAGATTCTTTGATTTCTAGCTAACCAACATCATATTTCCAACCAGTTTCAGAAACACTAATTCCATTATCAGATTCTCGGATACCAATTAGTCCATTACTTCATAATTAACAAAACAAAATACCTCTTTCTGGTTTTCTCTTGACAGACATCACTACCACCACCACCACCACCTGCTGAAAAGCCAATTTCAGAGCTCACACTGCAAAATTCAGAAGCAGAGGGTTATGTTATGTCAGCTATCCATGCATGCCAAACCAACAATAAAATTAAACACACGCAATAACATATGAAAATGAAACCATCAATTTAAAGTTGCATTGATCACCATAATAAACAAGCAGGGGAAAAAACTTCAATTTTAAATGAGTAATAAAAATGAATACAATGCAATTAGCAAATTTCAATATTCAATTGAATTTCAGATATGGATGAAGATGAAGCATGATTATGAATACAAAACACCATCAAATTACAAAAGCAACAGCATAATTGCTTCAAAAAGCAGCACCATAGATAAATCATGATAAACAATAAATGAAGCTAGGAGGAAAGGGGGAAAAAGAAGCAAAATTGAAAAAAATAAAATCCCAAAAAAAAAAACAAGAAACCTTGGATTGGACCACAGGAAATCGGAAGGCGGATGGGGAGAATGATGGATAAAATCATCGAAATCGAAGAAATCGTCGAGGGAATCGAAATCCATCTGCGATTAGAAAGGTTTTTCAGCAAAAGAACGCTAAGGTGGTTGATGATTTTGCAGAGAACAAAGCATACAACTATGTCACTCTCAGAATCAGAATCATGATTTTGATCCACTTTTCCCCTTTATAAAAAAAATAATAATAAGGGTGAGATATCAGATAACCCTCGTTTTAAGTTTTTAACATGCTGTTAGGATGAGAATTCTCAAATAATTTGATAAAAATAATTTTTAATTATTAATTTTAACAAAAATTATATTAAAATCAGGTTAGTGACTAATTTTAATATATTATTATTGTTCAATATATTTTATATTGATGGCTGATTTTAGTGATTAATTTTAATATATATATATAACATAATTATAATTTTAATTATTAATTTTATGTTCACGAATATAATTATATGTGAGAATTTATTTATAGAAAAATAATAAAAATGGTACACTATAATTTTTTAATGCATGTTTATAGTATAAATAAATAAATAAATTTTTTTTTGAAATTTTAATATGATTTTTTATTAAATAAAAGAAATTTAAGGTATTTTTAATATACTTTTATCTTTTATGATAATTACTTAAAAAATTATACATGATATATATCTAGTATTTTTAAGGATTAATAAAATAAGAATGTATACGTTAATAATATATTAAAATTAAAACTAATTTTATATTATACGAAGATATCAAAAGTAACTAAAAGTTAAATTTATTAATTAAAAATTAAAAAGTTATTTAAATGATGAATATAATTGGATGGTCGTTAAATTAATTCCAAATTTAATTTTTGTAAAATTACATAAATTACAAAGAAACAGAGTTTAAAACTTTAAATACATGAGCCAATAAGACCACTGTCAATAACAATCTCATATTTATTTTATTTGAGAATGCTCAATGTTGTATAGTTGTATCCCTTCTCCTAATTTTCCCGTAAAGAATTAAATAATTTATAACTTCAATTTGTTTTAGCATGAAAAACCTTATTCCATCTAATAAAATTATCTACCTGTTGATTAAAAAAAAAAAAAAGCAACCAAGGAGACAAAAAACTCAAGTGGCAAATGCTGAATAACTCAATCAATCTCTTACCAACCATTCCAACAAGGTCAGATATCGTACATGCTTTTGCTACGCCATTTCTTTGACCCTTGTGACTTCCCTTCAGGTTTTTCAACATGTGACAAAATAAACTATAAATTATCTTTCACATGCTTTGATTCTTTTTGAGCACTTATACATCAACATTCACCAACCAAACTTATGTTGTAATATTTCCTATAAGCCATTTTTGTTTTCAAACGGTGTGATTAGTATAAGTAATTGTTAAATTCCCAAATCACTTAGCACAAAAGTTGTGCAAAGTCACCAATTCAAATGAAGATAAAAACTTTCAATTATTTAAATCCATAGCTGATACCTTCGTAGGAATGATTATTAAAACGCTAGTTATCATTATTTATTATCTTAACGCATGGTATACCAAGTTTATCTTTATGCGAAAAAAACAATTATTCATTGCCAGACATTATACTATGATATCAAATGATATATATTAAGAGCTTATACGAAAAATATTTTATTTATTGTGTGATTTGATCTTGTATGACAATCTTGTTACATAATTAAAAATTTGGTGAGAAGTAAATGATTTGGCAGCAAAGGAAAGAACAATAATAATCATCAAATGACTTTGGCCTCATTTTTGAGTTTCTCAATGAGCTCATCAACAGAAGAGACCATGACCCCTGCTTTCCTTTTGGGGGGTTCAGTGACTTCCACAATTTCCAAATCAGATTTGATTTCCACATTCAACTCTTGAGGAGTGAACTTCTTTATGGGCTTTGATTTTGCTTTCATGATGTTGGGAAGTGTTGCATACCTTGGTTGGTTCAGTCTCAGATCAGTTCTGCATCAAGCAAGAAAAAACAACACACATCCGAAGTTAAATTTCTAGGAAAAATAATGTTATGGATCATATTGTTTGCATGTATTCTCTCTTACATGGCTCACAAAAATTTCATTGTTGAGTATGAATGTTTGATCTAATTTCTCCAAGTGACTTTTTGTGTGAAATATGTCTAACCAAATATTTAGTGAAAGAAAGACTTTGTTGTCATTGTTACATATTTACAAGATATGCCCGAGATGCCATAAGTACAACTTTGATGCATCCATTCTCCCATCATTTTATCAAAAGATACTGGTACTTGAATCTCAAATGCGACACTAATATGTTCCTATGAATGCGGTAATTGTATAATAAAATAATCTTTTGATTACCCTAAAGATTACCCTAACTTTAGTGGAACCTTAAGTTCAATACACAGCTCATTGTTCCAAGGGTGGAAAACGTGACCAAGAGAAAGCAAGTTAAAAATACAAAGCCTTTTAAGAATCTAGAGAGTACATAGCATGCTTAACAGAAGGTGCAACTTACGTTATTACTGCCGGTAATTTCAACTGCACAGTCTCGATTCCATCGTCAACCTCTCTGTCCACTGTAACTTCCTCTTTCTCTTTATCAAGGACAACCTACTGGAAAGCCAGGATTTAGTTATACAATAAGTTAATTAAAACAAATAAGTTAATAATTAAGCATCAAACAGACCCCGAAGAGAAAAGGTGCAAATACTTATACTTTAGCCTAAAACAAATTATTATAACTGAATGGCAGTTTCCAGGGTTTCTTCTCTATGTCTGCCGCATAGCACTACTTAATTAACAGTGAAAATTCAAAAAATCATACTGCAAAATAAAATTGCCCCGGGTTCAGATTTAGCAGATGAAGCATATAACACCTGGACAGCCAAGTGATTCACTCGAGAAGCAGCGACCTAAATCATCAACTAGATCAGTAATTTCCTAGGTCATAGACTCCATCAAACTATGAGTCATAGTTAGATGGAGAAGATGCAGTAATGGCAAAATCTGAAGTCTGAAGTACATTGAAATTTCAAAATAAAAATTGACATGAAATGATGATCGAACATGGTCTTATCTAACAAAGAAAAGTAGCATTAACAATATAGAAAGGATAAACAAGAAGCGTAATCAAATGCAGTAGAATACTTTTCAAAAGAGCAAATTCCTAAAGTCACCATCGTCACACGTATAGCTCAGCAATTACAAACAATTCCCTATGGTATAAAGCATACACACAGACACACACATACACCTATAAGAGATTTCATAGTTCCATGAGTGTATTCTTTCTTTCCAATCTGACTCATGTTTGATTTGTCCTTTGGAAATCCCCACCACATGGTTGGAGCAAATGCTTGATTCTTGAAGCCTAGAAGGTGTTGCCTATAGCTATTTAGGAGACAAGAAAGGTTGCTCCAAAATCTAAACCAAAACTCTAACTACTAAATGTTTTTTCATTTACAAACCAACGTACAAATGTCAAGTTTATCTACCCAGTCTAACGTAAAAAGAACGAACTTTGTCGTTCGACTCATGTTGAATCATTTTCCCAAATGACAAAGTAGTTCCGTCCTGATAAGCCAAAACCAAGGATGCATGCACAATGATATGCAGAGGCAAAATCAGTATAGGCACAAAAAAAAAAGAATCTGCTTTGTGTTTTAGAGAGAACCAAAAGTTAATTGATTTACATCATGCTAACATTGAACCAACATAACCAATACATGTCATAGATAATAATAGTGAAGTGAATGCACAATGACTAAGTTTATAGAAGACCTGGATGATTGGATGACGGACTAACCTTTGAAGCAAAAGTCCCTTGAGGCCAGTTGAGGAGTCCTGCTACCATCTGCCCTGTTTGGTTGCAATCATCATCAATGGCCTGTGACCATCACAAATATTCTCATTATATCAGTTTCAAATGTGTACAAAAACATATCCATTTTTTTTCCGTTATAGCTTCCTAGGGGAGAAGCCCCAATTTCTTCTCAAACAGAAAATATTCTACTTCTGCTGCCAATGAAAAGTAATTCTATACTTTAGCCAAGCACTCTAGAACAAAAACTCAATAAAAGTGCTTCTTGATACACAAAAGGGGGAAGAAAAACCTTCTATTCATTACTTAACACAGCTAACATCTTAATTTGCTTTTAGATCATGAAAGATAACAGTAACACCCTTCATTTTAAGCACTAAACATCAAATCCACTTTGATTTGTCATCAACAAAACCAAAATATCAAATCACCTCGTGAATCACTACAAAACTCATCACTACTTGGAGAAAAAAACATAACAAACAATGTAATAGACTAAAGAAGCCAAATTGGCAAACCACCCAATTAAAATTCACCAACAAAATACATAAAGCACCAACTTAGCTCCAGAAAAATAGAAAATTGAAAGGCTTTCTTTTTTTTGTGACTAAAGTTCTAAACTTTCAGCAATTCAATCTTTCAGGGGTTTTCTTCTGTAGCTAAATGAGTAATATCCCAACTCAGTCCCTAAGAAAAAGTTTTAGTCGAACACTTTAATCCTCAACAAATTTTAATCATCAAATCGGTCCTCAAACTTTTATTTCTTTAGATAAATTAGTCTCCATATGAGATTGCCAGTTCATATGAAGGAACTGATATGAGAATTTTAAATTTTTTTAAGGATGGTTATATTTTTAATTAAATAATGACAGGAATTGAATTGTCTAACGTTTTAGCAAGATTTGACATGAGAATTGGATTGATATGTCCGACAAAATAAAAGGTTAGGGACGGAATTGGTGATTAAAATTTATTGAGGATTAAAATTTGGATATTACTGGTAGCTAAATTGTGAGGTCCTTAATCATTTTACTGGATTAGTGAAATTGCAGAGGAAAAGCTACTGAGAAAAAAGAGAAGTACCTGTTTGCCAAGAATGATAAGGGAAGGTTTCTCAATCTGCACAAGGTTCCTCAAGATCTTGGCAACATGGAGAGGGTGAAGAGCAGAAGTAGAGTCCACGTGGATGCCCCTATCAGCTCCCATGGCGAGACCAGTTCTGAGAGTGTCAAGGCACTGAGAGGGTCCCATGGTCACTGCCACAACCTCAGACGCCAACCCACTCTCTCTGATTCGCAGCGCCTCTTCCAGCGCTATCTCGCAGAATGGGTTCATCGACATCTTCACGTTCTGCGTCACCACCCCACTCTGCCAAAAACGGTGTCGTTTTTAGATCAACTTCATGACTTTGGAAGCTCCAGAAAAAGGGTGGTCGTATATATAAAAGGATCGAGGTTGGTTTCGTGGTTACCTTGTCGGGTTTGACTCTGATCTTGACGGCGTAATCGATTACGCGTTTTATGGCTACCATTATCTTCATGGTGATGATGATTACAGTTCAGAGAAGAGTGTGCATGTATTTGAAATTGTAGTCTCGAAGTAAAGAAGAAGAAGAAGAAGCAGCTGCTGCAGATGACGATTCAAAAGGCACACTCCAGATTAACTACTTCGCCCTGTTTCATATTAGAATTTAGAAGTATAGAAATTTATTTTTCAATTAATTATATTAGACAATTTTTTATTATGGTTTTCTTCTTTTTTTACTTTTTCTCTTAAATTTTTTTAAATAACTGAGATTTATGATGAGGATTCCAAGTTAAAATGTAGGATTTAGAATTTGTGATTAAAAAATAATTTCAAAAACTAGTTTAAAAAAGTTGACTTCTTATTTAAGTTTATTTATTTATATTTGTGTGAAAATAATTAATCATTATATTCAAAGATGAATATTCTCTTTATAATCTGTAATTTTTATTTTTTGTTGTAAAATAAAAAAATAAATGAGAGATAATAAATATAAAATAAAAAAAATGTAAATAAGAGATTTTAGTATTAATATTTATCAATATAATTATTTTAATATAATAGAGATGGTTCGTATACTTATTTAATATATATAGTAACGTAGAGAGAGAGAGGAGGAATATTAGCCGTGTATAAAGATGCATAAAAGTATTGGTATTGTTGTGTATATTATCTCATATCATGCCCCTATTTATACATGCATGGAGTTCTTATTTTCAACCTTCATTTAATGTAATTTCTCTTGATAACATGAGCATTCTACTATGAAAAAGTTGAGTCATCCATAAATATCTATGTCCATTTAGGATTATACTTTATTAAAACCTTATTAAAGAAAAATCCAATAAAAAAAATTTTAGTGAAAAAAAAAAGAGTACAATATCCTTTATAATGTGGACTGCTTCATTAAAAACCTTATCAAAAAAAATCTAATAGGGAGAAAAACCTGACCAAAGAAAAAAGAATAAAGTCTCCCCCTCTTGCCGACATTATTTTATATCTCAAAATCAGCGCATCCCAATATGATGTACTAATCTTTTAAAAGAGGATTTTGCAAGTGACTTTTGTAAATGAATCTGCCAGATTATCGCTTGAGCGGATCTGTTGGATATCGATTGTTCCTTCATTTTGAAGGTCATGAGTGAAGAAGAATTTGGGAGAAATATGGTTTGTTCTATCACCTTTGATGTATCCACCTTTAAGTTGAGCAATGCATGTTGTATTATCTTCAAACAGAACAGTTGGAGCTATCTTATGATCGATCAATCCACATGATGACAGAATATATTGGATCAAACTCTTGAGCCAAAAACACTCGTGACTAGCTTCATATATCGCTAGTATTTCATCATGATTAGAGGATGTTGCTACAATCTTCTGTTTCGTGGATCTCCATGATATAGTTGTACCACCATATGTGAATAGGTATCCTATTTGAGATCTTATTCTGTGTGGATCAGACATGTATCCTGCATCTGTATAGCCAACTAGTTGTAACTTGGATCCATATGGATAAAACAATCCCATATCAACCGTTCCATGAAGATATCGAAAAATTTGTTTGATTTCATTCTAATGTCTTCTGGTTGGAGAGCAATTATACCTTACTAGTAAATTCACAACAAATGATATATTGGATCGTGTATTATTAGCAAGATACATTAGTGCTCAAATAGCACTGAGATATGATACGTCAAGGCCAATGATATCTTCATTTTCTTTTTTAGGACGGAATTGATCCTTTTTCACATCCAAAGATCTTACAATCATTGAGGTACTTAATGGATGACTTATCCATATAAAATATCTTCAAGATCTTTTCTGTGTATGTTATTTGATGAATAAAAATCCCATTTTTTGTATGCTCGATCTGCAGGCCGAGACAAAATTTAGTCTTTCCAAAATCTTTCATCTGAAACTCTTTTTTTAGAACTTTTATAATGGTTAGAATCTCTTCAGGGGTTCCAATGATATTTAAATCATCAACATGCACAGTAATTATAATGAATCTAGATGCAGATTTCTTTATGAAAACACAGATATCATCATTCTTAAATCCGATATAAGATGATTATACCACATTCGTCCATATTGTTTTAGACCATATAAAGATCTTTGCAATTTTATTGAATATAACTCCTGCGAATATTCATTAGATGGCTTAGATATCTTTAGTCCTTCAAGGACTTTCATATAGATATCACGATCTAATGATCCGTATAAATAAGTTATTACCACATCTATTAGATGAATATATAGTTTATGGTATGCGAATAAACTAACCAAATAACGCGTTATTACATCTACTACAGGGGAGTATGTTTTTTCATAATCTATACGGGGTCTTTGTAAAAAATCTTACGCCACAAGTCGAGTTTTGTAGCGTACAACTTCCTTTTTTCTCATTTTGTTTTCTCACAAATACCCATCTGTATCCAACATGTTTTACATATTCTGGTGTATAGACTACAGGTCCAAAGACTTTACGTTTTACAAGTGAGTTTAACTCAGCCTTCATAGCTTCTTTCCATTTCAGCCAATCATTCTTTTGTCGATATTCTTCGATTGTTCTTGGCTCAAGATCCTTACTTTCATGCATGATGTGTAATGCTACATTATATGCAAATATTTCATTGACAGTTCTTTTATTTTGGTTCTATTTTTCTCCTGTAAAGACATAATTTATCGGGATCTCATCATTTTCATAATTTTCAGAATTTTCAGGTACCTGAATGTTTTCTGGTGTCAAAACTATATTAGAATTTTGGATAACTACAGGTGTCTTTACTATGTCTTTATCTTTTTCAATAGGAATAGTATTTACCTCTTTTCTTTTTCGAAGACTTTTGTCTTTGGAATTGACAGGCCTACCACGCTTCTAACGTAAATTTGTTTCGGTGGTCATTTGCCCGATTTGGACATCAATTCAAATTGGAGCATTTTCAACTGGTATATAGAATTTAGTAATCATTTTCATATCAGAAAATGCATCAGGAAATTCATTTGCTATTCTTTATAAATGTATAATCTTTTGAACTTCTAGTTCACATTGCCCTAATCGAGTATCTAAATGTATCAACGATGATGCATTTCAATTAAGTTCTTTTTTAAGAAGCTTATTCTCTCCCGCTAATGTTGGAAATTTTAATTCATCAAAATGACAATCTGCCAATCAAACTTTAAACACATCTCCTGTTTGTATCTCATGATACTTCACTATAGAAGGAGAATCATATCCCACATAAATTCTCAATTTTCTTTGGGGTTCCATTTTGGTGCGAGAAGGTGGAGCAATTGGAACATATATCGTACACCTAAATATCTTTAAATGGGAAACATTCGACTGCTGGCCAAAAGCTAATTGCAGAGGAGAGAATTGATGGTAACTTGTTGGTCTCAAACGAATAAATATTGCAGCATGTAAAATTACATGCCCCAAACACAGGTTGGAAGATTTGTTCTCATAAGTAAGGGTCTAACAATTAATTGGAGGCATTTAATAAGTGATTCTGCTAACCCATTTTGTGTGTGGACATGAGCAACTGGATGTTCAACACTTATTCCATTAGCTATACAATAAGCATCAAAGGCTTGGAAAGTGAACTCACCAGCATTATCAAGACGAATTATTTTGATTGGATTTTCTGGAAGTTGTGCTTTTAATCGAATAATTTAAGCAAGTAATCTCGCAAATGACAGGTTGCGAGAAGACAATAAGCACACATGTGACCATATTGAAGATGCATCTATTAGAACCATAAAATATCTAAAAGATCCATATGGTGGATGAATAGGTCCACATATATCGCCTTGAATTCTTTCTAGAAATTCAGGAGACTCAAATCCAATCTTTACTGCTGATAGCCTTAAAATTAACTTTTCTATGAGAACATGCAGCACAATAAAATTCACTGGATTTAAGAATCTTCTGGTTTTTTAGTGAATGTCCATAGGAATTTTCAATAATTCTCCGCATCATAGTTGTTTTAGGATGTCCCACTCAATCATGCCAAATTATGAATTTATTTGGGCTAGTAAACTTATGGTTCACAATGGCATGTGATTCAATTGCACTAATTTTAGTATAATATAACCCAGAAGAAAGTGAGGACAACTTTTCTAATATAACTTTTCTATTTGAATCATGAGTTGTGACATAAATACTTATGATTTTCCTCATTCATTGTTTCAATATGATATCCATTTCGGCAAATATCTTTAAAACTCAACAAGTTTTTTAGAGACTTGGTAGACAATAGTGCATTATTTATTATGAATTTTGTTCCTCCAAAAAATAAAATTATAGCTCTTCTGGAGCCAATAATAGTATTAACATATTCTTCTTTTGGTACAAGATGAGTAAAATATATATTACTTTTGAGAATGGTATGCGAACTTGTACTATCCACAAGACAAACATCTTCATTATATATCCTTACCATTTTCTTCAAAGACAAATAATAATGATAAAAATGAGTAGCAGTACATGCACAGTAAAATTGTATTCCTAATTGGAATTGTTTTTCTAAGAAGCATTGTACATAAAAATAATGTCATATACTAAAATATTATTATTATTATTTTAAAACTTGACACATTTTAGTGATTTTAAAATTCATAAACATAAATATTTTATTAAACATTATTTACATACATCATAATTAAAATTCAAATATATTGGGAATAAAACTTAATAAGAAAATTTTTATATTATTTATTTACATGAATACTTTAACAAACCCACATATTAAACTTTTCCATCATTGATCAAATGGCTAATATTTTCTTCAGGATCCTCAAAGAAATCGGGTACTTCATAATGAGTGATGTAATTTTCAGCAACATCATTTGAAACAAAATTTGTCTCATTTCCTTTTGTTATCCTTTTTCAAGGATGCTTGATAAATATCAATTAGGTACTCCGGGGTACGACAGGTACGCGACCAATGGCCCTTTCCACCACAACGGAAATATTTATCTTTTATTGATTTATTTTTCCCATTATTTCTTTCTTTATCCCACTTCTGGTGAGATCATTTCTTGTGAACATAATTTTTTTCCTTCCATAATTTTTTTTGTTACCAAAAATCTTGTCATTCACCTCTTCTGGGATTATAGTTTGCCGCATTTGTTTCAAGAAATGGGGCGGTGCTAGCAGGGCGTGCTTCATGATTTCTTAAAAGTAATTCATTGTTACGTTCAACAAAAAGAAGGAAAGAAATTAACTAACTCAGAATATTTTTTAAATTCTTTTTCTTAATATTGCTGCTGCAGGAGCACATTTGAGGCATGGAAGGTCGAGAAATTTTTCTCTAACATATCATTATCAGTTATATTTTTCCCACATAATTTCATTCATGAGATAATTCGGAACATTGCTGAATTATATTCATTTATGGATTTAAAATTCTATAAACGCAAGTGTGTCCACTCATATTGGGTCAAGATGATGGTAGAAGCTTGAATCTAGTTAACTGGAAGGTGTTGGTCACCCCTAAGAAGTTTGGGGTCTAGAAATTAGAGATCATTTTTGTGCTAATATTGCTCTTCTTGGAAATCTAGTTTGGAATAACGAGATCTTTCATCCTCACGAGCATTGGACCACAGACAAGGTGACTGGTATGGCTTTGTCCTTGGAAAAAGAGCTCCGAAATATTTTTGAGTTGCAATGACTGTCTATCCCCTCTACCATTAGTGGCTCTTGGATTCCCCCCCCTCAGTGGGTACCTTTAAGATAATTGTGATGCTAGCTATCCTGAAAATGGTGCTCGGGTTGGTTTTTCTTGTGTTAGAAAAGATTGGAAGGGAAGGTGACAACGAGGCTGTTTGGGAACAATTGAAAGTCGTAGCATTTTGCAAGGAAAGTTGTTTGCTATTTGGAGAGACTTTCTTTTAGCATAAGACTCGGGACAAAGAGACATTATATGTGAGACAGACTGTGTGGAGGCCTTTACTATTGTCAATAATTTACAGGATTGCTCTGGTTTTATTGATCCTTTGGTGTAAAAAATCCGAGATATCATGTATTGAAAATGGCGTGTTGATCTCCCGTTGATCTTGAGAGATGCAAACACAGTAGCAGACATCATGGCAAAGACTGCAATGAGGACCCTTTCTCCTCCAGTGGAGCTTCCATTGCATTGGAAGGAGTTTGAGAGTAATATTCAGCAGGACTGTCTTTCTTAAGCAGTTTCTTGTTTTTTTTTTTTCTTTCTTTGTTGTTGTTTGATTTCTTTTAAGTCACAAAAAAATATTGGGATTGTGGAAGTATCACCGTCTTTTGATGATTATATCTTTCTTCAAGGTTCTTCCATAGATCTGCAGGATTTTTTAGTGTGAGATATTCATTTTTTAATTCTTTGTCAAGATGACAACGAAGGAAGATCATGACTTTGGTTTTATCCTTTTGGGATACATTATTTTCAGCCTTAATGGTATCTCCAAAATCTATTGAATCAAAATGAATTTTGGCATCTAGTATCTATGATAAGCAGTTATTTTCAAATATATTAAGAGTATTAAATTCAAGATGAGAGAGCTTTAACATAATGAAAATTAATTACTTGAGTCTTCCTAAATTTTTATCAGAGTCTTGTGCTGATAATGTGTTGGAAAATAAATAAATAAGGGAGAGGTAATAAATATAAAATAAAAGAAGTGTAAATAAAAAACTCTAGTATTAATATTCACCAATATAATTATGTCAATATAATAGAGATGATTCATATATTTATTTAATATAAGGTTAATTACAATTTTGGTCCCTAACGTAGAGGCCGAAAATTTATTTCGTCCCCGGCTTTTTTTTTCGCTACAAAATGGTCCCGAAGGTTTAAGTTTGTTTTAAAATCGTCCTTTTTACCAAATTTTTTATTTTTATTACCAAGTTACCCTTAATAAAAAAATAAAAAAGAAAGAAAACGCGTAAAGGGGAAAGGGGGAGGGGAAAATACGAAGCGAGAAGGGTGGGAGGATTTGGGAAGAAGAGGGAGAAGGGAAGGGGAAGGGTCCTCGTCACCGCCGCTGCTTCTCATCGTTCGGTCCTTGTCGTTTCTGCTGGATCTCACCGCCAGATCTCGCCACTGCTACTCTTCCTGGCTCGACGTCGACGGCAGCAGATCCGCGAAGGTGGACGTCGCGCGCCGCTCGTCGTTTCTGCTCTTCCTCCTCGCTCAGTCGCCGGGCATCGCTGCTCCTCGCCGGTTTCTGATTTCTTCTGGTTTTGCTGCTTCTGCTTCTGATTATCAATTCTTCTGGTTTCTGTTCTTTTGTTGTTGTTCTTTTGATTCCATTATCCATTGTTTCTTCTAAGTTCTGAGTTCTGGGTTCTGAAGTTCTGAGTTTTGATGATGATGATGATGATGATTTTCTGAGTTCTAGGTTTTTGTTGTTCTTTTGTTGTTGTTCTTTTGCTTGTAGCTGCTTTTGTTGTTGTTGTTCTTTTGATTCCATTGTTGTTCTTTGCTTCTGGTCATTGGTATTGCTTCTGTTCTACTTCTGCTTCTGTTCTGCTTCAGCTTCTGGTTCAACTTCTGATTTGGTTTATTTTGAGGAAGAAGGGGGAATGATATTTTTGTCTGAATGACGATTTTAAAACAAACTGAAACTTTCGGGACCATTTTATAGAGAAAAAAAAGGCCAGGGACAGAATAAATTTTCGGATTTTACGTTAGGGACCAAAATCATACTTAACCCTTTAATATATGTAGTAACGTAAAGAGAGAAAAAGAGAATGTTAGTAGTGTATAAAGAAGGAGAAAAGTATTGTTATTGTTATGTATATTACTTCAGATCATGCTCCTATTTATACATGCTTGGAGTACTTATTTTCAGTCTTCATTTAATGTAATTTCTCTCGGTAACATAAGCATTCTACCATGAAAAAGTTGAGCTATTCATATAGACATTCATATCACAACACTTTTAACATTTTTCTATTTTTGAATTTTATAAAAAAATAATTTTAATTTTTTTAAATTTAATTCTTATTTTATTTTTTGTATTTTTTTAATGGAATAGAAAATTAAATATAAAACAATCAGGTTTATTAGTAATTCAACAATATTATAGAAAATTTTAATCAAGGCCGTGTAAGAATAGAATAGGGTTTTATTCAAGTAAAATGAATAGATGAAGTCCAAAAATACAAGGTTAAATGAATAGATTTTATCATAGGTTATTAGATTGAAGTTAAATTTTAATTTTTTTGAAAAAATATTAAGTGATTAATATTTTTTTGGGTAAAATATCTTTTTTTATTTCTAACATTTGTAATTTTTAAAAAATATTTTTAACGTTTAATTGTATCTAATTTTGTCTCTAATATTTTTTATTTGTATCAAAATTATTTCTGGATGTTAATTCTATTTGAGATATTGGAGACAAAATTAAAAACGTTTAGGGATAATTTTGAAATAAATTAAAAAGGTTAAGGATAAAATTGAATAAATTAACGTTAGAAACAAAATTGAATAAAATTAAACGTTAAAGAATATTTTTTAAAAAAATTGCAAACTTTAGAAAAAGAAAGTATATTTTTTACCCATATTTTTTTTTATATTTATCTTGTATTTAAATCTATTAACTAACTTCCTATTCTTAGTATTTTCTCAAATATTATATAAACAATTATAAAAAAGGAGGGCAACTATAATGATTAATGAAGGTACTTGTTTGGTTGATTTATTTTATCTCTACCCTAAATGATGATATTCTTGGTTGATTTCGCTCTACTAAATTAGCATAGATTTCTATTATTCACATTGTGGCATTTTTTAAGTAAGAAACTGGTACAAGAAAGAACTGGTTGGCATGTGATCTTATCTTAAATCCGAGTTAGGTGTTGGTTCTTAACTTCTTATCATATACGGTACGTCACATAATCTCAGGCATAAAAAGTGCATATCATCCATCTTTATCCCATCTATTGCATCGCCCAATTTTATATTTTTAGAAAACCTTAGTTTGTCTTCAAAATAATAAGAAATAATAAGGGTAAAGTATTAAATTGGTCTTCTATGTTTGGGCATAATTCTGTTTTGATCCTTAAGGTTTAAAGTGTCCTATTTGAATCCAAAAAAGTTTCATCTAGCATCAATTTAGTCCCACAATGAGGTCAAAATTAAATAATTAACGGAATGTCCTACATAACAATAGTACAAGAACAAAATCGATAATCTGGAGAACAAGTACAAGCTCCAGAGACACAAAATCAACCGTCGATACATCAATACATTTATTTATCATTCTCTTTAGTTCTATAGAAAATATTTTATTTATATTATAAGAAAAATAATAAATAAATGTATTGATGTATCAACGGTTGATTTTGTGCCTCTGGAGCTTGTACTTATTCTCCAGATTATCGATTTTATTCTTGTACTGTTGTTATGTTGGACATTCCGTTAATTATTTAAATTTGACTTTACTGTGGGACTAAATTGATGCTAAATGAAACTTTTTTGGATTCAAATAGCACACTTTAAACTTTAAAGACTAAAACAGAATTACGCCCAAACATAGGAGACCAATTTAATACTTTACCCAAATAAAATAATGTATACCCTAAGTTGATAAATCAAATCAAAGCTGTTTCAGGAATGTTAGTTGAGTGAATGGTCAATTTTTTACCATCAAAGATTTAATCACTAATAAAACATAAAAAAAATTAAATTAACATCAAACTCATAAAAAATTAGTATCGTTTGATAAAAATGTCCTATCGTTAAAATTAAAATTGATTCTATTAAAAATTTTATAAAACTTTTAAAATATTTTTTTAGTGATTGCTTTAGTACGATTGATATTTTATACGTATTGGTACGATATAAAAGGTGGACAAATAAAAATTTGCCATATAAATTATATTTATCTGCATTGACATTTATTTTTATTTAAATTTTAAAAAATATTATGTTATTACATATACAAAAATACTCTCACAAATAATCATGAAATGAAAAGACAAATATATCTTTTTTATAATTATTTGTGTTAAATAATTAAATAATTATTTTTATTTTTATAAAAAAGTCAAAAATACCCTTTTACAATCAAAATTAAATTAAAATCATGAATAAATTACAATTTGTATCAATGAATTTTGTAAACGCTGACAAAAGTACCCATTAAATAAAAAAAATTAATCTTGTACCAATCAAAGATGGGTTTCATGTGACAACAGTACCCAAGTCCTAATTTTTGTTAGTTTTTTAATAAAAATCCCAAATTACCCCTGCCCTTTACCTTCTTCCCCAAATTTTAAATTTTTACAACTCTAATTCTTCTTCTTCCTCTGCCGCCGCTGCCAGCCTGATGAGAGCAACTTTGCGTGGTCTAGAAATTTGCGGATAAATCCTCGTTGCAAGTATAGTTTCTAAACCTTCAAAAGTCCTTTCATACAAACGTTTTGGTTGTCACAAGTAACAAACCCCTAAATAAATTGATAACCGAAGTATTCAAACCTCGGGTCGTCTTCTCAAGGAGCTGCAGGGAAGTATGTTCTTATTATTGGCTATGGAGATTGTAAATTGGGGTTTTGAGAATGAGGAGCAAGTAATTTAAGTGGCAATTAAAGTAAATGAAGAACGAATAATTTAAATAGCAAGTGAAATAAATAAATGACTGTAAATAAATTTTTGGTAAGGTATGAGAAATTAGAGGTCCTATCCTGGCTATCCTTATCAATGATGATAATAATTGGATCTTAATTCCACTTTGTTAGCCTTTACTAAGATAAAGGAAGGTCAAGGGATTAATTGGATTGATCTTCGGATCCTATTTTATTTTCTAAGAAAAGATTGGGATTCTTGAAGCTCAATTCAATTAACAAAGATAACAATTATCAAGCATGTTTGAGTTTGATAACTCATGAGTTACTGATTTCTTAACCAAAACCAAAAGGAGAAAAGTAAATCTACTGGAATAAGAATGTCTTCAGATTGGGAATAATTGTAACTAATAAATAAAAGAAAGCAATATTAACTGAAATACCTCAAATAACATTAATCCAAAATAATAATCTGTAACATGGAAGAATTCATAAATTAAATTGCAAAAGTAAATAATCAACTAAAGTAATGAATAAAAGTAAAAGAGAAGCTTAAAGTAAAGGAACATTAAACCTGGGATCGAGAGTCACTCCCAAACTAAGAGAAATCCTAAATCCTAATCCTAAAAGAGAGAGAGAATCTCTCTCTAAACTAAATCTAAATCATGAAAACTAAAACTAAAGTCGTCTCCCTATGAATGGATGCATTTCCTCACTTCATAACCTCTGGTCTATGCCTTTTGGACTTGGATTTGGGACAAAAAGGGCTTCAGAAATTGCTGGGAGCGTTTTCTGCAATTTCTGGTGCGTGGCCTCTGTCACGCGTCCGCGTAGGTCACGCGGTCGCGTCATTCGGAGCTTTTCTTGTCACGCGATCGCATCAGTCATGCGGCTGCGTCACATGTGTTTTACTTAAGGCGCGCAGTCGCGTCAGTCATGCGGCCGCGTCGCTGTTGATTCGCGCTTTGGCATGCGTCCGCGTCGCCCATGCGATCGCGTGGATGCCAGTTTCTTTAGAAACTTCGTTTTGTGCTTTCTTTCCATTTTTGTATGTTTTCTTTCCATCCTTTAAGTCATTTCTGCCTTAGAAGATCTGAAACTACTCAACACACTAGTCACGGCATCGAATGGAATTAAAGGTAATTAAAATAATTAGTTTTAAAGCATAGGAAACATGTTTTTCACATACATCACATAATGAGGAAGGGAAAGTAAAACTATGCAATTAATATGAATAAGTGTGTGAAGGATTGAATAAATCACTCAAACTAAGCACAAAATATTTTCATAAAATATGGGTTTATCAACCTCCCCACACTTAAACAATAGCATGTCCTCATGCTAAATCCAAGGTGAAAAGTAAGGTTAAAGTGATGGAATGTCATGTAATGCAATCTAATCTAAATGCAACTACCTAAATGAATGATGCATCATGCAATTCTAATTTTTATTCACTTGTATATAAAGCTTGCATGTAGTTGAATTAACTCACATTCTCAAGGAATCATATATATATATATATATATAGCCAAGCCTTAGATAGTGATAAAGTGCCTTTACAATTGAAATGGGAGAGAAAAGCTTTTTATAAACTTGTAAGACAATTAATAGTTTAAACAGAGATAAATGTTAATGAGCTATTGAACCCTCACTAGATTTTGTGTTTACTCTCTAATCCCTCAGTGTTTATTGGGTTAATCACTCTATTCTTCTTTTTATTCTTACTTTCTATAACTTTGTTCTTCATCTAACCAATCAACAATCATAGAATATAGTCATACCATAAATCATGAGGTCTTTAAGTAAGGTTGTAATGGGGCCAAGGTAAAGGTAAGGGTATATGTATAAGGCTAAGTGAGCTAATAAGTGAATCCTTAATTAGACTAAGATCTCACCTAACATACATACTTTCTAAATCAAAGCTTCTTTACCTATTTTCCATATTTTCTCGCTTTTGATGTTACATGCTCATATCTCAATATTTATTTTTATCCCATGTGCATTGCTTTATTTCACAATTGGAAAATTCTTTTTGTGTCCCCTTTATTCATAACACTTTTTTTTAATGCACATGGTAATTCAATTATTTTGATTTTACATGAGCATGCTTCCCAAAACTTTTATTTTGAGTTATTTTATTCTTTTCAACTTTTCTACCTTTTGTTTTTATCATCCATGTTCCCAATAGGTTTTTCCACATTTAAACCATACATACTTCCTATCTTAAGCTAACCAAGGATTCAACTTGGGATTTTTATTTTGTCTTTCTGCTTAAGGCTAGTAATGTGGTTGATAGAATAAAAGGGGATTTAAAGGCTCAAGGGGGCTAACAAGGGTGATGTAAAGGGTAGGCTATTTTGGGATAAGTGAGCTAAAATCAAATAATGGCCTCAATCACTCTCTTGGTATGTATTTCTATTCTATAATCGGACATATAGATTAAAACAAAGTAAAGAACACCAGAATAAACAAGAAGGGCGGAACACATGGGAATAAAATATTATGGTTTGAATGTAACCATACAATTAAGCTCAAAACTCACAGGCTGTGTGTTCTCTAGCTCAAAAATTATTTATCAGTTATGTATGTCATCCATGTTTAGTTAAAAATTCCCATTATTCTCAATGTAAAACTTATATTGAATGGCTTTAAAGTTCTAGTGTTTCTCCTTGATGAGATGTTGTTAACTAACTAACATGTAATGCTATATATACAAGGTGTGTGGATTGTTTCTATTGTGTTCAAGTTCCTAGTTTACTTTCTTTTTATATTTTTCAATTTAAACTAAGCTATCTTATGCTAAAAAGGGTAAACTATACTAATTAATCCACAATTTCTATAACTAATAAGTTAGAATTATAACTAAAACTAAATGGCTAAAATATGACAAAAATGCAATATAGAATAAATACATAAAAATGTCAATATATATAAGTACTGAGAAAAATAAAAATAAAAATAAAAAGAAAAAAATACAGAAAAGTAGCAAAATAAATAAAAAGAGTATGTAGTGGTTCACCAAAAAAAAGAACGCCAGAGATGGCGACCTCTCTACACTTAAAATGTAGCATCGTCCCCGATGCTCACTCAAGCAGGGTGTGAAGGGGTGTCATCACTGGAAGGGTGGGTGGTGCACGAAATTGTGATCCCTGGTAATGGCTCCAAAAACTTGGTGCTCTAATCTTAATTCATAATTTGTCACAACTTCGATACAACTAACCAGCAAGTGCACTGGGTCGTCCAAGTAATAAAATCTTACGTGAGTAAGGGTCGATCCCACGGAGATTGTTGGTATGAAGCAAGCTATGGTCAACTTGTAAATCTCAGTCAGGCGGATATTAAATGGTTATGGAGTTTTTGAATAATAATAGTAAATAAACAGAAAATAAAGATAGAAATACTTATGTAATTCATTGGTGAGAATTTCAGATAAGCGTATAGAGATGCTTTCGTTCCTCTGAACCTCTGCTTTCCTGCTGTCTTCATCCAACCAGTCCTACTCCTTTCCATGGTAAGCTTTATATAGAGCATCACCGTTGTCAATGGCTACATCCCATCCTCTCTGTGAAAAAGGTCCAAATGCTCTGTCACGGCACGGCTAATCATCTGAGGTTCTCGATCATACTGGAATAGGATTCACCCTCCTTTTGCGTCTGTCACTACGCCCAGCACTCGCGAGTTTGAAGTTCGTCACAGCCATCCCTTCCCAGATCCTACTCGAAATACCACAGACAAGGTTTAGACTTTCCGGATCTCAAGAATGGCCATCCATAGGTTCTAACTTATACCACGAAGATTCTAATATCTCGGACTCGGTCCTCTGTATTAGATATCTAAGAGATACTCATTCTAGCTTGTTTGCATGTAGAACGGAAGTGTTTGTCAGGCACGCGTTCATAAGTGAGAATGATGATGAGCATCACATAATCATCACATTCATCATGTTCTTGGGTGCGAATGGATATCTTAGAAGCGGAATAAGTTGAATTGAATATAAAACAGTAGTACTTTGCATTAAATCATGATTGTGAATATATGGAGTGCAGAAACTCTACCGTTAATCTATGGAGTGCAGAAACTCTACCGTTAAAAATACATAAGTGATAATAGAGTTCATTGGTCTCGGCCCCAGAGGGGCACCGGAGTAACCATGATTGTGAATACAATGATAAAAAGTTCTATATATACTAGACTAGCTACTAGGGTTTACAGAAGTAAGTAATTGATGCATAAATCTACTTTCGGGGCCCACTTGGTGTGTGCTTGGGCTGAGCTTGAAGTTTACACGTGTAGAGGCTTCTTTTGGGGTTGAACGCCAAGTTGTAACGTGTTTTTGGCGTTCAACTCTGGTTTGTGACGTGTTTCTGGCGTTTAACTCCAGACTACAGCGTAGAACTGGCGTTCAATGCCCTTTTGCATCGACTAAACTTGGGAAAAGTATGGACTATTATATATTGCTGGAAAGTCCTGGATGTCTACTTTCCAACGCCGTTGAGAGTGCGCCATTTGAAGTTCTGTAGCTCCAGAAAATCCACTTTGAGTGCAGGGAGGTCAGAATCCAACAGCATCAGCAGTCCTTCTTCAACCTCTGAATCTGATTTTTGCTCAAGTCCCTCAATTTCAGCCAGAAAATACCTGAAATCACAGAAAAACACACAAACTCATAGTAAAGTCTAGAAATGTGAATTTAACATAAAAACTAATAAAAACATCCCTAAAAGTAACTAGATCCTACTAAAAACATACTAAAAACAATGCCAAAAAGCGTATAAATTATCCGCTCATCAGTGGGTAGCTGGGATCTCTGTGGTGGTGGTCTGAGGATCAGTCTGCTACAGAGGAGGTGCTGACTGGATAGGGATCTCGGGGTCCACAGCCTGAATCTGAGGCGGAGCCTCCTAATGTGATGCTGCCTGTTGGGTGCCTGCCTGCTCTGCCTCGCTCTGTGGATGGGTCTCTGCCTCGGGATCATCCGCCTCCTCCTCAGATGCCTCGGATGGTGTGTCAGGCTTGGAGGGGATGTCGCCAGAGCGTATCATCAGCTTCAGGTGCTCATAGCATCGCTTGTTGCGATGCTCCATCTGGTCAAGTGGTGCGCAGAAATTGTGATTACACTTTAATTATGTAAAATTCATCGCTCTTTCTTTCCCTGGTAATGGCGCCAACAACATGATGCCAATACCATGGTTCACAACTTCGCACAACTAACCAGCAAGTGCACTGGGTCGTCCAAGTAATATCTTACGTGAGTAAGGGTCGAATCCCACGGAGATTGTTGGTATGAAGCAAGCTATGGTCACCTTGCAAATCTCAGTCAGGTAGGGTTAAATGTGATTGGATTAGATAATTAAAAGATAAATAATAAAGGATAGAAATACTTATGTAATTCATTGGTGAGAATTTCAGATAAGCGAATAGAGATGCTTTCGTTCCTCTGAACCTCTGCTTTCCTGCTATCTTCATCCAATCAGTCTTACTCCTTTCCATGGCTGGCTTTATGTGATACATCACCATTGTCAATGGCTACTTTCGGTCTTCTCTCGGGAAAATGATCCAAATGCCCTGTCACGGCACGGCTAATCGTCTGGAGGCATCATCCTTGTCAATGGTTTCATCTTATCCTCTCAGTGAAAATGGTCAACGCACCCTGTCACGGCACGGCTATTCATCTATCGGTTCTCGATCATGCTGGAATAGGATTTACTATCCTTTTGCGTCTGTCACTACGCCCAGCAATCGCGAGTTTGGAGCTCGTCACAATCATTCAATCATTGAATCCTACTCGGAATACCACAGACAAGGTTTAGACTTTCTGGATTCTCTTGAATGCCGCCATCATTCTAGCTTACACCACAAAGATTCTGATTAAGAGATCTAAGAGATACTCATTCAGTCGAAGGTAGAACGGAAGTGGTTGTCAGGCACGCGTTCATAGGGAATGATGATGATTGTCACGTTCATCACATTCAGGTTGAAGTGCAAATGAATATCTTGGAAGCGAAATAAGATGAATTGAATAGAAAACAGTAGTACTTTGCATTAATCTTTGAGGAACAGCAGAGCTCTACACCTTAATCTATGGAGTGTAGAAACTCTACCGTTAAAATTACATAAGTGAAAGGTTCAGGCATGGCCGAGATGGCCAGACCCCAAAACGTGATCAATAGATCAAAATATAATCCAAAGATGTCTAATACAATAGTAAGAGGTCCTATTTATAATAAACTAGCTACTAGGGTTTACAGAAGTAAGTAATTGATGCATAAATCCACTTCCGGGGCCCACTTGGTGTGTGCTTGGGCTGAGCTTTAACTTTCCACGTGTAGAGGTCCTTCTTGGAGTTGAACGCCAGTTTTTGTACCAGTTTGGGCGTTCAACTCTGGTTTTGGATCCTTTTCTGACGTTGGACGCCAGATTTGGGCAGAGAGCTGGCGTTGAACGCCAGTTTGCGTCGTCTAAAAGTGGCCAAAGTATGGACTATTAACTATTGCTGGAAAGCCCTGGATGTCTACTTTCCAATGCAATTGGAAGCGCGCCATTTCGAGTTCTGTAGCTCCAGAAAATTCACTTTGAGTGCAGGGAGGTCAGAATCCAACAGCATCAGCAGTCATTCTTCAACCTCTGAATCTGATTTTTGCTCAAGTCCCTCAATTTCAGCCAGAAAATACCTGAAATCACAGAAAAACACACAAACTCATAGTAAAGTCCAAAAATGTGAATTTAACATGAAAACTAATGAAAACATCCCTAAAAGTAACTAGATCCTACTAAAAACATACTAAAAACAATGTCAAAAAGCGTATAAATTATCCGCTCATCACAACACCAAAATTAAATTGTTGCTTGTCCCCAAGCAACTGAAAATCAAGTAGGATAAAAAGAAGAGAATATACTATAAATTCCAAACTATCAATGAAACATAGCTCCAATCAATTGAGCGAGACTTATAGCTTTTTGCCTCTTGAATAGTTTTGGCATCTCACTTTATCCATTGAGGTTCAGAATGATTGGCATCTATAGGAACTCAGAGTTCAGATAGTGTTATTGATTCTCCTAGTTCAGTATGATGATTCTTGAACACATCTATTTTATGAGTCCTGGCCGTGGCCCTAAGCACTTTGTTTTCCAGTATTACCACCGGATACATAAATGCCACAGACACATAATTGGGTGAACCTTTTCAGATTATGACTCAGCTTTGCTAAAGTCCCCAATTAGAGGTGTCCAGGGTTCTTAAGCACACTCTTTTTTTGCTTTGGACCTTGACTTTAACCGCTCAGTCTCAAGTTTTCACTTGACACCTACACGCCACAAGCACATGGTTAGGGACAACTTGGTTTAGCCGCTTAGACCAGGATTTTATTCCTTTAGGCCCTCCTATCCACTGATGCTCAAAGCCTTGGGATCCTTTTTAATTACCCTTGCCTTTTGGTTTTAAGGGTTATTGGCTTTTTGCTCTTGCCTCTTGGTTTTAAGAGCTTTTGGCTTTTTCTGCTTGCTTTTTCTTTTTCTTTCTATTTTTTTTCGCTATTTTTTTTTCTGCAAGCTTTGTTCTTTGCTGCTTTTTCTTGCTTCCAGAATCATTTTTATGATTTTTCTGATTATCAATTAACATGTCTCCTAGTCATCATTCTTTCAAGAGCCAACATATTTAACATTCTTAAACAACAACTTCAAAAGACATATGCACTGTTCAAGCATTCATTCAGAAAACAAGAAGCATTGTCACCACATCAATATAATTAAGCTAAGTTCAAGGATAAATTCAAAACTCATGTACTTCTTGTTCTTTTGAATTAAAACATTTTTCATTTAAGAGAGGTGATGGATTCATAGGACATTCATAACTTTAAGACAAAGTTACTAACTACTAATGATCATGTAACACAAACATAGATAAGCACATAACATAGAAAATGAAAAACAGAAGAAATAAGAACAAGGAATGAATCCACCTTAGTGATGGTGGCGTTTCCTTCTTGAGGAACCAATGATGTCCTTGAGCTCTTCTATGTCTCTTCCTTGTCTTTGTTGCTCCTCCATCATTGCTTTTTGATCTTCTCTTATTTCATGAAGCATGATGGAGTACTCTTGATGTTTCACCCTTAGTTGTCCCATGTTGGAACTTAATTCTTCTAGGGAGGTGTTGATTTGCTCCCAAAAATTTTGTGAAGGAAATTGCATTTGAGGCATCTCCGGGATCTCATGGTAATGAGCTTCTTGCGCCTCTTGAGCTCCATGAATGAGCTCTCTTGCTTGCTCCATCTTCTTCTTAGTGATGGGCTTCTCTTCCTTAATAGGAGTGTCTCCTTCTATGAAAGCTCCAGCTGAGTAACATAGATGGCAGATAAGATGAGGAAAAGCTAGCCTTGCCATGGGGGATGACTTTTCGGCTATTTTGTAGAGTTCATTAGAGATGACTTCATGAACCTCTATTTCCTCTTCAATCATGATGCTATGAATCATGATGGCCCGATCCACAGTAACTTCAGATCGGTTGCTAGTGGGAATGATTGAGCATTGAATGAACTCCAACCATCCTCTAGCCACAGGCTTGAGGTCCAATCTTCTTAGTTGAACCGGCTTGCCCTTGGAGTCAATCTTCCATTGAGCTCCTTCCACACATATGTCCATAAGGACTTGGTCCAACCTTTGATTAAAGTTGACCCTTCTAGTGTAGGGGCGTTCATCTCCTTGCATCATGGGCAAGTTGAACACCAACCTCACATTTTCCGGACTAAAATCTAAGTATTTCCCCCGAACCATTGTAACATAGTTCTTTGGATCCGGGTTCTTACTTTGATCATGGTTCTTGGTGATCCATGCATTGGCATAGAACTCTTGAACCATTAGGATGCCGACTTGTTGGATGGGGTTTGTTAGAACTTCCCAACCTCTTCTTTGAATTTCGTGTCGGATCTCCGGATACTCATTTCTTTTGAGTTTGAAAGGGACCTCAGGGATCACCTTCTTCTTGGCCACAACATCATAGAAGTGGTCTTGATGGGCTTTGGAGATGAACCTTTCCATCTCCCATGACTCAGAGGTGGAAGTTTTTGTCTTCCCTTTTCCCTTTCTAGAGGATTCTCCGGTCTTAGGTGCCATCAATGGTAATGGAAAAACAAAAAGCTTATGCTTTTACCACACCAAACTTAGAATATTGCTCGTCCTCGAGCAATAAAAGAAAGAATAGATGAAGAAGAAGAAGAAAATATGGAGAAGAGGGCTGAAGTGTGTTTCGGCCAAGTAGAGAGGAGAGGGTTGTGTTGTGTGAAAATGAGGAAGAATGGAGGGCTATATATAGGGGAGGGAGGGGAGTTAAGGTTCGGCCATTTAGGGTGGGTTTGGGTGGAAAATTGGTTTTGAATTTTGAAGGTAGGTGGAGTTTATGAGGTAGGTTTATGGGGAAGAGTGGATGGATGTGAAATTGTGATTGGTGAAGAGTTTTGGGGAAGAGTGTTTATGGGATTATGTGAAAGAGGGGTGAGAAGAAGTGAGTGGAGGTAGGTGGGGATCCTGTGGGGTCCACAGATCCTGAGGTGATCCTGTGGGGTCCACAGATCCTGAGGTGATCCTGTGGGGTCCACAGATCCTGGGGTGTCAAGGATTTGCATCCCTGCACCAATTAGGCATGTAAAATGCCCTTGCACACAACTCTGGGCGTTCAGCGCCAGGTTGGTGCCCATTTTGGGCGTTCAACGCCCATTTGTTGCTATTTCTGGCGTTGAACGCCAGAACCATGCTTGTTCTGGGCGTTCAGCGCCAGAATGCT
Organism: Arachis hypogaea; assembly: GCF_003086295.3. NCBI lineage: Eukaryota > Viridiplantae > Streptophyta > Magnoliopsida > Fabales > Fabaceae > Arachis > Arachis hypogaea. The sequence continues at coordinate 128,997,923 of NC_092054.1, read as the reverse complement.
GCCCATTTTGGGCGTTCAGCGCCAGAACCATGCTCTGTTCTGGCGTTGAACGCCAGGCAGGTGCTTCCTCCAGGGTGTGATTTTTCTTCTGCTGTTTTTGATTCCGTTTTCAATTTTTATTTTTATTTTGTGACTCCACATGATCATGAACCTATAAAGACATATAACTAAGAAAAATATTGTTAGATAAATAAAAATTGGGTTGCTTCCCAACAAGCGCTTCTTTAATGTCAATACCTTGACAGTGGGCTCTCATGGAGCCTCATAGATGTTCAGAGCATTGTTGAAACTCTCCAACACTAAACTTAGAGTTTGGATATGGGAGTTCAACACCAAACTTAGAGTTTGGTTGTGGCCTCCCAACACCAAACTTAGATTTTGACTGTGGGGGCTTGGGTTGACTCTGCTTTGAGAGAAGCTTTTCATGCTTCCTCTCCACGGTTGCAGAGGGAGATCCTTGAGTTTTAAACACAAGGGAGTCCTCATTCCATTGAAGGACTAGTTCACCTCTGTCAACATCAATTACAGCTCTTGCTGTGGCCAGGAAAGGTCTTCCTAGGATGATGGATTCATCCTCTTCCTTTCCAGTATCCAGGACTATGAAATCAGCAGGGATATAAAGGCCTTCAACCTTTACTAACACGTCCTCTACTTGTCCATAAGCTTGTTTTCTGGAATTATCTACCATCTCTAATGAGATTTTAGCAGCTTGCACCCCATAGATTCCCAGTTTCTCTATTACAGAGAGGGGCATGAGGTTTATTATTGAACCAAGGTCACACAGAGCCTTAAAGATCATGGTGCCTATGGTACAAGGTATTATGAACTTTCCAGGATCCTGTCTCTTCTGAGGCAATGTCAGTTAATCCAGATCACTTAGTTCATTGATGAACAGGGGAGGTTCAACTTCCCAAGTATCAATACCAAATAATTTGGCATTCAGCTTCATAATTGCACCAAGGAACTTGGCAGCTTGCTCTTCAGAAACATCCTCATTCTCTTTAGAAGAGGAATACTCATCAGAGCTCATGAAAGGCATAAGGAGGTTCAATGGAATCTCTATGGTCTCTAGATGAGCCTCAGAGTCCTTTGGTTCCTCAGAGGGAAGCTCCTTATTGGTCACTGGACGTCCCAGGAGGTCTTCCTCCTTGGGATTTACGTCCTCCTCTCCTTCTTTGGGTTCGGCCATGGTGCTTATGTCAATGGCCTTGCACTCTCCTTTTGGATTCTCTTCTGTATTGCTTGGGAGAGTACTAGGAGGGATTTTAGTGATCCTTTTACTCAGCTGGCCCACTTGTGCTTCCAAATTTCTAATGGAAGACCTTGTTTCATTCATGAAACTCACAGTGGCCTTAGATAGATCAGAGACTAAGTTTGCTAAGCTAGATGAATTCTGCTCAGAGTTCTCTGTCTGTTGCTGAGTGGATGATGGAAAAGGCTTGCTATTGCTAAACCTGTTTCTTCCACCACTATTAAAGCCTTGTTGAGGCTTTTGATCCTTCCATGAGAAATTTGGATGATTTCTCCATGATGAGTTATAGGTGTTTCCATAAGGTTCACTTAAGTAATTCACCTCTGCTATTGCAGGGTTCTCAGGATCATAAGCTTCTTCTTCATAAGAAGCCTCTTGAGTACTGTTGGATGCAGCTTGCATTCCATTCAGACTCTGAGAAATCATATTGACTTGCTGAGTCAATATTTTGTTCTGAGCCAATATGGCATTCAGAGTATCAACTTCAAGAACTCCCTTCTTCATAGGCGTCCTATTACTCACAGGATTCCTCTCAGAAGTGTACATGAACTGGTTATTAGCAACCATGTCAATGAGTTCTTGAGCTTCTGCAGGCGTTTTCTTTAGGTGAATGGATCCACCTGCAGAAGTATCCAATGACATCTTTGATAACTCAGACAGACCATCATAGAATATATCCAGGATGGTCCATTCTGACAGCATGTCAGAAGGACACTTTTTGGTCAGCTGTTTGTATCTTTCCTAAGCTTCATAGAAGGATTCACCTTCCTTCTGTTTGAAGGTTTGAACATCCACTCTAAGCTTGCTCAGCTTTTGAGGAGGAAAGAACTTGGCTAAGAAAGCCGTGACCAGCTTATCCCAAGAGTTCAGGCTGTCCTTGGGTTGAGAGTCCAACAATATTCTAGCTCTGTCTCTTACAGCAAAAGGGAAAAGCATGAGCCTGTAGACTTCAGGATCTACTCCATTAGTCTTAACAGTATCACATATCTGCAAGAATTTAGTCAAGAACTGAAAAGGATCTTCAGATGGAAGTCCATGAAACTTGCAGTTCTGCTGCATCAGAGAAACTAATTGAGGTTTCAGCTCAAAGTTGTTTGCTCCAATGGCAGGAATGGAGATGCTTCTTCCATGTAAATTGGAATTAGGTGCAGTAAAGTCACCAAGCATCCTCCTTACATTATTATTATTTTCGACTGCCATCTCCTCTTTCTGTTTGAAAATTTCTGAAAGGTTATCTCTGGATTGTTGTATTTTAGCTTCTCTTAGTTTTCTCTTCAGAGTTCTTTCAGGTTCTGGATCTGCTTCAACAAGAATATTCTTGTCCTTGCTCTTGCTCATATGACAAAGAAGAGGGCACAGAAAAAAAAAAATAATATGGATCCTTTATACCACAATATAGAGGTCCTTGTGTTAGTAGAAGAAAAGAAGAAAAATTCTGAGCTCAGAGAAAGAGAGGGTTCGGATTTTTTGGTGGTGTGAGGAAGAGATGTTAGTAGATGAATAAATAAATAGAAGGGGATGAGAGAGAAGGAATTTTCAAAAATAATTTTTGAAAAAGAGTTAGTAATTTTCGAAAATACTTTTTTTGAAAAATGTTAGTAATTTTCGAAAATTAAGATTTTAAAAATTGAAATAATTAGTTAATTAAAAAGAAATTTTGAAAAAGAGGGAAGATATTTTCGAAAATTAGAGAGAGAGTTAGTTAGGTGGTTTTGAAAAAGATAAGAAACAAACAAAAAGTTAGTTAGTTAGTTGAAACAAATTTTGAAAAGATAAGAAGTTAGGAAGTTAGAAAAGATATTTTGAAATCAAAAAATTTAAAAAAAGATAAGATGAGAAGATATTTTTGAAAAGATATGATAGAAATTAGTTTTTGAAAAAGATTTGATTTTTAAAATCACAATTAATGACTTGATTCACAAGAAATCACAAGATATGATTCTAGAACTTAAAGTTTGAATCTTTCTTAACAAGCAAGTAACAAACTTGAAATTTTTGAATCAAAACATTAATTGGTGATGTTATTTTCGAAAATTATGATGTAAAATTAAGAAAAAGATTTTTGAAAAATATTTTTGAAATTTTCGAAAATAACTAAGAAATTTGAAAAAGATTTGATTTTTGAAAAAGATTTTGAAAAAGATAAGATTTTTAAATTGAAAATTTGATTTGACTCATAAAAACAACTAGATTTTTAAAAAGTTTTGAAAAAGTCAAATCTAATTTTTGAAATTATGAGAGAGAAAAAGGGAAAGATATTTTTTTGATTTTTTGAATTTTTATGATGAGAGAGAAAAATTAAAAACATCATTTTCATGTTTTTCTCTTTTATTTTTGAATCAAAACAAGGGATGCATGCAAGAACACTATGAATGTCAAGATGAACACCAAGAACACTATGAAGATCATGATGAACATCAAGAACATATTTTTGAAAAATTTTTAATTCAAAGAAAACATGCAAGACACCAAACTTAGAATTCTTTAATGCTTAGACACTAAGAATTCCAGAATGCATATGAAAAACAAGAAAAGACACAAAACATGCAAATGCAAAGATCAAACAAGAAGACTTACCAAGAACAACTTGAAGATCATGAAGAACACTATGAATGCATGAAAATTTTTGAAAAATGCAAGATGCACATGCAATTGACACTAAACTTATAACATGACTCATGACTCAAACAAGAAACACAAAAAATATTTTTGATTTTTATGATTTTCTAAATTTTTTTTTGGATTTTTCGAAAATTAATTGAAAAAGGAAAATAAGGATTTCAAAATTTTTAATATGAATTCCAGGAATCTTGCCATGTTAGTCTAAAGCTTCAGTCCAGGAATTAGACATGGCTCACTAGCCAGCCAAGCTTTCAATGAAAGCTCCGGTCCAAAGCACTAGACATGGCCAATGGCCAGCCAAGCTTCAGCATGTAAATTAGGAACAGCAGCAGGTGGATTAGCAACAACTAGCTTGCTCTTGATAACAAATTGCAAGCCTCAGTCCAAATGAATTTAGACATGGCTTTACAGCCAGCCAGGCTTCACATGCTTCATGAAACACTAGAATTCATTCTTAAAAATTTTGAAGAAAAATATATTTTTGAAAACATTTTTTTTTTCGAAAACAAAAGAAAAAATTTTTGAACTATTTTTGAAAAGAAAACAAAAAGAAAATTACCTAATCTGAGCAACAAGATGAACCGTCAGTTGTCCAAACTCGAACAATCCCCGGCAACGGCGCCAAAAACTTGGTGCGCAGAAATTGTGATTACACTTTAATTATGTAAAATTCATCGCTCTTTCTTTCCCTGGTAATGGCGCCAACAACATGATGCCAATACCATGGTTCACAACTTCGCACAACTAACCAGCAAGTGCACTGGGTCGTCCAAGTAATACCTTACGTGAGTAAGGGTCGAATCCCACGGAGATTGTTGATATGAAGCAAGCTATGGTCACCTTGCAAATCTCAGTCAGGTAGGGTTAAATGTGATTGGATTAGATAATTAAAAGATAAATAATAAAGGATAGAAATACTTACGTAATTCATTGGTGAGAATTTCAGATAAGCGAATAGAGATGCTTTCGTTCCTCTGAACCTCTGCTTTCCTGCTATCTTCATCCAATCAGTCTTACTCCTTTCCATGGCTGGCTTTATGTGATACATCACCATTGTCAATGGCTACTTTCGGTCTTCTCTCGGGAAAATGATCCAAATGCCCTGTCACGGCACGACTAATCGTCTGAAGGCATCACCCTTGTCAATGGTTTCATCTTATCCTCTCAGTGAAAATGGTCAACGCACCCTGTCACGGCACGACTATTCATCTGTCGGTTCTCGATCATGCCGGAATAGGATTTACTATCCTTTTGCGTCTGTCACTACGCCCAGCAATCGCGAGTTTGGAGCTCGTCACAGTCATTCAATCATTGAATCCTACTCGGAATACCACAGACAAGGTTTAGACTTTCCGGATTCTCTTGAATGCCGCCATCATTCTAGCTTACACCACGAAGATTCTGATTAAGAGATCTAAGAGATACTCATTCAGTCGAAGGTAGAACGGAAGTGGTTGTCAGGCACGCGTTCATAGGGAATGATGATGATTGTCATGTTCATCACATTCAGGTTGAAGTGTGAATGAATATCTTGGAAGAGAAATAAGATGAATTGAATAGAAAACAGTAGTACTTTGCATTAATCTTTGAGGAACAGCACAGCTCTACACCTTAATCTATGGAGTGTAAAAACTCTACCGTTAAAATTACATAAGTGAAAGGTTCAGGCATGGCCGAGATGGCCAGCCCCCAAAACGTGATCAATAGATCAAAATATAATCCAAAGATGTCTAATACAATAGTAAGAGGTCCTATTTATAATAAACTAGCTACTAGGGTTTACAGAAGTAAGTAATTGATGCATAAATCCACTTCCGGGGCCCACTTGGTGTGTGCCTGGGCTGAGCTTTAACTTTCCACGTGTAGAGGTCCTTCTTGGAGTTGAACGCCAGTTTTTGTGCCAGTTTGGGTGTTCAACTCTGGTTTTGGATCCTTTTCTGGCGCTGGACGCCAGATTTGGGCAGAGAGCTGGCGTTGAACGCCAGTTTGCGTCGTCTAAACTTGGCCAACGTATAAACTATTATACATTGCTGAAAAGCCCTGAATATCTACTTTCCAACGCAATTAGAAGCGCGCCATTTCGAGTTCTGTAGCTCCAGAAAATTCACTTTGAGTGCAGGGAGGTCAGAATCCAACAACATCAGCAGTCCTTCTTCAACCTCTGAATCTGATTTTTGCTCAAGTCCCTCAATTTCAGCCAGAAAATACCTGAAATCACAGAAAAACACACAAACTCATAGTAAAGTCCAGAAATGTGAATTTAACATGAAAACTAATGAAAACATCCCTAAAAGTAACTAGATCCTACTAAAAACATACTAAAAACAATGTCAAAAAGCGTATAAATTATCCGCTCATCATCAAGCCGTCGAAACAGGTGGTGCACTAGATGATAGATGGGCTCTGGGGCAGGTGGAGGTGCAGTGGTGGTGGCAGGGGTAGCTGTGGAAGAAGAGGGGCCGGCAGATGGTGTGGCTGTGTTAGCAGAAGAAGGTCTGTAGCCCAAAGCCAGAAAGTTCCTGCTGTGAGGGATAATCTTCTTGCATTCTGCAGCAGGTGGCTTTTCATCAGCATCTTCCCATGGCACGTTAGCTCGACGGCCTAGCTGTGTAATCAAATAAGGAAAGGGAAGAGTGCCTTGGATGTGGACCCTGGCCATATAGTACCGGATAAAGCGTGGCAGGTACAGGTCCTTACCCTCCATCACACACCAAAGGAGAGTGACCATAGCGGCTGGTATCACAGTCTCGTGAGTACTCGGCATAATGAAGTTGCTAAGTATCTGATGCCATAGCCGAGCCTCATCATTCAGGTAAATCCGCTTGATTCCCTTTGGCATGGTGGTGTTCTGACCCATAATCCAAGGAACGGTTGGGTCAAGGGCTATCCAGGCCTTTACTGTATCCCAATCAAATCGCATGAAGCGCATATCCTCCTCAGCTTTCTGATAACTATCCAGTTGATCAGTTTTAGGCAGAAGCTTCAAAACATCTTCAATGGCCTCTTCAGTAACTAGAATCTGCTTCTCTCTGAGGTTCACTGCATCTAGGGAAGTCTTGAAGTAATTGCAGTAGAATTCTCTAACCCAAGATGCATTGACCTCAGTCAGAGGTCTCTCCAGGAAGAACCAACCTCTTTGTTTGATCTGGTCAGAGGTGTATTGCTGGAGTTCTTATGGGATCTTTAGAGTCCTCTCCAGGTATAGGTTCCTGGAGGTTGCAAACACCGGATACCTCAGCTCACAGTATCGGTTTGCAAACTTTACTGGATCAGTAGCAGGGATAAGCTGGTCGGCCTTCTCCTGCGGGGTAAAATTTTTCTCCCGCAAGGAGGCATCATGCATGAGATCTATGATAGACATAGAGGCTTCTCCTCTTTTCCGTTTGCCAGTTGTTGCCTTTCCTTTCCCTTTTCTGTGGGAGTCCGACATCCTGAAAAACAGAATTCAAGGATATAATAAAAACAGGAAAACAAGGAGGCAATTAACAAAAGAAGCACATAGTGGCAAAGGAGCAGGAGAGTAATGAATATGAGCTAAGTAAATGTGCATTAAGGATTGAATAGGAGTTAAAAGTTTGAAAAGAAGAATTTACAATCCAAAATGGAATAGAATTCATGTGAAATAGAAAAATAAACATCATGCCTTGATTATAATGTTAAGAGAAAGTGAAAGAAAATCAGAAAAGAAGTTTTTGAAAGGTTAGGTTAGTTAGAATTGAAAAAGAGTTTAGGAAGTGAAAATTAGTGAGTTAGTAGAAGTGGTTTAAAGTAAGTGGCATAATGAAAATATTCCAAGTAACAAGTATTCACAGTTAGAAGCGATAAGTAACTCATATCCAAACAAGTAAAATAGTTTGATGATGATTCAAATAGATACAGAGAAAGCAGAAACTTGGAATCAAACATCAAAAATGCAGTGTAGGAACCAGGAAATCAAAAAGGATAAGAAAACTTGCCCGGGCATTCATGAATAGTTTGGTTAAAGCAGAGTAAAATAGATTTCAAAATGGCAAAACCAAAACATGAATGGAAACATTTTATAGAAATTTAGGCAGCATTCCGGCTAAAATTGGATTGTCCCGGAAAATAAACAACAGTCAAATAGTTCATATGAATCAAAATTAAAGCTGTACTTACATATAAGGAATATAAACATGAAAATTCAGAGTAAAGAGTAGCATGAAACAAGAAATTATAGCATATGAACAAAACTAACAGCACAGCATCAGCAGAATTGCAAAAATAATGAAACAAGAAACAAGAACAATACAATTAAACAGACCTAAATCCACTAACCACATCCTAGGCTACCTAACAACCTAAAATCCACTACAACATGCATATCTAACTAGCCTAAAGATGAACAATAACAGAAAAAAATAGGAACTAACGACGAAAGGATAAAAGGGTGGCGTTCGGCGGAACCTGGTAGGCGAACTAGGGAGAGTGGGCAGAAAGGTGGCTGGGGGTGGTGGTGACGGCGTCTGGCGCGGCGAAAAAGGGCGGCGCGGTGGCGGTGATGCTATTCAGAGGGGCAGGGAGGTAAAGTAGGGGTAATGGGGGTAGGGGGAAGAGGGGAAGGGGTGGGTGGCGGATGGGGGGCACGGTTGGGATGGGGCGGCGGCGGTGGGTGGTGGTCGTGGAAGGGGGACAGTGGCGTTGGAGGGAGGGAGGAGAAGGAAGAAGAAGAAAGAAGGGGGAAGGAGGAAGGGGGGTGGGTGGCGGCGGGTTCTGGGTGGTCGGCGGTGGTCGGCGATGGCGTGGTGGTGGCTGGGTGGTGATGGTTGGATTGGAGGAGAAGAGAGGGAGAAGAAAGGTTTGGGGGGGGCGCGACTGGTAGGGCTCGCGTGGCTGGGGGGGTTATAAATTTGAATCCACGCGGCCGCGTGGGGGACGCGGTCGCGTGGCTGGAGTGAAAAAAAAGGGTGTAACGCGATCGCGTGGATGACGCGATCGCGTGGAGGGCAAAAAGAGTGAATGACGCGATCGCCTGGGGCATGCGATCGCGTCGCTGGAATTTGTGCTAAACACACAAATCCAGCGTCATTTCAGTGCAACTCTCTGTCTCCTTTTGGGGTGTGGTGCAATCCATGCGATGCGATCGCGTCGCTCACGCGATCGCGTGGGATTGGTATTGTGCAAGTGACGCGATCGCGTGGGTCAATTGTGCGAAACGCACAATGGCCGCATGATTCCAGCCTAACTTTCTGGACGTTGGATCTTTACGCCGATCTCCAGGTCACGCGGCCGCGTGGATGACGCGGTCGCGTGGGTAATGTTTTACGCCATTTGACGCGATCGCATGGATGATGCGGTCGCGTGGAGCACCTTCTTTTTTTATGCAGTATACAGAATGCAATGATTAATATGAATGCGATGCAAAATTCCAGGTTCAATATTATAAAATAAAATAAAACTTGAAAACAAACAAAACGAAATAAAAATTGAAAAATGAACGATCATACCATGGTGGGTTGTCTCCCACCTAGCACTTTTAGTTAAAGTCCTTAAGTTGGACATTGGATGAGCTTCCTGTTATGACGGCTTATGCTTAAATTCATCCAGAAATCTCCACCAATGCTTGGAATGCCAATAGCCTCCGGGGTCCCAAACTAGGCACGTGAAGCTTCTGAGCAGCTTCAAACAGATTCTCAGACTCCCGGGGTGACGAATGTCAGCATAGATTCCAGGATCCCAAACTTTGCTTTTAAATCCGCCTTCGTCTTGATCTATACTTTTCCATCTGGGTGGTTTAGAGATTAGATTCTCACCAGGATAACCAAACATTATCCGAGATCCATCCGGTTGATCATGATGCCAATCCGTGCACTTCAAGTTGAAGCGTGGAACCTTATTGAACCTTGTGCACCAGCTCTGAGTACGAGCCATTTCCCTTTTACTCTTAAAGCCACCGAGATCTCTAAGCTGGCCATCTGTTTCAAGCAAACCATATTCAAGTGGAAAAATACAGTTAAAAGTTAAGGATTGTACCCACTTGAAGCTTGTATTGGGTGGTAATGGCCTTGGGATAGGTGGTTCCAGTGGTTCTGTGAGTTCTACTCCCTTGTTCTCTTCTGTGAAATTCTCCACTTCTTTGCAAGATTCTTCAAATGTTTCCATGTCCTGATCAAAGCCATCTATGTCCTCCTCATCACTTGTGTCATAGACTGGAGGTTGAGAGAAATCTACCTCCGTATCATCTTCGTATTCCCTTAGGGAAGATTCTTCGATCTCAGAGAATTCACTTGCGGATGCAAGTTCATTATCATCATCAAGGAAACTTGCTTCTTGGATTATTCTGTCTAGTTCTTCAGGAAATACCTGCCTTGGGGACTGCGCACAATTCTCCTTAGCATCAATTGTAACATTCTTGACATAATTTTCCATAACTCTGGCTTCCCATGGAAGTTTAGCGTCTCCTAAGTCTTCAACCAACTCTTCTTCTTCAATAATGACAGCTTCTTTTACTTGTTCCAGTACGAAGCCATGCTCTGTCTTGTCCACTGAAGTTTTTAGTATTTCCTTCATGCTACGCTCTTCATTAGACTGTCCACATGGGGCTGTGGAAGGTCCTTGAATGTTCGAACGTCTAGGAGATAATTGACTTATTGCTTGCTCTAGTTGATGAAGGGTTGTTTGAAGTTAATTTACTGTTTCCTTGAGGCGAAGCTCTGATTCTCGGGGTGATAGATTTGGATATGGCACAGGGGGAAGTGGTGGTGTTTGGGAGTGATTGGATTGAAACTGGGGTAAACGAGGATCATGTGGTGGTGAATGGTGAAAAGAAGCTTGTGAGCGTGGTAGTTCGAAGTTATGTTGAGAGGATGGCCTATAAGCACGTGGTGGGGCTTGTTGGTAGTTACAAGGTTGTCCACCATGTCTATTTGCTTGGTATGCATTGTAGAATGGTCTTTGTCCATGATATTTTGGAGGGTGTTATTGCCTAAAGGGTTGATCAGATCCTCTCGGCTCCATCCATCTTTGATTGCTCTGACCTTGATGCATATTCCTGTTATAACTTTCATTCCTTTCAATAACATTAGAACCAAACTCAAAGCGAAAGGGGTGAGAATTCATAGTATCTGATGAAAATAAAAGGGGAAAATAAAAACAAATAAACAAGTAAAAGAAGAATATTTACAATAACCAATAATAAGGCACACGATTGCAGCTCCCTGGCAACGGCGCCATTTTGATGAGAATAACTTTTGCGTGGTCTAGAAATTTGCGGATAAATCCTCGTTGCAAGTATAGTTTCTAAACCTTCAAAAGTCCTTTCATACAAACGTTTTGGTTGTCACAAGTAACAAACCCCTAAATAAATTGATAACCGAAGTATTCAAACCTCGGGTCGTCTTCTCAAGGAGCTGCAGGGAAGTATATTCTTATTATTGGCTATAGGGATTGTAAATTGGGGTTTTGAGAATGAGGAGCAAGTAATTTAAGTGGCAATTAAAGTAAATGAAGAACGAGTAATTTAAATAGCAAGTGAAATAAATAAATGACTGTAAATAAACTTTTGGTAAGGTATGAGAAATTAGAGGTCCTATCCTGGCTATCCTTATCAATGATGATAATAATTGGATCTTAATTCCACTTTGTTAGCCTTTACTAAGATAAAGGAAGGTCAAGGGATTAATTGGATTGATCTTCGGATCCTATTTTATTTTCTAAGAAAAGATTGGGATTCTTGAAGCTCAATTCAATTAACAAAGATAACAATTATCAAGCATGTTTGAGTTTGAAAACTCCTGAGTTACTGATTTCTTAACCAAAACCAAAAGGAGAAAAGTAAATCTACTGGAATAAGAATGCCTTCAGATTGGGAATAATTGTAACTAATAAATAAAAGAAAGCAATATTAACTGAAATACCTCAAATAACATTAATCCAAAATAATAATCTGTAACATGGAAGAATTCATAAATTAAATTGCAAAAGTAAATAATCAACTAAAGTAATGAATAAAAGTAAAAGATAAGCTTAAAGTAAAGGAACATTAAACCTGGGATCGAGAGTCACTCCCAAACTAAGAGAAATCCTAAATTCTAATCCTAAAAGAGAGAGAGAATCTCTCTCTAAACTAAATCTAAATTATGAAAACTAAAACTAAAGTCGTCTCCCTATGAATGGATGCATTCCCTCACTTCATAACCTCTGGTCTATGCCTTTTGGACTTGGATTTGGGCCAAAAAGGGCTTCAGAAATCGCTGGGAGTATTTTTTGCAATTTCTGGTGCGTGGCCTCTGTCACGCGGTCGCGTCAGTCATGCGGCCGCGTCACATGTGTTTTACTTAAGGCGCGCGGTCGCGTCAGTCATGCAGCCGCGTCGCTGTTGATTCGCGCTTTGGCATGCGTCCGCGTCGCCCATGCGATCGCGTGGATGCTAGTTTCTTTAGAAACTCCATTTTGTGCTTTCCTTCCATTTTTGTATGTTTCCTTTCCATCCTTTAAGTCATTCCTGCCTTAGAAGATCTGAAACTACTCAACACACTAGTCATGGCATCGAATAGAATTAAAGGTAATTAAAATAATTAGTTTTAAAGCATAGGAAACATGTTTTTCACATACATCACATAATGAGGAAGGGAAAGTAAAACTATGCAATTAATATGAATAAGTGGGTGAAGGATTGAATAAATCACTCAAACTAAGCACAAAATCTATCATAAAATATGGGTTTATCACAGCCACCATCCTCATTTGAGACCCTAGTCTCGCACCTGCAATAAGCAACGCTTCCATGCCTCAGCAGTTCGCATAAATCAAAACAAAGCCAAATTTTGAACCACAACCAAATCTATAATACCAACTGAAGAACATTCGGACGCATGCAAACTTATCATCGTCATCAGAGGCATAGAAATCCTTCCAATGCCACTCTCAGATGCAACTTCTTCACTCCTAAACGAACCCTAATGCAAATAGTGGGACCGAAAAGACATTTCCTTCCACTGATCTTAATCTCCGTTATCGCCTTCATCTTTTACACATTCCACCAATTTTCACTTCCACCACCTTTCGCCCCCGAACTCAACCCCAATTTCACCCTCCAAAACCTAATTCAGAAAATCCTTAACCCTAATTTCACCTTCATCATCAAAGTCCTATCCCTTAATTGCCTCGACTCCCTCTCCTGCTGCCTCCACTCACTCTCCTCTGCCGATTACCTTGGTGACCGCGTCCACCACCACATCTACATTAACCATTTTGCCAATGGATCATCGGAGATTGATGAGAAGCTTAGAGAATCGCACCAGATTTTAGACTTCATCAATTTGTTTGATTGGAAATTTGGAGAAAAAGTTGTGCTTTAAGGGACCCTGAATGCCAGCTTGCAGGCGCAGTGGTTGAATGCTGGTTTGCAGGCGCAGTAGCTGGAAGCATGGTGGCCTGGGCGCCTGGCCAAGAAATGATGACGAGTTTGCATTCGTTGTGGAGGATGATGAGTTTGCATCTGAATGAGGATGGTGGCTGGCAGCGGCGGCAGAGGAAGAAGAAAAATGAGGGTAGTGAAAATTTGAAATTTGGGAAAGAAGGTAAAGGGCAGGGTAATTTGGGATTTTCATTACAAAACTAACAAAAAATTAGGACTTGGGTACTGTTGTCACATGAAATCCATCTTTTATGGGTACAAGATTAATTTCTTTATTTGATGGGTACTTTTGTCAGCATTTACAAAATTCATGGGTACAAATGGTAATTTGTTCTAAAATCATATCAATCAAATTATTTCATTTCCAACTCCGCTAGGGAGACAATGGGGAATCTTTAGAATGTGTACAATGAGCTAGTTGTTTAGACCAATAGAGATAAATAGTGAAAACCAGTTCACAGATTACCATAAACTCAGAAGTCCCAATTCAGTTATTTTACAAAACAAACCATCCAACCCTAATTACAAATCCTTTTCACCCAAATTCTCCTTCCTCCAAAATGGCACCCACCCGCACCTAGTTCACTAAACATCCAACCCTCATAGAGTGCATCTTCCACCTCAGTCAGCCCGCCTCTCTTGCATGCGAGTGTCTCCGTTGCCAGCAACCAACATCTCAGACGGTCGCATTCTTCCTGTCGTAGGTGTCCCTATCATCTGCCGGTAGCACACATGGAGGCAGGACGTTGTCCTTCTCATTGCGCGTTCCTAGTGCTCAGCTCACCTCTCTCTCCTGCCGGTACCCACCCTGTTGATCGCTTTCTGCCACCGCTGTCCTAGTGTCGCACACCGTCGAACTTGTGGCCGCTAAACTCGTCACCGCCGTTGATGCCACGGGACCCATCCCCAGCCATTGTCGACCTGCTACTGGAGAGACACCAACTCGCGGCCAGGCTTGGTCTTCCATTGCTGTTCGAACAGAACCCGTTAACCCCAGAATCCCCCCATCAGCAGAGCTCTCCACCAGTATTGCTTCATCCAAAGGTTAGTTGATGACTATGGTTTTACTTGTAACTAGATGTTCATGCAATGAATTTTGCTGAGTTACTTGATTGTTCTGCATATGAACACCATGGTTGGAATTTGAATGTATTGGAACGAATTGTACATGTTGTTGCTGTTGATAGTTGCATTGGTTTTTATTATAGCGCGCAAAATTTTGCAGAATTTCGGTTTAATTAGTACAGTAGTTTTGGTTCACTGTTTGGTCTTTTGAGTGTAACGTCACTTAAATTAGTTGACCATAGTCGATCTTTATTTGACATAAAACGGATGGTTACTTTACAACGTATCCAGATGGTTGGTTTTCGTTACAATGATTGTTATTTGTCTTTGTTATCTTGTTAGTATGTTTGAATCAGGTACTGTATAGATTTTGTGTATGTTGAATACTTCAACAAAGATTTACTCGAGCAACATGGTGCTATTTTTTGTTTTTAAATTCATTAGATCGGTCACTAAGACCTTTTAAAGTTTCGCTTAAGTCAGCCTATGTGTAAAATCTGTAAAGTTAGTAAATAATTAATGAATAAATTAATTATTATTTAAAAAATTAAAATAAGAATTTTGACACCAATTTTAAAAATTTTGGCCCAAGATTTAAGCCAAACAGGCCGAACTGGACAAACCGGGCCTGTATTGGGCCCAAGGCCCAGTCCACTTGCCATATAAATGAAGGGCATCAACCCTTCTTCCCCAAGCCTTTGGAGAAACACGCTGAAACATAATGGGGGGAGGGGGGAAGAAGGAGGAGAGCAAACCTTTGGCTCTAATTTCATTCTGCCATAACTTTTGATTCAGAGCTCCAATTAACGAGCCGTTAGCGGCCACGTGTTCATCTCGAAATTCTCTACAAAGTCCACTAACTAATTTGGTAAGAAAATCTCATATTCTCACCCATCCTTCCTCTTCTTAAATTCGAATCTGGGCATTTTTGAGTTTGATAGATTATGTGATTTTGATATTTTAGACTTGAGTTAGCTCGAGAAAATTATTGGGCTTTGGTCCTGTGATGCTTAAGAAAGGTAAGAACCTCAAACCTTTTGTGGATTAGTGAATTAGTAAGCTTGAATGTTAATTATAGTGATATATTGTGGAATTAGATTGAATATTGTTGATTTGGAGTACATGATGATGTTGGGAGCTTGATTATTGGACATTAGTCACTGGAATCTGGTTCGGTGAGGCTTTTGGTCGCTGAAATCTGGTTCGGTAAGGCTTTGGGGCTGTGGACTCTTGAGGAACGTTGACCTTGAGGTGTCTTTGGGTTTTCTGAGGAATCGGCTAAGATACGGTTTTACCTTCATTTAAGTACCGTGTGATATGATGTGAATTCCTAGGTTAGGTGCTCCTAGGATTAAGCTTGAATGGTATGATTGATTGGTATTATATGTGTAGTGGATGATGTTGATATTGGATAAGGATTGTGGAACTTTGCATAGTTGATGTGTGAATTGAAATTGGCATTAGATAGTGAATTATATGGTTATGAGTTTATGTATATTGATTTGATGAAATATTGGGCCAGAGGCCGTGAATTTGGGCCGGAGGCCGGAAAGAGGTAACACTACAAAAAAAAAGGCCTATGGCCACGGTAAAAAACTGTGACCATAGCTAGTAAAAAGGGTGACTATAGATCTATGGTCACGGTTTTGGACCTATGGTCACGGTTTTTTACCGTGGTCTACTCTCTCGTGGCTATAGGTCTATGGTCGCGGTTTTTTGAGCTTTGGTCACGGTTTTTATGGTCACGGTTTCAATTTTCAAAATCTGACACTTTAGGCCACGTTTTTTTACCGTGACCATAAATTAATCTATGGTCACCCCTCCTTAAAACCGTGACCATAGATAAGGCTATGGTCACGGTTTTCACCGTGGTCATAGCCTCTATGGTCACCCTTCCTTAAAACCGTGACCATAGCCCTATTTATGGTCACGATTTTCACCGTGGCCATAGACTCTATGGTCACCCCACCTAAAACCGTGACCATAGCCCTATCTATGGTCATGATTTTTCACCGTGGCCATAGACTCTATGGTCACCCTCCTTAAAACCGTGACCATAGCCTATCTATGGTCACGGTTTTTCACCGTGGCCATAGCCTCTATGGTCACCCCTCCTTAAAACCGTGACCATAGATAGGGCTATGGTCACAGTTTTTCACCATAACTATAGACTCTATGGTCACCCTCCTTAAAACCGTGACCATAGCCCTATCTATGGTCACGATTTTTCGCCGTGACCATAGCCTTATCTATAGTCACCCTATTTTAAAACCGTGATCATAATTTATTCTGTTTTTTTAGATTTTTTTTAAAGCATAATCAGATCCCAAAATTATGATAATAACAAAATAAGTCTAAAAAGAAGAAATTCAATAAATCTAAATCATAAAATTTACATTATAAACTATATATGTTTTTAGTCCAAACAAGACAAATCAAAATATGGTATAATTTATCCATTACATGTAATACCAGGTAGAAGCTATTAAAAAAATTACAAAAGACATCAAAATATTATACTGTGAAAACAAAAATATTCACTAATATAGTACATATTCTTCTCATCCTTTAAAAACCAAAAAAAAAATTCTTCTCTAATTTGTTCGCTCATCTTGTAATGTTTTTCACCTGAAACCCAAAAAAAAAAAATTTGAACAACTGAACAATTGATTAGAAATTAGTTAGAACATGACAAATTACATTAAAAAAAACACACAAGCACATTAGAGTATTGGACACACAAGATCTGGAAAATCTGAAATAGTTGATCGCTTTGTTTGTCTTTGAAGCAGACAGCAAATTCAGTGCACGTTTGATTTTTGCAAATATAATAAATAATAAAATATATTCAATTTAACCAATTTTCTACTCAAAAGAAAATCGAATATACTTAACCAATACAACACAACCATTGAAGCTAAAGACTTTGATTAATTAAAGGAAAAGGGGTAGAAAAAGAGAATAGAGAACGATACCTTCACTTTCAGTAAGGTCAGCTACTATCTTGAAGAATTCCAAGCCTTTGGTGAAAGTCTTTACTTTCCATGTTCTCTTCAATTTTATTACATTCAAGGTTTCAGGAATGCAAAGCACAAAGTGACACTAATGCATTTTGACCCCCCAACAAAGTGTTAACAAATTTAAAAAGAAAGAAAGAAAAAAAGAAAACAGAAGGATACAACGAAATCTATATGAAGAATTAGCCCCCCAGCATTATGCTTTCTCTTGTAATGTTCATCTTATGCCGAAAAGGCATTCTAGAATGTATAAACTAACAACGAAAAAGTGGGTTAAAAGGTTGCTTTTAAGCAATGGAGAAATCCCTCACTTAAACATAATAGGGTCTCACCCTTCTCCTTCATTTTATCTTCATATTCCTAGTTAAGAAAGAAATCGATTTTAGATCAATACATCATAATAAGTAATAATTTACAGAAACTATTTATAAAAAAAAGATTAGCATACAACTGTGTGGAGTGACTTCTGAGTGTAAATTTAATTAAGGTCAGAGATAAAATCAACTTAGAAATTGGCCTCAGAGTGCCAGAGATCAACTATCACGGTTATATGTTCTCCATTATTGTTTTTCATAAAAAGGAAATAATTGTGTGCAGTTATATACAAGTGAACATAATTCCTCCATTGAGAATCAAACAACGTTCCTAAGATAACCACTAATTTGGAGGCAATTTGAAAGAATTTATGCTCACAAACTTACTGACCTCTATTTTCTTTAACTTCATGTAAATCTTATCCTGTTAACTAGTTCTAATTATCAGAAGATGATCATGATTCTTGAAGAAATCTCAATTCTCGGCACTCAACAGATATTGCAAGTCACTACAAATTGGTTTTCACTATTCCACATGATAAGAGATTCATGCATTCTATAGCAAAACACATGATCAATTAATACTTTCATGATGACAACAATAACAATAATAATAAAACAATAACAACAACAACAAATAAATAAAAGAAAGTGGTGTGAAAAAGCTCAAGACTTGACATACTCATCATTTCCAAGTTCTCAATCTGTTTCTTCAGCTGTTTAGGATCTTTCTTAAGAATTTCCACTTCCCTCACCTTCTTCCTTTCCTTCTTATTCTGTTAAGCAAAAACAAAAGAACAAATAATTATAACTAAATTAAAATAAATAAGTAAGCAAGAACTTCGTAATAACAAAAATCTCAGTAGATAAAGTTGGGTTTCATTGAAGCAGCTACTAGGGTTAGAAAGAAATACCCCTATGTCTATCATCATGACTTCCCCTTCAATTTGTACAGCGGCTACTGATGCACGGAAAACTTATCTCACAACAAATTCTCTTCGGCAAGTGTACCGAATTTGTCGTCAAGTAAAAACTCACAATAGAGTGAGGTCGAATCCCACAAGGATTGATTGATCAAGCAACTTTAATTAGAGGACTGTTTAGTTGAGCGAATCCAGAATTTGAGTTGAGAATTGCAGAAAATAAAATGGCGGGAAGGTAATTGACAGGAAAGTAAATGCTAGAATTATAGATCTGAAAGTAAATGACGGAAGGTAAATTGTAGAATTGTAAATGGGAATGGGGGAATTGCTCATTAAAGTAAATAACAGAAATTAAAGAGAATGGGTAAAATCAGAAATGGGGAGTTCATTGGGCTTAGGAGATGTTGCATTCTCCGGATCAATTTTATTTTCATCTCTTCCTCAATCAATGCACTCATTGATCTCCTTGGCAATCTTAAGTGATTGAATTACAATTTCTTGTAATTCAATCTCTCAAATCTTGATCAATAGCCAATTCCATTGTCACTAACGTTCCAAATTGCCCCTATTTTCCACGTTAGAGTCCACGTTAACTAGGTTAACGTGGTTTCTAACGTGGCCTTGCTAGCCATCTCCAACGTTAGTGACAAAGTTGAGTGTCACTAACGTTGGCTTATCCTTCCCTTATCCACGTTAGCTTCCACGTTAACTAAGTTAACGTGGGAGTTAACGTGGCTCATGGTGGCATGTATGGCTCCTTCCAATGTTAGTGACAATGTTGGGTGTCACTAACGTTGGCGATCACCTTCTTTCTTCACGTTAGCTTCCACGTTAACTAGGTTAACGTGGGAGTCAACGTGGCTCATTGGGGGCTTGTGTTCTTCCAACGTTAGTGACAATGTTGGGTGTCACTAAAGTTGTCGACCACTTTGTTCCTTCACGTTAGCTTCCACGTTAACTAGGTTAACGTGGGAGTTAACGTGCCTTAATGTGCTTTGGCCAACGTTAGTGACAATGTTGAGTGTCACTAACGTTGGCTCCCCCCCCCCTTTCCTTCTTAACGTTAGAGGCCACGTTAACTAGGTTAACGTGGACTCTAACGTGGCCACTCATGATCTTGGTTCAACGTTAGTGATAATGTTAAGTGTCACTAACGTTGGCTCTATTTCTTAACGTGGGCAATGATGGCTTCGAGAGCGTTATTGGCAATCACTTTTCTCATTAACTTTGCAAGTTACTCCCATTCCACGTTAGTGTTAACGTTAGTGCAACTAACGTAGCCACTAATGTGGTTCTTCTTTGCTTCCTTTGCCCTGAAATTAAGCAATAAAGTGCATCAAAGTTCTAGTCCAAGTCATGGGAAATGCAACATCCAATTTGTCCTTAAATTCATGCAAAATCCTTATGAAATCATGTAAAATGCACAATGTATGCTTGAATCAAGATGTAAGTGAATATCTACCCAAAACTAGCTTATTTTCTAAGGAAATGCATGAAACTACCCTAAAAATAGTAAAGAAAAGGTCAGTGAAACTGGCCAAAATGCCCTGGCATCACAACACCAAACTTAAAGCTTGCTTGTCCCAAGCAAGTACTGGAACAAGAGAATGATGAAAGAAATGCCAAGAGACATGAGTCATTCTTGTGGAAGTCATGTCTTGGTTTTATGGTGGTTTCAGCATAGCAACTTAGGCTCATTCCTGGCTTTCAGACCTTTATCATGTCCTAGAATACTGATGAGCGGATAATTTATACGCTTTTTGGCACTGTTTTTAGTATGTTTTTAGTAGAATCTAGTTACTTTTAGGGATGTTTTCATTAGTTTTTATGTTAAATTCACATTTCTGGACTTTACTATGAGTTTGTGTGTTTTTCTGTGATTTCAGATATTTTCTGGCTGAAATTGAGGGACTTGAGCAAAAATCAGATTCAGAGGTTGAAGAAGGACTGCTGATGCTGTTGGATTCTGACCTCCCTGCACTCAAAGTGGATTTTATGGAGCTACAGAACTCAAAATGGCGCGCTTCCAATTGCGTTCGAAAGTAGACATCCAGGGCTTTCCAGCAATATATAATAGTCCATACTTTGCCCAGGTTTAGATGACGCAAACCGGCGTTCAACGCCAGCTCTCTGCCCAATTCTGGCGTCCAGCGCCAGAAACAAGTTGCAAAGTGGAGTTCAACGCCCAAAATGGCACAAAAGCTGGCGTTAAACTCCAGAAAGAGCCTCTGCACGTGTAAAATTCAAGCTCAGCCCAAGCACACACCAAGTGGGCCCCGGAAGTGGATTTATGCATCAATTACTTACTTCTGTAAACCCTAGTGACTAGTTTATTATAAATAGAACTTTTTATCATTGTATTCGTAGTCTTGGTTACTCCGGTTCCCCTCTGGGGCCGAGACCAATGAACTCCATTATCACTTATGTATTTTCAACGGTAGAGTTTCTGCACTCCATAGATTAAGGTGTGGAGCTCTGCTGTTCCTCAAAGATTAATGCAAAGTACTACTGTTTTCTATTCAATTCATCTTATTTCGCTTCTAAGATATTCATTCGCACTTCAATCTGAATGTGATGAACGTGACAATCATCATCATTCCCTATGAACGCGTGTCTGACAACCACTTCCGTTCTACATTAGATTGAATGACTATCTCTTAGATCTCTTAATCGGAATCTTCGTGGTGTAAGCTAGAATGATGGCGGCATTCAAGAGAATCCGGAAAGTCTAAACCTTGTCTGTGGTATTCCGAGTAGGATTCAATGATTGAATGACTGTGACGAGCTTCAAACTCGCGATTGCTGGGCGAAGTGACAGACACAAAAGGATAGTAAATTCTATTCCAGCATAATTGAGAACCGACAGATGAATAGCCGTGCCATGACAGGGTGCGTTGACCATTTTCACTGAGAGGATAGGATGTAACCATTGACAAGGGTGATGCCTCCAGACGATTAGTCGTGCCGTGACAGAGCATTTGGATCATTTTCCCGAGAGAAGACCGAAAGTAGCCATTGACAATGGTGATGCATTACATAAAGCCAGCCATGGAAAGGAGTAAGACTGATTGGATGAAGATAGCGGGAAAGCAGAGGTTCAGAGGAACGAAAGCATCTCTATTCGCTTATCTGAAATTCTCACCAATGATTTACATAAGTATTTCTATCCCTATTTTATTAATTATTTTCGAAAACCCCATTACTATTTTATATCCGCCTGACTGAGATTTACAAGGTGACCATAGCTTGCTTCATACCAACAATCTCCGTGGGATTCGACCCTTACTCACGTAAGGTATTACTTGGACGACCCAGTGCACTTGCTGGTTAGTTGTGCGAAGTTGTGAACCATGGTATTAGCATCATGTTTTTGGCGCCATTACCAGGGAAAGAAAGAGCGATGAATTTTACATAATCAAAGTGTAATCACAATTTCTGCGCACCAAGTTTTTGGCACCGTTGCCGGGGATTGTTCGAGTTTGGACAACTGACGGTTCATCTTGTTGCTCAGATTAGGTAATTTTATTTTTGTTTTATTTTCAAAAATTTTTCAAAAACCTTTCAAAAAAAAAATTTCTCATCTGTTTTCGAAAAAAAAATTGTTTTTCAAAAATATATTTTTCTTCAGAATTTTTAAGAATGAATTCTAGTGTTTCATGAAGCATGTTGAAGCCTGGCTGGCTGTAAAGCCATCCTAATTCTTCTGGAATGGGTATGTCAGGCGTGTCATGTCTGAGTTACATACTAAAGCTTGGCTGGCTATTAAGCCATGCCTGACCCTTTGATTGGAGCTTTAGACTAAAAGATTCCTGGAATTCATATTAAAAATTTTGGAATCCTTATTTTTCTTTTTCAAAATGATTTTCGAAAAAATTAAAAGAAAATACAAAAAAATCATAAAATCATGAAAATCAAAAATATTTTTGTGTTTCTTGTTTGAGTCTTGAGTCATGTTATAAGTTTGGTGTCAATTGCATGTGCATCTTGCATTTTTCGAAAATTTTCATGCATTCATAGTGTTCTTCATGATCTTCAAGTTGTTCTTGGTAAGTCTTTTTGTTTGATCTTTGCATTTGCATGTTTTGTGTCTTTTCTTGTTTTTCATATGCATTCTTGAATTCTTAGTGCCTAAGCATTAAAGATTTCTAAGTTTGGTGTCTTGCATGTTTTCTTTGCATTAAAAAATTTTTCAAAAACATGTTCTTGATGTTCATCATGATCTTCATAGTATTCTTGGTGTTCATCTTGACCTTCATAGTGTTCTTGCATGCATTCCTTGTTTTGATTCAAAAATAAAAGAGAAAAACATGAAAATGATGTTTTAATTTTTCTCTTTCATCATAAAAATTCAAAAATCAAAAAAAAAATATCTTTCCCTTTTTTCTCTTAAAATTTCGAAAATTAGATTTGACTTTTTCAAAAAAATTTTAAATCTAGTTGTTTTTATGAGTCAAATCAAATTTTCAATTTAAAAATCTTATCTTTTTTCAAAATCTTTTTCAAAAATCAAATCTTTTCCATTTTTCTTAGTTATTTTCGAAAATTCCAAAAATCTTTTTCAAAAATCTTTTTCTTATTTTTTTATATCAAATTTTCGAAAATAACAATAACAATTAATGTTTTGATTCAAAAATTTCAAGTTTGTTACTTACTTGTTAAGAAAAATTCAAACTTTGAGTTCTAGAATTATATCTTGTGATTTCTTGTGAATCAAGTCATTAATTGTGATTTTAAAATTCAAATCTTTTTCAAAAACTAATTTCTATCATATCTTTTCAAAAAAATCTTCTTATCTTATCTTTTTCAAAAATTTGATTTCAAAATATCTTTTCTAACTTCCTAGTTTCTTATCTTTTTCAAAACTACCTAACTAACTCTCTCTCTCTCTCTAATTTTCGAAAATATCTCCCTCTTTTTCAAAATTTCTTTTTAATTAACTAATTATTTCAATTTTTAAATTTTAATTTTCGAAAATTACTAACATTTTTCAAAAACTATTTTCGAAAATCACTAACTCTTTTTTAAAAATTATTTTCGAAAATTCTCCTTCTCACTCATCTCCTTCTATTTATTTATTCATCTACTAACACTTCATCTCCCCCAAATTCGAACCCCCTCTTCCATCTGTGTTCGAATTTCTTCTTCTTCTTTTCTTCTACTCACACTGGGACCTCTATACTGTGGTAAAAAGGACCCCTATTATTATTATTTTTCTGTTCTCTCTTTTTCATATGAGCAGGAGCAAAGACAAGAATATTCTTGTTGAAGCAGATCCAGAACCTGAAAGGACTCTGAAGAGGAAACTAAGAGAAGCTAAATTACAACAATCCAGAGAGAACCTTTCAGAAATTTTTGAACAGGAAGAGGAGATGGCAGCCGAAAATAATAATAATGCAAGGAGAATGCTTGGTGACTTTACTGCACCTAATTCCAATTTACATGGAAGAAGCATCTCCATTCCTGCCATTGGAGCAAACAATTTTGAGCTGGAACCTCAGCTAGTTTCTCTGATGCAGCAGAACTGCAAGTTTCATGGACTTCCATCTGAAGATCCTTTTCAGTTCTTAACTGAATTCTTGCATATCTGTGATACTGTTAAGACTAATGGAGTAGATCCTGAAGTCTACAGGCTCATGTTTTTCCCTTTTGCTGTAAGAGACAGAGCTAGAATATGGTTGGACTCTCAACCTAAAGACAGCCTGAACTCTTGGGATAAGCTGGTCACGGCTTTCTTAGCCAAGTTCTTTCCTCCTCAAAAGCTGAGCAAGCTTAGAGTGGATGTTCAAACCTTCAAACAGAAAGATGGTGAATCCCTCTATGAAGCTTGGGAAAGATACAAACAGTTGACCAAAAAGTATCCTTCTGACATGCTTTCAGAATGGACCATCCTGGATATATTCTATGATGGTTTATCTGAGTTATCAAAGATGTCATTGGATACTTCTGCAGGTGGATCCATTCACCTAAAGAAAACGCCTGCAGAAGCTCAAGAACTCATTGACATGGTTGCTAATAACCAGTTTATGTACACTTCTGAGAGGAATCCTGTGAGTAATGGGACGCCTATGAAGAAGGGAGTTCTTGAAGTTGATACTCTGAATGCCATATTGGCTTAGAACAAAATATTGACTCAGCAAGTCAATATGATTTTTCAGAGTCTGAATGGAATGCAAGCTACATCCAATAGTACTCAAGAGGCATCTTCTGAAGAAGAAGCTTATGATCCTGAGAACCCTGCAATAGCAGAGGTGAATTACTTAGGTGAAACTTATGGAAACACCTATAATCCATCATGGAGAAATCATCCAAATCTCTCATGGAAGGATCAAAGGCCTCAACAAGGCTTTAATAATGGTGGAAGAAACAGGTTTAGCAATAGCAAGCCTTTTCCATCATCCACTCAGCAACAGACAGAGAATTCTGAGCAGAATCCATCTAGCTTAGCAAACTTAGTCTCTGATCTATCCAAGGCCACTATAAGTTTCATGAATGAAACAAGGTCTTCCATTAGAAATTTGGAAGCACAAGTGGGCCAGCTGAGTAAAAGGATCACTGAAATCCCTCCTAGTACTCTCCCAAGCAATACAGAAGAGAATCCAAAAGGAGAGTGCAAGGCCATTGACATAAGCACCATAGCCGAACCTGTAAGGGAAGGAGAGGACGTGAATCCCAAGGAGGAAGACCTCATGGGACGTCCAGTGATCAATAAGGAGCTTCCCTCTGAGGAACCAAAGGACTCTGAGGCTCATCTAGAGACCATAGAGATTCTATTGAACCTCCTTATGCCCTTCATAAGCTCTGATGAGTATTCCTCTTCTGAAGAGAATGAGGATGTTACTGAAGAGCAAACTGCCAAGTTTCTTGGTGCAATCATGAAGCTGAATGCCAAATTATTTGGTATTGAAACTTGGGAAGATGAACCTCCCTTGTTCACCATTGAACTAAGTGATCTGGATCAACTGACATTGTCTCAGAAGAAACAGGATCCTGGAAAGTTCATAATACCTTGTACCATAGGCACCATGATCTTTAAGGCTCTGTGTGACCTTGGTTCAGGGATAAACCTCATGCCCCTCTCTGTAATAGAGAAACTGGGAATCTATGGGGTGCAAGCTGCTAAAATCTCATTAGAGATGGCAGACAATTCAAGAAAATAGGCTTATGGACAAGTAGAGGACGTATTAGTGAAGGTTGAAGGCCTTTACATCCCTGCTGATTTCATAGTCCTGGATACTGGAAAGGAAGAGGATGAATCCATCATCCTAGGAAGACCTTTCCTAGCCACAGCAAGAGCTGTGATTGATATAGACAGAGAAGAATTAATCCTTCAATTAAATAAGGACAACCTTGTGTTTACAACTCAAGGATCTCTCTCTGCATCCATGGAGAGGAAGCAGAAAAAGCTTCTCTCAAAGTAGAGTCAACCAAAGCCCCCACAGTCAAACTCTAAGTTTGGTGTTGGGAGGCCACAACCAAACTCTAAGTTTGGTGTCAAACCCCCATATCCAAACTCTAAGTTTGGTGTTGGGAGGTTTCAACAAAGCTCTGCACATCTGTGAGGCTCCATGAGAGCCCACTGTCAAGCTATTGACATTAAAGAAGCACTTGTTGGGAGGCAACCCAATGTTTATTTATCTAATTTTATTTTTGTTTTTCATGTTTTCTTAGGTTCATGATCATGTGGAGTCACAAAATAAACGAAAAATTTAGAAACAGAATCAAAAACAGCAGAAGAAAAATCACACCCTGGAGGAAGCACCTGCCTGGCGTTCAACACCAGAACAAAGCATGGTTCTGGCGCTGAACGCCCAAAATGGGCAGTATCTGGGCGCTGAACGCCCAAAATGGGCATCATCTGGGGGCTGAACGCCATAATTGCACCCTGGAGAGGAGCTGGCGCTGAACGCCCAGAACAAGCATGGTTCTGGCGTTCAACGCCAGAAATGGGCAACAAATGGGCGTTGAACGCCCAAAATGGGCACCAACCTGGCGCTGAACGCCCAGAGTTGTGTGCAAGGGCATTTTACATGCCTAATTTGGTGCAAGATTGTAAATCCTTGAACACCTCAGGATCTGTGGATCCCACAGAATCATCTCAGGATCTGTGGACCCCACAGGATCCCCACCCACCTCACCCTCTCTCTCTCCATTCATGGTCATCCCTTCTGTTTCCATTCACCACTCACATCCATACACACATCCCTCCATCTCCTCCATATCCTCTTCTTCTTCTTCTATTCTTTCTTCTTTTGCTCGAGGACGAGCAACATGCTAAGTTTGGTGTGGTAAAAGCATAAGCTTTTTGTTTTTCCATAACCATTAATGGCACCTAAGGCTAGAGAAACCTCAAGAAAGAGGAAAGGAAAGACAATTGCCTCCACCTCTGAGCCATGGGAGATGGAAAGATTCATCTCACAAACCCATCACTAAGAAAAGGATGGAGCAAACAAGAGAGCACATTCATGGATCTCAACAGGCACATGAAGAAGCTCATCACCATGAGATCCCGGAGATGCCTCAAATGCATTTTCTTCCACAAAACTATTGGGAGCAAATCAACACCTCCCTAGGAGAATTGAGTTCCAATATGGGACAACTAAGGGTGGAACATCAAGAGCACTCCATCATCCTTCATGAAATAAGAGAAGATCAAAAAGCAATGAGGGAGGAGCAACAAAGACAAGGAAGAGACATAGAAGAGCCCAAGGACATCATTGGTTCCTCAAGAAGGAAACGCCACCATCACTAAGGTGGATTCATTCCTTGTTCTTATTTCTTCTGTTTTTCGTTTTCTATGTTATGTGCTTATCTATGTTTATGTCTTCATTACATGATCATTAGTAGTTAGTAACTATGTCTTAAAGTTATGAATGTCCTATGAATCCATCACCTCTCTTAAATGAAAAATGTTTTAATTCAAAAGAACAAGAAGTACATGAGTTTTGAATTTATCCTTGAACTTAGCTTAATTATATTGATGTGGTGACAATGCTTCTTATTTTCTGAATGTATGCTTGAACAGTGCATATGTCTTTTGAAGTTGTTGTTTAAGAATGTTAAATATGTTGGCTCTTGAAAGAATGATGACAAGGAGACATGTTATTTGATAATCTGAAAAATCATAAAAATGATTCTTGAAGCAAGAAAAAGCAGCAAAAAACAAAGCTTGCAGAAAAAAAATAGGCGAAAAAAAAATAGAAAGAAAAAGAAAAAGCAAGCAGAAAAAGCCAAAAGCTCTTAAAACCAAGAGGCAAGAGCAAAAAGCCAGTAACCTTTAAAACCAAAAGGCAAGGGTAAAGAAAAAGGATCCCAAGGCTTTGAGCATCAGTGGATAGGAGGGCCTAAAGGAATAAAATCCTGGCCTAAGCGGCTAAACCAAGCTGTCCCTAACCATGTGCTTGTGGCGTGAAGGTGTCAAGTGAAAACTTGAGACTGAGCGGTTAAAGTCAAGGTCCAAAGCAAAAAAAGAGTGTGCTTAAGAACCCTGGACACCTCTAATTGGGGACTTTAGCAAAGCTGAGTCACAATCTGAAAAGGTTCACCCAATTATGTGTCTGTGGCATTTATGTATCCGGTGGTAATACTGGAAAACAAAGTGCTTAGGGCCACGGCCAAGACTCATAAAGAAGCTGTGTTCAAGAATCATCATACTGAACTAGGAGAGTCAATAACACTATCTGAACTCTGAGTTCCTATAGATGCCAATCATTCTGAACCTCCATGGATAAAGTGAGATGCCAAAACTATTCAAAAGGCAAAAAGCTATAAGTCCCGCTCATATGATTGAAGCTATGTTTCATTGATAGTTTGGAATTTATAGTATATTCTCTTCTTTTTATCCTATTTGATTTTCAGTTGCTTGGGGACAAGCAACAATTTAAGTTTGGTGTTGTGATGAGCGGATAATTTATACGCTTTTTGGCACTGTTTTTAGTATATTTTTAGTAGAATCTAGTTACTTTTAGGGATGTTTTCATTAGTTTTTATGTTAAATTCACATTTCTGGACTTTACTATGAGTTTGTGTGGTTTTCTGTGATTTCAGATATTTTCTGGCTAAAATTGAGGGACTTGAGCAAAAATCAGATTCAGAGGTTGAAGAAGGACTGCTGATGCTGTTGGATTCTGACCTCCCTGCACTCAAAGGGGATTTTCTGGAGCTACAAAACTCAAAATGGCGCGCTTCCAATTGCTTTGGAAAGTAGACATCCAGGGCTTTCCAGCAATATATAATAGTCCATACTTTGCCCAAGTTTAGACGACGCAAACCGGCGTTTAACGCCAGCTCTCTGCCCAATTCTGGCGTCCAGCGCCAGAAACAAGTTGCAAAGTGGAGTTCAACGCCCAAAATGGCACAAAAGCTGGCGTTCAACTCCAGAAAGAGCCTCTGCACGTGTAAAATTCAAGCTCAGCCCAAGCACACACCAAGTGGGCCCCGGAAGTGGATTTATGCATCAATTACTTACTTCTGTAAACCCTAGTGACTAGTTTATTATAAATAGAACTTTTTATCATTGTATTCGTAGTCTTGGTTACTCCGGTTCCCCTCTGGGGCCGAGACCAATGAACTCCATTATCACTTATGTATTTTCAACGGTAGAGTTTCTTCACTCCATAGATTAAGGTGTGGAGCTCTGCTGTTCCTCAAAGATTAATGCAAAGTACTACTGTTTTCTATTCAATTCATCTTATTTCGCTTCTAAGATATTCATTCGCACTTCAATCTGAATGTGATGAACGTGACAATCATCATCATTCCCTATGAACGCGTGCCTGACAACCACTTCCGTTCTACATTAGATTGAATGAGTATCTCTTAGATCTCTTAATCGGAATCTTCGTGGTGTAAGCTAGAATGATGGCGGCATTCAAGAGAATCCGGAAAGTCTAAACCTTGTCTGTGGTATTTCGAGTAGGACTCAATGATTGAATGACTGTGACGAGCTTCAAACTCGCGATTGCTGGGCGTAGTGACAGACGCAAAAGGATAGTAAATCCTATTCCAGCATGATTGAGAACCGACAGATGAATAGCCGTGCCGTGACAGGGTGCGTTGACCATTTTCACTGAGAGGATAGGATGTAACCATTGACAAGGGTGATGCCTCCAGACGATTAGCCGTGCCGTGACAGGGCATTTGGATCATTTTTCCGAGAGAAGACCGAAAGTAGCCATTGACAATGGTGATGCATTACATAAAGCCAGCCATGGAAAGGAGTAAGACTGATTGGATGAAGATAGCGGGAAAGCAGAGTTTCAGAGGAACGAAAGCATCTCTATTCGCTTATCTGAAATTCTCACCAATGATTTACATAAGTATTTCTATCTCTATTTTATTAATTATTTTCGAAAACCCCATTACTATTTTATATCCGCCTGACTGAGATTTACAAGGTGACCATAGCTTGCTTCATACCAACAATCTCTGTGGGATTCGACCCTTTCTCACGTAAGGTATTACTTGGACGACCCAGTGCACTTGCTGGTTAGTTGTGCGAAGTTGTGAACCATGGTATTGGCATCATGTTTTTGGCGCCATTACCAGGGAAAGAAAGAGCGATGAATTTTACATAATCAAAGTGTAATCACAATTTCTGCGCACCAAATACTCACTTGTTATTGCATCCCATGAGACTTTTATTCATTGATCCTTTTGTTGTTATTTGAGGGCTTATTTTTGTTCTTAAGCTAAGTGCTCTGTAAGGGGACAACTCTTTAAAATAAGCTTTCAGCCAACACTCCCGAACCAGTTGGTTCAAGGTGCTAGGTGTTGAAGCACCCCTAAGGACTTACTTGCTCAAGTCTCTCCCCCATACATACACACCACAGGCACATAGTTTATTTATTTTCTTTTCTTGAGACCTTGGTGTCCAGCACCTTTTTGGGTTACTAAATGCTCTGTGGTGAGGGTTACTCTTGATAGTGGACTTTCAGCTGATAATCCCGGGTTAGTTAACCCAAGTTACCAAGTGATAAGGCACCCCTAAGAGCTTATTCATCCAAGTAGATCCCTCACACAGGAGCACCACAGACACATGCTTCAAGATTAAAACCATTGTTGCCTAGCCTTATTGCTTACTATTTTTCTTTTATTCCTCAACTTTGATTGTTCTTTCCCTTTTTCTTATTAGGATCTTCTTATTTATCTAGTCTCATGGGGTGTGTCTCAAGCATAGTATTCATGACAGATAGTTGTCTTCCCACCTTATGGTTGAACCAACTTAGCTAACTTATGACCACACCACAAACTCATGGACTTACTCCCTAGTATGAACTCCACTCTGATCTTTTGAAAACAATTATTCTCTTTTCATTTGATTCAAAAGGGACAAGCATACAAGAAAGTAAAGAAATGATGCAGTGACATAGAGACTAGCACACAGAGACCTCTTCAACACACAAACTTAAAAAAAATAGAATTTAAAAAGGTTTAAACTAATCATGGAAGCAAGTTCTATTTCATACAAGATCTTCCTTATTTAAAACTTAGAACAAGATGGACCAAAGAAAGAACTCCACCACCTTTTACTCTTGTGGATGTCCATGCTTTCCTCCTTGTTTATCTTCTTTGTGTCCTCTTGCATTCCCTCTCATCCGTGCCAATCTTGCTTGCTTCCAATCCTCAAGTGCCTTTCTTACTGATTCATGACTCTCTTCCACCCTTTGTCTTTCTTCTCGTGCTAATTCATCCCTCATTTCTTCATACCTTGTGATTCCTGGATGCAATATAGGCAGTTGTCCTACCAAGTAACCGAGCCTGGCTTGAGTATTTATATGATGTCCAGTCTCGCTCATGTAAACTCCTTCTGCGAATGCCCTTTGCTCGTCCAATAGTTCTGCCTGTTCTATTTGTCTTCGATGCATCTCATGTATATGTGCACCTTGATGTGCTTGGATGTTGATTAGCCTCTGGATGGATTCTTGTTACTCATTTTGCCTTTGTTCCATCCTGTGAAATGTTTCATTCCATTGTTGTCCTTGACTCAGTTGCTGATCCATCATTTGCTTTTGCCAATCCCCTTGTTGAGTCATCCATCTTGAGAGTGACTCCTCTTGCTGCCCCATCATCTGTAGTTGAAGTTCTCTCTGTGCTCCTTGGCTCTCCAAATATTGTTGAGATAGTCCACTAATGGCCTCCTGCAATTGATGCATATCCAAAGTGGTTGGTGCTTGCCCTTCTATGGCTTGTCCTTCTACTACTTGAGGGGTTGTCCTCTTCCTTTGCTTCCGTTGAGGTAGGGGGGATGCAGTGGCATGCATTCGTTGAACGGTTATTGGAATGCCCTCTTTTATCCACACGGGGTCCTCATCTTCAAACACCACCCCAGCTTTCTTGCACAGTCGGTAAATAGTGCTGGGGTAACCTAACGTTCCTCTTGAGTCGCTTTTCTCTGCCATTTTTCTAATGCCTTCTGCTATGAGTTCATGAACCTTGATTTCTCCTCCTTTGAGTATACATTGTACCAGTGTGGCTCTCTTGAGATTCACCTCCGAGTTGTTCGCTGCTGGGAGGATGGACCTCCTTACAATCTCGAACTATCCCTTTGCTTCCGGAGTAAGATCTGCTCTCTTGATGAACCTTGGTCTCCTATCTGCATAACTTTCCTAGTCAGCTCCTGGTACACAAATGTCTTGCACAATCTGATCATGATTAGGGTTGTTGTCCATCCTTGAATGATAACTCTCTTCTTCAAACGGTATGGACCGCAGTTTTAATGCCTTCATGACACTCATGGGGCCAAAATCCACAATCTTTCCTCTCACAAAGCTTGTATATGACTCATCTACCTTATCATAACAGACCGCATTTGCATAAAACTCTCTTATAAGATTTGCATTCACCTTAATGACTGGATCAGTGAGGAGCTCCCATCTTCTCTTTTCTACCTTCATTATAATTTCGGGACACTCAGTTTTCCTAACTTGAAATCCTAGCTCATAAATGATTTCTTTATCAACCATCCACCCGTATTGCAATGCATGATGCAAGCTTCTGAATCTCTTTTCATCATACGGGTGTTGCTCCATAGGTTCCTTCCCCTTCCTTCTTTTAGAGTTTGAAGATGCCATGATTGAGGGTTAATGTATGGAGTTGGCAAGGGTGTGGAGACTTTTGGTTGTTTAGGGTTGAGTGCAATGAAGGTGGTGAGGGAGAATGTGTTTAAATGGTTAGGAAATGCTTTGCTCCGAAATGGATAGGTGTGAAGAGTGGATGTGGAGTGTGGAGCTAGGGTACGGATCAAGGATCACTTTTATAGAAAGGTTGTGAGTGAATGGAGGGTGTGGATTGATGGAGTGGTTGTTTGATGGACGGTTGGGGTTGTGCATGTAGAAAGGACAAGGATCATCACTTTATGATGGAGATTGATCGGTCTTCAAGGGTCCCATTTTTTTCAATGTTGCATGGCAACATTTTCCAATGACTTCCCTTTTTAGAACAAGTGTATAGTCCTTCCTTTTGTGGTGTCCGAACCTTCTTCCTTTAATTGTCGAATCTATCTCTTTCAATGCTCCTTTCCTTTCCCTATAAAGATCAAATAAGAAAAGTAAGAAATATCATAAAAAAAATCAATTTAGATTTTTACGGCTAAAATAATAAAGAGAAGAAAAGATTAGATTGTTTATTCATGAACTCCAACTAACTAACTAACTGTGTATCCCTTTATGCATTTTGGTGGCACCATGGGGTGACACCAAACTTAGTTTGAAGCATTATGATGAAAAGTTCTGTTCAAAGCTCCAAGACTAGAATGCTCTCTGTTGCATTCATGCTTTCTTGGTATGCTTTGAACACCAAACTTGTTCTTCACTATATACTGCAATATAAGGACTTCACCAAGTTTGGGTTGGAATTTATGAATATTGACTTATTCACTAGTAAAAGCTAATAAAACATGGGTTGCCTCCCATGAAGCGCTTCTTTAGCGTCACTAGCTTGACGTTTCTCCTTCATCAGGGTGGTTGATAATGCTTCAAGTCCTCCCCTCTTGCCTTGGACTTATATCCATTAGTTGTATCAATGATCTCTACATGTTCCAAGGAAAGAACTCTGTTGATAGTGAAGACCTTAGGTAACTGAGATGGTACAGTGGGGAGATTAGGGGGGAATTCTGGGAAGTAAGCTGAAATCACTTTCTCTCCTGGAGAGAGGCCTTCCGTAGGGATCTTCTTGTTCCTCCACCCCTTGGTACCTTCTTCTTTGTCCCTTTTGATGCTTCCCTGTTCTTGGCGACTTCTTCTTTTAAGTGAATTTTGTTGTTGTCTTCACATGCCTCTGGTGGTTTAGGTTCCTCCAGCTTCTCCTTGAGCTGTGACGATTGTTGTTTGCCTTGTTCATCATTCAGTGG
Organism: Arachis hypogaea; assembly: GCF_003086295.3. Lineage (NCBI taxonomy): Eukaryota > Viridiplantae > Streptophyta > Magnoliopsida > Fabales > Fabaceae > Arachis > Arachis hypogaea. Next base: position 128,964,008 of record NC_092054.1, on the reverse strand, counting down.
GGTTCTCAGATGTGTTGGTGGTGCCTCAATGCTTGTTTCCTCTGTCAGCATCCCGTTATGATCATTGCTTGGTTCTTTGTTTTCTTGGTCAGTTTCTTGGGAGAGTTTGAAGACATTGAAGCTGAGTTGTTCATCATGGATCCTCAATATTAGCTCCCCTCGCTCCACGTCTATGAGTGCTCTGGCTGTAGCTAGGAATGGTCTTCCCAATATGATTGGGTGAGTGTGACTCTCTTCCATGTCCAAGATGACAAAGTCTGTGGGAAGAAAGTATTTTCCCACCTTTAACAATACGTTTTTCACCACCCCTCTTGCTTATTTTTGAGTTTTGTCAGCTAGCCTGATGACTACATCTGTGGGCAATATCTTATTGATCTGCAGCCTCTTCACCAGGGATAAAGGAATTAAGTTGATACTTGCTCCCAAATCGCAGAGTGCTCTATCAAACATTGTTTCTCCTATGGCACAGGGGACATGAAAACTCCCTGGATCTTTTCTTTTTGTAGGCAACTGCGGTTGAATGAGGGCACTGCACTCCTTGTTCATCACTATAGTTTGGCCTCCCTTGAGTGAGCTTTTCCTGGGAAGCAACTCCTTCATGTACTTGATGAATGCAGGCATTTGTTGGTTAGTCTTGATGAATGGTATGTTCACATGCAGAGATGCAAATAAGTCAAGAAATCTTGAGTATATTCTCCTCTCCACAGCTCCCTTGAGCAGTTGGGGAAAAGGTGCATAGAGTCTCAGCAACTCCTGTTTTGAGATTTCTGGTTCTTGGTAATCTTTTTCCACCTCCTCTACTGAGGTATCTTCAGGTTATTCTGACAGCTTGCTTGGCTTGTCCTCAGTCTCCTTATCACTTATAGTAACCATCTTGCAATCTTCCCATCTTACCTTCTTTGTTTCACCTCTCGAATTCTTCTCTGTGTCACTTGGGAATCCATCTGTGGGTTTGGGAATTTGCTCAGAGAGATATCCTACTTGAGATTCCAACCTCTTGATTATGTCTCCCTGGTTCTTGAAACTGGCTCGCACTTCCTCCTTGAAGACCTTGTTGTCTTGAATCTCCTTGCTTAGGCCTTCAAGTAGATTCTCAATCTTTGATATTCTTTCATCAAATGATGATAGGTCAGGCTGAGTAGGGTTATTCTGGCCTTGATATGAATGTGGGGAGGTGTTGTTATGAGGGTGTTGATATGGTCTAGATGTGAAGTGTTGGGTGGCTGCATTGTTTGGATTTGGGCGTCTTTGATCAAGGCTTTGGTCTTGTTGATTTCCCCACCCAAAGTTTGGGTGATTCCTCCATCCAGGGTTGTAGGTCTTGGAGTATGGATCATGGTTTTGCCTAGGTGAATTCCCAATATAGTTGGCTTGCTCCTAACTACCCTCTGCTTCTTCATTCACTCCTTCTTGGGTTATTGATGAAGTGGAGACTGCTGCTACTTGGTTCCTCTCCATCTTCTAGGTGAGGTCAGCCAGCTGCTGGGTAATGAGCTTGTTTTGGGCCAGCAGAGCATCTACATTGTTTAGCTCCATTACTCCTCTTGTGTTCCCTCTTTCGGAAGCATAGAAGTAGTCGTTCTCTGCTACTATTTCAATGACATCTATGACTTCCTCAATAGTCTTCTTCTTGTTCAAAGATCCTCCGGATGAATGGTCTATGGCCTTCTTTGACTCATAAGAGAGCCCTTCACAGAAAATATGCAGCTACACCCATTCGTTGAACATATCTGGTGGGCACCTCCTTGTTAAGTCTTTAAACCTCTCCCATGCTTCATATAGAGTCTCACCATCTTGTTGCCTGAAAGTTTGGACCTCAGCTCTCAACCTATTGATTCGTTGAGGAGGGTAAAATCTTGCTAAGAATTTGTTCACCACGTCTTCCCAAGTTGTCAAGCTCTCCCTTGGGAAAGACTCCAGCCACTTAGCTACCTTATCCCTGAGTGAGAATGGAAATAAGAGCAGTCTATAGGCGTCAGGATGAACACCATTAGACTTCACTGTGTCACATATTCTCAGGAAGGTGGTTAGATGTTGATTGGGGTCCTCTTGGACACTCCCTCCGAACGAACAGTTGTTCTGAACAAGGGTGATGAGCTGTGGCTTTAGTTCAAAATTGTTGGCATGGATGGTTGGCTTTTGAATGCTACTTCTACAGTTCCCTGGGTTTGGATTGATGTAAGAGCCTAAAACTCTTCTATCCTCCCCAGCATGATTTGCTCCACCTCCTCTGCCATGGTTGTGAGCCTCTTCTTCATGATGGTTTTCCATGTTTTTTCCATGTTTGGTTCAAAGTATTCCTCAAAGTGTTCCTCCTCTTCTTCACCACCAACTACACGTTTTTCTCTTGCCTCCCTCCTTAGTCTAAGGAAGGTTCTCTCAGGTTCAGAATCAAAGGAAGTTGAAGCCCCGCTTCTTCTCCCTGTCATACAACCAACAAGTACAAGCAAAGAGAATAGGTGCAGAAAGTATATCTGTCAGAATTACTGTTAGTATGAGTGATACAATATATCAAACAGTTAGTGGGTTAGTGAGATGAATAGTAAATAACAAAGAAAAAGTAAGGGGAAGGGAAGAAGTTATCTAAAACAGAAAGTAAATGACTCAAACAGAAATTTAAATCAAACAAAAATAAAATGCTCAATCTAGTTATCCTCCAATCTGATCATTGTTGATGCACAATCAATCCCCGACAACAGCGCCATAAACTTGATGCACGGAAAACTTGTCTCACAATAAATTTCCTTCGGCAAGTGTACCAAATTTGTCGTCAAGTAAAAATTCACAATAGAGTGAGGTCGAATCCCACAAGGATTGATTGATCAAGCAACTTTAATTAGAGGACTGTTCTAGTTGAGCGAATCCAGAATTTGAGTTGAGAATTGCAGAAAATAAAATGGCGGGAAGGTAATTGACAGGAAAGTAAATTCTAGAATTATAGATCTGAAAGTAAATGACGGAAGGTAAATTGCAGAATTGTAAATGGGAATGGGGGAATTGCTCATTAAAGTAAATAACAGAAATTAAAGAGAATGGGTAAGATCAGAAATGGGGAGTTCATTGGGCTTAGGAGATGTTGCATTCTCCGGATCAATTTCATTTTCATCTCTTCCTCAATCAATGCACTCATTGATCTCCTTGGCAATCTTAAGTGATTGAATTACAATTTCTTGTAATTCAATCTCTCAAATCTTGATCAATAGCCAATTCCTTGGTCAATTGCTCATGAGAAGAGATGAAGTATGGTCACTGATTATACCACATGCATTTCCCAAACCAAGTGTTGAGAGGATTATAGTCACATATCCATCCAAACCCAATTTGGTCCAGCATGAGAAAGCATTTCTAGCTTGATCTCTTCATTCCTCTTTCAAGGTTCAGAAGAGATCCAAGTATGAATAGCTTCTTTTTCAAGATAACTACTCAATTAGATGAAGATCGAAAGCTTTCAAGTAAAATCAAGAGAAAAGATAGAAGAAGAATAATGAAAACTAGTATTGATCCATCAAATTACAACAGAGCTCCCTAACCCAATGACAGGGGTTTAGTTGTTCATAGCTCTGGAAAATGAAAAAAAAGATGGAGAATACATCATGAAAACTTAGAAGTGCAGAGAAAGTAAATACAGAGAGTAGTTCTATGCTAAGAGTCTCCCTATAATTTTCAACTCTCAAAATATTTCAAAGATACTCCTATATATACTACTCTTCTATTTTTCTAGTTGATTCTTCAAGTCTTGGGCCTTTGGATCTTGAGTTGGAAGCAGTTCTCTTCTTCATTGGGCTTAGCTTTTACTTGCAGAGAGAAAGTATGAAGTGGGCAGGGGCTTTGGCTCAAGAAGTTAGTGGTGTTAACGTTCAGTGAAAATATGGGTTCGAGAACGTTAGTGACAATCACCTTTTTTACTAACATTCCTCACCAAAGTTAAAGGCCACGTTAACCTCAACGTTAGTGGCATAAAAGTTGCCACTAACGTTTCCACTATGTCCTTCGCACACGTTATTGGGACTCAACTTTCCCAATAACGTTGAGAAGCCTCCCCCTTCCCTACGTTAGAGCCCACGTTAACTTAGTTAACGTGGCTCTTTTAACGTAGGCTTGCCATCCTTCGAGAACGTTAGTGACACTTACCATTGTCACTAACGTTCCAAATTGCCCCTATTTTCCACGTTAGAGTCCATATTAACTAGGTTAACGTGGTTTCTAACGTGGCCTTGCTAGCCATCTCCAACGTTAGTGACAAAGTTGAGTGTCACTAACGTTGGCTCATCCTTCCCTTATCCACGTTAGCTTCCACGTTAACTAAGTTAACGTGGGAGTTAACGTGGCTCATGGTGGCATGTATGGCTCCTTCCAACGTTAGTGACAATGTTGGGTATCACTAACGTTGGCGATCACCTTCTTTCTTCACGTTAGCTTCCACGTTAACTAGGTTAACGTGGGAGTCAACGTGGCTCATCGGGGGCTTGTGTTCTTCCAACGTTAGTGACAATGTTGGGTGTCACTAACGTTGTCGACCACTTTGTTCCTTCACGTTAGCTTCCACGTTAACTAGGTTAACGTGGGAGTTAACGTGGCTTAATGTGCTTTGGCCAACGTTAGTGACAATGTTGAGTGTCACTAACGTTGGCTCCCCCCTTTCCTTCTTAATGTTAGAGGCCACGTTAACTAGGTTAACGTGGACTCTAACGTGGCCATTCATGATCTTGGTTCAACGTTAGTGATAATGTTAAGTGTCACTAACGTTGGCTCTATTTCTTAACGTGGGCAATGATGGCTTCGAGAGCGTTATTGGCAATCACTTTTCTCATTAACTTTGCAAGTTACTCCCATTCCACGTTAGTGTTAACGTTAGTGCAACTAACGTAGCCACTAATGTGGTTCTTCTTTGCTTCCTTTGTCTTGAAATTAAGCAATAAAGTGCATCAAAGTTCTAGTCCAAGTCATGGGAAATGCAACATCCAATTTGTCCTTAAATTCATGCAAAATCCTTATGAAATCATGTAAAATGCACAATGTATGCTTGAATCAAGATGTAAGTGAATATCTACCCAAAACTAGCTTATTTCCTAAGAAAATGCATGAAACTACCCTAAAAACAGTAAAAAAAAGGTCAGTGAAACTGGCCAAAATGCCCTGGCATCAGCTACTTGCATTATAGTTTTTCAACTAATTAGGGTACATATTGGAAAAAAGAAATATGAGAAAAGAGTGAAGAATTACCCTTTTCAATTCCTTCTTGCGAAGCTCCTTTCGATAAGCATCGGTAGGGCTCATGACCATGCCGCCCTTCGTGGTCTTCATTTTTTCTTATTAAAAAATGGCGAGTTCATATGAGGTTATGACTTAAGATCCATTCACGCATTCGCACTCTTCCCGGATTCTTTTTCTCAATTCCAAACTCAGAACACAAACTCAGAATCTTAAAAATTAATTGGAAAAAAAGTTACCTAAAATCAGAGGAGCAGAGACCACCCAGCAGTGAAGCAGGGAAGCAACAGCAACGACGCAAAAGAAGGGAAGCAACAACAAGCCTGGCGAGGAGGCAAAGAAGCAGCGACGACCCACGGCAAGGAGCGGAGCAACGATGACCCACAACCAGGAGCGAAGAAGCAGCGACGGCGCACACAGTGAAGAGAGACTGAGTTGGGATACGCTGTGAATAGAGTGGAGGTTTCTGCCTTCGACGATGGTGGGGGCTGGGAGGAAGGAAAGTGAGCTCGGAAGAAGAAGAAGAAGAAGAAGAAGAACGAAACGGGCTAGGGTTATCTTCTTCTTTTTTTTTTTCTCTAAGTTACGAGGGAATGAGAATTTTGGGAGGGAGGAGGATTTTGGGAAGGATGGGGAAACGACCATGTTTCGGGGAGGGATAATAAAAAAATGAAAAAATAGAGATTTTGAGACAGGAGAAACAACGCCGTTTTGGGGATGAAATTAAAAAAAAAATAAAAAAATTGTGATCATAGACCACTTTAGGCCACTCCCAATAACCGTGATCATAGACTCTTTTAGGTCACTCCCAAAACCGTGACCATAGATACCTTTAGATCACCCCCCCAAAATCGTGACCATAGACTCCTTTAGACCACCCCCAAAACCGTGACCATAGACTCCTTTAGGCCACCCTCCAAAACTGTGACCATAAACCTTTTTAGGTAACCCTTTTTTGAAAAACCGTGACCATAGACCCTTTTTGGTCACTGTAAAAAACCGTGACCATAGACCCCTTTAGGTCACCCCCAAAACCGTGACCATAGACCGCTTTAGGCCACTCCACAAAACCGTGACCATAGACCCCTTTAGGTCACCCTTTTTTGAAAAACCGTGACCATAGACTCTTTTTGGTCACTGTAAAAAACCGTGACCATAGACCCCTTTAGGCCACCCCCCAAAACCGTGATCATAGACCCTTTTAGGCCACCCTTTTTTAAAAAACCGTGACCATAGGTGCTCTATGGTCACCCTTTCTCTAAAAACCGTGATCATAGCTTTTTTTTTGTCACGGTAAAAAACCGTGACCATAGAGGGTCTATGGTCACGGTTTTTTACCGTGACCAAAAAACCATGGCCATAGACCCAAAATGTTGTAGTGTAAGAACAGTAAGTATATGGTTGATGATTGGTGATTGGATGATGATGATGAATAATGATAATGATTGATTATTGATTTATGAATAATGTTGGTTAATTGTGAATTTGTTGGATTGAAATTGATAGAATTTGACATTGATATGTAGAGGGAGGGGTGATAAAGGTATGGAAGGATTTTGGTTGTAAAATGGGTTGTTTTAGGTTGAGAAACTTTGGTATGAGAATGAATTGTTGGAAAATAGAGGTTTTGAACTTTTGGGTGAAAACTTGGTTTTTAATGAATTTCGGTGATCCATAACTTGAGCCTCATATTTTGGAATTAAATGAAATCTATTTCAAATTAAAGATATTTTCAAAAGTTCTAAAACGGTATAAAGAACGTGGAAAACAGGTTTTTGCAGAGGAAGTTATGCTCGTCAGAAGTTTGGTGTGAAAAACTGAAATTCTGCAGACTTAACCATTTTTGGCTAATCTGCACTGTATGCGTACGCGAACCCCTCCATACACGAAGGGTTGCCTTTGTCTAGTATGTATGCGTACGCATGATGAGCCAAACGCACTCCCACGCATACGCGTGGCCCGCATGTACGCGTGGCCCTTGTTTTCAGCAAAGTTAAATTTTATGTTTTAAAACCTAATTTTGAACTTCTAAACCTCTATTTCTACTCTCTAAGACCCAAGAATTAAATTGTAATGGTAATGAAGGGAGTTAAACTAGGAAGGGATAGTGACTTAGAGGTGAAGAGAGATTTTGAAGTGGGGGGTTGGAATTGAAAAGTGTGAATAAAGCGAGTAATTAAGTAATGAGGTGTTGGCAATATTGAACGAAAAGTGAATGATGAGGATGATGATAAATGATGAACTTGAGATTTAATTAAGATATGAATTGATGAAATGTGAGTGTACGAGAGAGGGTATAAGGGTGGTAATGATAAATAGTGAGTGTGATTAGAGAGTGTGGCAGGCATTATATCCCAAGAGTGTGTTGGACACTATATCCCTGGTAGACAGTGGTTGTGACCATGATTGATTAATTGAGAAAGTGCTATTCTTGGCCATAATAATATTGAATGAATGAATGTGAATGATTGATGAATGAATATGATAATGGAAATCTGATTGAGATTGTTGATGATGAGCATGTATGAGTTTCTCTCTGTTGTAAGGTGTGCCGGGGACTATATCCCACGAGTGTGACAGGCACTATATCCCAAGAGTGTGGCATGGCAGGTGCTATATCCCAAGAGTGTGGGAGCACCTTACCCTGGGAAGTGTGTCGGGCACTATATCCCATGAGTGTGATAGGCACTATATCCCAAGAGCATGGCATGGCAGGCGCTATATCCCAAGAGTGCGGGAGCACTTTGTCCCAGAAAATGCAACAGGAATTATATCCCATGAGTGTGACAGGCACTATATCTCGAGAGTGTGACGGGCACTATATCCCAAGAGTGTGGAGGCATATCAGAGAGATGATATCTGGGTTAGCTACTGGGTGTGTCAGTTTCTGGCAAAGTAACTGACACGTGAGCTCACGGCCAGTAGGACAGGTATGCATCATCTGCATATGCTTGAATTATTTGGGTTTGCTTAATTGCTTTGGAATGCCTAACTGTACATGCTTCCTGATTATTTGCTAATTGTCTTATTTGCCTTGCTTGTGCACTCCTTTTTTGTATTTTGTGTGTCTATGTGTGTTTGTATAAAGTTCAGGTCTTGGAATATTCTGTTGGAAGGTAGTGGAAGTATGAAGGATATTGGGTTAGAATTAGAATCTCCTAAGATAGTTACCAGGTTATGGATTAGAGATAATTAAGTTGGATATAATGATGGGTCGAGAATTAGGATGCTTAGTGAATTTATATTATAGTGCATTGTATTTATTTGAAACTTTTACCGTGCTGGGAACCCATAGGTCGGGGGTTCTCATTTCGTATATATTTTCTATTTTTCAGATGCAGGTCTTGGTGCTCAACAGTGAACTGGATTCGTCTCAATAACGACGGAATTTATCTGATTATGTTTTGTGCTTTTAGAATCTCTCCTGTTTATTTTGATAAACCTTCAATATGATGTACGTAAATGTTTATTTTGCAACTTGCCTATAGAGGCTTTGATGTATCTTGGGAGAGATAGAATTTTCTGTTGTCAACTATTCTAACGTTGTAACCCTAGTCGACCTAAACTTTGCGGGTCACGGCTAGTGGCTAGTATACTTATATTTATGTCTATTATGTTCTATTTTATTTCTTCCTTATATGCCTTAGTTATTTCATCAGTTAGCTGAACCCGTTGAATTTTCTTTTTCTCCTTTTCAGGCTTCTCGTTTAATATTTCCCTTCAACATATATATAATTACGTATTATAATCCACCTTGAGAGTTGTACCACCTTAATATCATTGACTTATGACTCGAGTATAAGGATCTATATATTAGGGTCTTACACTATGTCTATATGGTTCTCAACTTTGTTCTTCAGGTTCTCAAGAAGTGCCATCTTGCTGAAATTGTAAGGCAGGATCCAAGACTTCTTGATGCATTAGGTAAGACATTTTTTTTAAAGAAAATAAAAAGAATATATTACACCATTTAGGAGTATAACTATGACAAGCCTTAAAGTATTTTTGTGCTTATTATGTTTAGTTCTATCTATTTGACATTTGGTTAAATTTGTGCAATGTTACAGTGGTTGAGAATAGAGAAAATTGGAGCGTTGGACAAATGCAACTTGTTTGTCTTACTAGGCTGCTGTTGAAGAAGAGAAGGATTTTGGTTCTAGATGAAGCAACAACATCCATTGACACTGCAACACAATTTAATTCAAAAGACTATTAGAAAAGAAACTAGTGAATGCACAATGATTATTGTAGCACATAGAATTCCTGCATTTATTGATAATGACTTGGTTTTAGTCCTTGATGAAAGTACATGAACATTCATTATGCACCTCAATATATGAGATCATAATATCAATGATAATCAAACTTAAGAAAGCATATATCTAATAACATTAATGATATTTACAGGGACAATCATGAAATATGATGAACCAGACCAGTTGCTGCAGAACAATACTTCATCTTTCTCAAATTTGGTTTTATAATTTTTGAGGAGATCATCCCAGAAATAGTTGCCAAGAGAGGACACCAAAACAATACACTTATACATATTTGAAAGCATAAACAACAATTGACAAGGAGCTCAAGAAATGTTGGTTGATTACTTTGCCAACTTTATAAAAGTTAATAAAGATTCCAGATTCCACAAGCTTAGACAATACTTTCTACCTAGTGTCCTTTTTATGTTCATCCTAATCTCATATTTGTGCACTAATTCAACGAGACAAGTGCATTTTAGTTTGTCAGTGAATGATTTTGGTCAATGACAAATTAACTACACATTTGTTACTTATTGCAATATCTCTTCTATTCATGATTGTTCTTAAAATGGGAATGCTCCTGTTTGTAGAGAAATATATGGCACTATTATTCTGAGTCTATGAATGAGAAATTTAATGTACATATTAGAAATTGTGATCAATCCATAATATGTTGGATGTTCATTTTACTAGGTATGCGGATGCTTATTTTCATTTTTAAGTGGATGTTTAGTTGATTGGATTGAATTTTAAGTAGATACAATTAAAATATTTTGGATGTTCAATTTAGTAGGTATGCAGATGGTTATTTTTATTCTTAAGTGGATGTTTATTTGATTGGATTGGATTTAAGTAAATAAAATTAAAATACGCCTTATGTTCAATTCACTAGGTGTACGGATAGTCATTTTTTACATTAAAGTGGATGTTTATTTTATTAGACTGGATCTAGCTCAAAGTGGATGTTTATTTTAGTTATAACATAGGTATTTTGCTTGAGTTGCTAGATTCTGCATCCACTTCTCATATGAAATAATCATTCGCATACATAGTAAAATATGAACATCCTCAGAGAATGAAAAATAAGTTTATGAATTGAAGTTAGTATAAAATACTAGGTTTATAAGAAAAATTAGAAAATGAGAGGGAGATTCGGTTGGTGCTACTGTATATTGTAGTACTGAGGAAGTAAGGAGAATAGTAGCATCATGACCAAATAAATAAATAAATTTACAAAAACAATGGGAGAATAGTAGCACTTCCTCTGATTCACTGATCATTGGCTCTTAGAAATTATGCATCCTGCAGTACCACCTTACTCCCAGTCCCACCAAGTCTCATTTTTTTGTTTTAGTAATTATGCCATAATAATTAGAGTAATTAATTAATTATTGAACTTAATACTATATAATTTGATTATAGGACTACTAAGTACTAACCTCAACTCTTTCTGCTTGAACTCGTGTGTTTGAATCATACTTAAGGAAGAAAACAAAAATTCACATTGACTCCTACATCTATAACCTGCTTATAATGTACTTTATAAGTTACAAAAAAGTAGTAATATGTCATGTCTCCTCTAACACTGCACTTCACATGACACTTCAAAATCATGTCACCAATGCATGCACTTAAGATAAAATAATTCACAATAATCTTTCAAAAATTCTGATCATATTAAAATATAACCTCCATGGTTTATTACAAATTTACTATTATAAACTTATAGGAATAAACTAAATTTTTATTCATCAAATTCTACGCTAGATGCAAACCTTTCTACCCAATCAAGAACTACTCCTAAAACTTCTTGACAATATCAATCTCAAAACTCCTCGTGCAGCTTTCTAACAAACATAAATATGTAATCTTGTAAGCATTTTCAGGCTAGTTGAATGATTTGATACCAAATAACATTGTTGAGTATTTACAAAGAAGGAGCAAAATTTATCTTCCCAATCCTACAACAGTATTTGTTTCTACATTTGATCATGCAGCTAGTCTAGGTACTTTCATGCTGAATCCATGCTTCATTTTCTCAACTCTATAAAAAATAAAATAAAATTGTGGTGTAAACAATCATATAAGGAGTCAAGTACCAAGACAATTTGAGCAATAAGCAAACAAAACTGAAACTAAGCACTTTTTTAATTAAAAGAAAAGGAAATAAGACTTAATTCTAGTGAAGAATGAAGATAGATAAATCTCATCTACCACCATCAAATAGTAATCAAACTTAAAATATGATAAATAAAATAGTGATGAGAAAAGACAAAAAGGTTTTTTAGTAAAGCAAGTATTGCACAACATCCTATAAAAAATCTATAATGATTTGAAAACTAAAATCATATTCTCATCCTAAACTAGAGATATTTTAGTTAATAAATAATAACTAAAGCATCCTATAGTCCTAAGTAACATTAGAAGTGTAAGTGCATTAGATACAAAGAGATAGGCAGTTACTACATAATACAAGGACAGAATAAGCAAAAAGAAAGCACTTAACCACATAAGAAAAGAAATATGCGGAGCATGTGCATACAGAATCTTGCAAATCAAGTAATAGAGCAATGGTATAAACCAGATCAATATCCAATTCTCATATGAAATAACCATCCGCATACACGGAAAAATAAACTTCCTCATTGGTTCTTCATTAGTAACTAACAAATTGACCAAAATATCACCTGTGCACCATGTTTAAATGGCTTAACTCAGATCCAAGTTCAATTCAACCAAAATTAAACAAAATCAAATCCAAACCACATAATAAAAGAAACTTGCGAAGCATGTGCATGCAGAATTCAACAAATCAAGTAACAGAGCAATGGCATAAACCAGATAAACATCCACTTTTCAATGAAAATAACTACTGCATATAGTACTTGAACCTTAGATTCACACCCAATTTCAAATGAAGCTACCTTATGCTGAGTTATAACTATTTTTGGGGTTTCAAAAAGCTAATAACAATTATAAAATCAGGAATTTAACTTTCATATTTGGTCTATCTAGCAGTTCATAGCATTTACAGCAATTTAAATCTAACATCAATCACATTAAACAGCTAGACCCAAAATCAAAGAACATCTAAACCATAGGTGTCAAACAAACATACTCTATAGAGTAAAACAATAGCTTTATACTGACCTTGTGTAGTCCAAGAGGGGGATGAAGAGAAATGTCGCGATCAGAAATAGGGAATGGTGACATTGAATTCGTTGACGGAAGACCATAGGCGGTGCAAAGAAGACGCGTCGTTCAGCGATGAAAAGATGGAACATGACATAGAAGTTCCACCAAATTGCACTCCATTTACAATCTTGCGAGGGGTGATGGACGTATGAAAATGACACACTTGTGTGTTCTCTATATCTCGCGAATGACAACGTTGGAAGGGAGAAACCCGCTGGCTGCGGGGGAGAGGCTGCACAACTGGGGCGATGCGGGACTGCGGGAATGACGCAAACTGCGCGACGGTACTGCTGGGCGCTCGCGATGCGCACGTTGGCGTCAGCCGGAGCTATGGGCGACGGCGGCTGGTGTCTATGGCAGTGCGGCACTGGTGCAAGAGGAGGAGACTGGGCGAGAAGTAAGTCACATCAGATGGGAGAGAGGAAGGCCGTTTTTGGGGTTTACGTAACTATTGCAAATCCTTATTTACTTTGAATTTCAAATTAAAAATTAATTAATTGATTATCATTTGATGTAAATTTCAATTTAACCCCTATTGTACACATTGTACACTAATTACATTAGCTCCCATACTTTCTCATTTCCGAAAAGAAAACAAAATCAAAATCAATTAACCAGAAAAAATAATATGTGGTTGCACTTCTTTTTCTCTCAACATCAAAATTGCACCAAAAATGAAGAACAAACCCTAACCCAAGCAAAGAGTCGCAAAACCAGTCCTCATCTCTGTCTCCCTGCTCGCCCTTCCTTGTTGCTTTCCTAGCCCTATCTCCGTGCGCTGTGCATCCCTACCTTGCGTCGTTGTTGAAATTCGGCCACATAGTGATTACTCCTGGTCTCAACTCCTCAAATCACTATCTGCAGAACATAAAACATGAGCAAATAAAGTACTAACTAGTAAGAACCATGGTACTGCAGAACCCTTCACTCTGTTGTTGGTTTCTAATGGAACAATTTACATTATTCTATGAATAAGAATTTTTATGAATGTTTGTTATATGTTGAAAGGAACCAGTCTATAAAAATTGAACAACAGCAAATTCAAAACAAAATTGAAAATGAAAAAAGAAATAATTCATTTTAGGTAGTTCAAAATGAAATAGAATAGAGGAAAATTCAATTAAAAGACTTCAAAAGTTTAACTGAGTTCAGTTCAGCTAAGATTAAAAAATCAATTCAATAACTAGCAAAATTATAACCGTATAATCATATTCAGAACAAAATAGAGAAATATTACAAATTGAAGTTTGAACATTGAACTGAAGTATTGAACAGAGGTAGGAGGGGACAATCACAGCAGAAAGAGGAGGTTTGCGACTTACCTGAACCAGCGGCGCCATGACGGATTCAGCCACGGCGGAAAAGAGAGCAACAGCGATGGCGGCACTAGCAACTTGCAACACAGCAACACCCACAGGTTGCAGCAGGGAGCATCATGCAATACAAGGACAGTAGTTAATCCTGTTTGTTCGTAATTCCGAGCAAGGATGGCGGTTAATCCCACTTGCTCGAGATCCCGGGTAAGGACGGTGGGGAATCCCGCTTACTTTGTGGTTTATTCTTTGGTTGTAAGGATGAACGGGCACGTATCCCAGATAGCACTGCCTCCAGTAAGACGTGCAAGGGAAATACCCTCTCAGATCGGCTTTTGATATAGTCAAAATTAATATATTCCTCACGGAGATGCACAACAGAGAGAAAATGTTCGAGTTAGCTACCGAATGTATCGGGTTATGGAGTTTAACTGACGCGTGAGCTCATGGCCATTAGGATAGGCATACATTATACTGCATTGTTTGAAATTACTTGGGTTTGCCTAATTGTCATCCTGTTACTTGATAATTGTACTACTTGTCAATACTTGCTCTTTAAGTATGATTGTTTGACTATTTATGTGTATACTTATAAATGTGATTTGCTGGTTGATTGGATTGTGGTGATTGAATGTTGATTGAGTTGCTTGGGCCGGAGGTCGTGATTGATTATGTGATGGATTGGAGGCCGTGATTGAATTGTGTTTGAGGTTTAGTAAAGTATGAAAAATCAAACTGGTTCAGCATTGAGTTAATAAACCTATACTTGGAATAGGTTGGTCATTCATACAGCCTAGGTAACTTTTAAGATTTTTATAAGAAAAATATGAGTTTTGAATTTTGGATAATTAACTGTTGGTTTTCAAAGAAGTTTGGATTTTCATATGATTAGCTGTTGGTTTTAAAAAAGATTCATAAGACGAATGATGATCACCGCGATTTAAAAAAGCTTTTTTTTATGTATCTTTTTGTGACAATTTTGAAAATCACAAACTAACTGGCAAGTGCACCGGGTCATACTAAGTAATACCTCAGGTGAATAAGGGTTGATCCCACGAGAATTGATGGATCAAGCAATAAGAACTGAGTGAGTTACTTAGTCAGACAAGCAAAAAGGAGTGTTTTGAGTTCAAATTGCATTAAACAGTAATTCAGAAAAGTGACAAAAGCAAACAATAAATTAGTTGTGAGAAATAATGTGAGAAAATAGCTAAGATTTTAAAGATGTTAAAAATTCGGGATTAACAATTCTTATTAACTACTTTGATTATGCAAAAACTCAATTCACATCAAACTTTAAGCGATTAGACTCCAATTCCTTAGTAATTTAATCCTCCTCTAACTCAATTAACCGCCAATTCCTTGGTCACTTAATCTAATTAGAGGATTTAAGTTCAAATCCTAGTTTATAAGCCACACAAAACCCTAAAGATCCAAAGATGATATGATTATATGTCACGTATCACATTAAATCCAGATATTAGAGAGTTATGAGTATTTATTTTCAAACTGTTATTCAGGTGATAAAACTTTTTCAAGATTCAACAAGAAATCAAGTTAGAAAAAAGTTAGTTTCCAATACACTCTAATCCGTAGGATGAAGAACGAAACAAATTCTTGAATATAAATCAATGCTTAAATCAGAAGTAGAAAACAATAGCTATTAATTCATCAAAATAAACAGAGCTCTTAACAATAGAGGTTTAGTTGCTCATGACTCAGAGAAAACAAGGATTCAAAAATTATGTAAAGTGCGGAATAGGAGAAGTGTACCCGCAGGGCTGAGATATCTTCTCTTTTATATCTGATCCTAATTGATTTAGAAATTAAATTCAAAAACCTAAATAATTAATATATTTTTCTAATTAAAAATAAATTAAAATATAATTTAAATACATGTGGGACCACACTCTGGGCGCAATTGGTGGTGCCATACTTGGATGGAGTGGCACCTAACTTGAGCATCACTTGAGTGCATGGCGTTTGGCGTGGGAGTCCTCGAGTTCAACTTGGCGAGTAAGTGTGGTGCCATACTTGGTGATCCAGGCGCCATATTTGAGATGGCTTGTGATGATGGCGTTCAACTTGGCATTCCAGGCGCCCTACTTGAGACTTGTGATGTATATGGCGTTGATCACGGTGCCAAATGTCGTGACGTGGCGTTTGGCGCCAATTTATGTTCCAAATCCATAGAATAAGCATAGACTATTGGTGCACGAAATTGTGATCTCAGGCAACGGCGCCAGAAACTCTGTACGCACATCTAAATAAATCGTTTTTCATTCACAACTTCGATACAACTAACCAGCAAGTGCACTGGGTCGTCCAAGTAATAAACCTTACGTGAGTAAGGGTCGATCCCATGGAGATTGTTGGTATGAAGCAAGCTATGGTCACCTCGTAAATCTCAGTCAGGCAGATATCAAAAGGTTATGGAGTTTTCGAAAATTAGTAATAAGTAAACATAAACTAAGGATAGAAATACTTATGTAATTCATTGGTGAGAATTTCAGATAAGCGTACAGAGATGCATTCGTTCCTCTGAACCACTGCTTTCCTGCTGTCTTCATCCAATCAATCTTACTCCTTTCCATGCCTGGCTTTATGTAAGGACATCACCGTTGTCAATGGCTACTTTTAATCCTCTCTGGAAAATGGTCTGATGCGCTGTAACTGCATGGCTAATTGTCTGGAGGCATCACCCTTGCCAATGGCTGCATCCTATCCTCTTGGGAAAATGGTCCAAATGCTCTGTCACAGCACGGCTAATCATCTGAGGTTCTCGATCATACTGGAATATGATTCACCCTCCTTTTGCGTCTGTCACTACGCCCAGCACTCGCAAGTTTGAAGTTCGTCACAGTCATTCAATCCCAGAGTCCTACTCAGAATACCACAGACAAGGTTTAGACTTTCCGGACTCTCATGAATGCCGTCATCAATCTAGCTTATACCACGAAGATTCTGATTAAGAGATCCAAGAGATACTCATTCAATCTAAGGTAGAATGGAAGTGGTTGTCAGGCACGCGTTCATATGGAATGATGATGATTGTCACGTTCATCACATTCAGGTTGAAGTGCGAATGAATATCTTAGAAGCGGAACAAGTTGAATTGAATAGAAAAACAGTAGTACTTTACATTAATCTTTGAGGAACAGCAGAGCTCCACACCTTAATCTATGGAGTGTAGAAACTCTACCGTTGAAAATACATAAGTGAAAGGTTCAGGCATGGCCGAATGGCCAGCCCCCAAAACGTGATCAAAGATGATCCGAAGATCATAAGATGTCTAATACAATAGTAAAAAGTCCTATTTATACTAAACTAGTTACTAGGGTTTACAGAAGTAAGTACTTGATGCATAAATCCACTTCCGGGGCCCACTTGAAAGCAATTGGAAGCGCGCCATTTTGAGTTTTGTAGCTCCAGAAAATCCACTTTGAGTGCAGGGAGGTCAGAATCCAACAGCATCAGCAGTCCTTCTTCAACCTCTGAATCTGATTTTTGCTCAAGTCCCTCAATTTTAGCCAGAAAATATCTGAAATCACAGAAAACCACACAAACTCATAGTAAAGTCCAGAAATGTGAATTTAACATAAAAACTAATGAAAACATCCCTAAAAGTAACTAGATTCTACTAAAAACATACTAAAAACAGTGCCAAAAAGCGTATAAATTATCCGCTCATCACAACACCAAACTTAAATTGTTGCTTGTCCCCAAGCAACTGAAAATCAAATAGGATAAAAAGAAGAGAATATACTATAAATTCCAAACTATCAATGAAACATAGCTCCAATTAAATAAGCGGGACTTGTAGCTTTTTGCCTCTTGAATAGTTTTGGCATCTTACTTTATCCATTGAAGTTCAGAATGATTGGCATCTATAGGAACTCAGAGTTCAGATAGTGTTATTGATTCTCCTAGTTCAGTATGATGATTCTTGAACACAGCTATTTTATGAGTCTTGGCTGTGGCCCTAAGCACTTTGTTTTCCAGTATTACCACCGGATACATAAATGCCACAGACACATAATTTGGTGAACCTTTTCAGATTGTGACTCAGCTTTGCTAAAGTCCCCAATTAGAGGTGTCCAGGGTTCTTAAGCACACTCTTATTTTGCTTTGGACCTTGACTTTAACCGCTCAGTCTCAAGTTTTCACTTGACACCTTCACGCCACAAGCACATGGTTAGGGACAGCTTAGTTTAGCCGCTTAGGCCAGGATTTTATTCTTTTAGGCCCTCCTATCCACTGATGCTCAAAGCCTTGGGATCCTTTTTATTTACCCTTGTCTTTTGGTTTTAAGGGTTATTGGCTTTTTGCTCTTGCCTTTTGGTTTTAAGAGCTTTTGGCTTTTTCTGCTTGCTTTTTCTTTTTCTATCTTTTTTTTTTTTTGCCTATTTTTTTTCTGCAAGTTTTGTTCTTTGCTGCTTTTTCTTGCTTCAAGAATCATTTTTATGATTTTTCAGATTATCAAATAACATGTCTCCTTATCATCATTCTTTCAAGAGCTAACATATTTAACACTCTTAAACAACAACTTCAAAAGACATATGCACTGTTCAAGCATTCATTCAGAAAACAAGAAGCATTGTCACCACATCAATATAATTAAACTAAGTTCAAGGATAAATTTGAAACTCATGTACTTCTTGTTCTTTTGAATTAAAACAGTTTTCATTTAAGAGAGGTGATGGATTCATAGGACATTCATAACTTTAAGACAAAGTTACTAAATACTAATGATCATGTAATGAAGACACAAACATGGATAAGCACTTAACATAGAGAAAACGAAAAACAGAAAATAAGAACAAGGAATGAATCCACCTTAGTGATGGTGGCGTTTCCTTCTTGAGGAACCAATGATGTTCTTGAGCTCTTCTATGTCTCTTCCTTGTCTTTGTTGCTCCTCCCTCATTGCTTTTTGATCTTCTCTTATTTCATGAAGAATGATGGAGTGCTCTTGATGTTCCACCCTTAGTTGTCCCATGTTGGAACTTAATTCTCCTAGGGAGGTGTTGATTTGCTCCCAATAGTTTTGTGGAGGAAAATGCATTTGAGGCATCTCCGGGATCTCATGGTGATGAGCTTCATGCGTCTCTTGAGATCCATGAATGGGCTCTCTTGCTTGCTCCATCCTTTTCTTAGTGATGGGCTTCTCTTCCTCTATGGGAATGTCTCCTTCTATGAAATCTCCAGCTGAGTAACATAGATGGCAAATAAGATGAGGTAAAGCTAGCCTTGCCCCAGGAGAGGGCTTTTCGGCAATTTTGTAGAATTCAAGGGAGATGACTTCATGAATTTCTACTTCATCTCCAATCATGATGCTATGAATCATGATGGCCCGATCCACAGTAACTTCAAATCGGTTGCTAGTGGGGATGATGGAGCGTTGGATGAACTCCAACCATCTTCTAGCCACAGGCTTGAGGTCCAGTCTTCTTAATTGAACCAGCTTGCCTTTGGAGTCAATCTTCCATTGAGCTCCTTCCACACATATGTCCATGAGGACTTGGTCCAACCTTTGATTAAAGTTGACCCTTCTAGTGTAGGGGCGTGCATCTCCTTGCATCATAGGCAAGTTAAACGCCAACCTCACACTTTCCGGACTAAAATCTAAGTATTTCCCCCGAACCATTGTAATATAATTCTTTGGGTTTGGGTTTTTACTTTGATCATGGTTCCTAGTGATCCATGCATTGGCATAGAACTCTTGAACCATTAGGATGCCGACTTCTTGGATGGGGTTTGTTAGAACTTCCCAACCTCTTCTTTGGATTT
This sequence comes from Arachis hypogaea, assembly GCF_003086295.3. Lineage (NCBI taxonomy): Eukaryota > Viridiplantae > Streptophyta > Magnoliopsida > Fabales > Fabaceae > Arachis > Arachis hypogaea. The sequence continues at coordinate 128,944,240 of NC_092054.1, read as the reverse complement.
CATGTCGGATCTCCGGATACTCATTCTTCTTGAGCTTGAAAGGGACCTCGGGGATCACCTTCTTTTTTACCACAACATCATAGAAGTGGTCTTGATGAGCTTTGGAGATGAATCTTTCCATCTCCCATGACTCGGAGGTGGAAGCTTTTGTCTTCCCTTTCCCTTTTCTAGAGGATTCTCCGGTCTTGGGTGCCATCAATGGTAATGGAAAAACAAAAAGCTTATGCTTTTACCACACCAAACTTAGAATATTGCTCGCCCTCAAGCAAGAGAAGAAAGAATCGATGAAGAAGAAGAAGAAGAAAATATGGAGGAGAGGGGGAGGGGTGTATTCAGCAAAGAAGGGGACGAGAGGGTTGTGTTGTGTGAAAATAAAGAAGAATGGAGGGCTTTATATAGGGAAGGGAGGGGGGTAAGTTTCGGCCATAAGGGTGGGTTTTGGGTGGGAAATTGATTTTGAATTTTGAAGGTAGGTAGAGTTTATGAGGTAGGTTTATGGGGAAGAGTGGATGGATGTGAGTGGTGAAGTGGTGATAGGGAAGAGATTGAGATGATTGGTGAAGAGTTTTGGAGAAGAGTGTTTATGGGATTGTGTGAAAGAGAGGTGAGAAGAAGTGAGTGGAGGTAGGTGGGGATCCTGTGGGGTCCACAGATCCTGAGGTGTTCAAGGATTTACAACCTTGCACCAAATTAGGCATGCAAAATGCCCTTGCACACAACTCTGGGCGTTCAGCGCTAGATTGGTGCTTGTTCTGGGCGTTGAACGCCCATTTGTTGCCCATTTCTGGCGTTGAACGCCAGAACCATGCTTGTTCTGGGCGTTCAGCGCCAGCTCTTCTCCAGGATGCAATTCTGGCGTTCAAACACCCAGATGCTGCCCATTTTGGGCGTTCAGCGCCAGAACCATGCTCTGTTCTGGCGTTGAACGCCAGCCAGATGCTTCTTACTAGCGTTTAAACGCCAGTAAGGTCTTCCTCCAGGGTGTGATTTTTCTTCTGCTGTTTTTGATTCCGTTTTCAATTTTTATATTTATTTTGTGACTCCACATGATCATGAACCTAATAAAACATGAAAGAACAAGAAAAATAGAATTAGATAAATAAAAATTGGGTTGTCTCCTAACAAGTGCTTCTTTAATGTCAATAGCTTGACAGTGGGCTCTCATGGAGCCTCACAGATGTTCAGAGCATTTTTGAGACTCCCCAACACCAAACTTAGAGTTTGGATATGGGAGTTCAACACCAAACTTAGAGTTTGACTGTGGGGACTCTGGTTGACTCTGTTTTGAGAGAAGCTTTTTATGCTTCATCTCCATGTTTACAGAAGGATGACCTTGAGTTGTAAACACAAGGGAGTCCCCATTCAATTGAAGGACTAATTCACCTCTGTCAACATCAATCACAGCTCTTGCTGTGGCTAGGAAGGGTCTTCCAAGGATGATGAATTCATCCTCATTCTTCCCAGTATCTAAGACTATGAAATCAGCAGGGATGTAAAGGTCTTCAACCTTTACTAACACGTCCTCTACTTGTCCATAAGCCTGTTTTCTTGAATTGTCTGCCATCTCTAATGAGATTTTAGCAGCTTGCACCCCATAGATTCCCAGTTTCTCTATTACAGAGAGCGGCATGAGGTTTATCCCTGACCCAAGGTCACATAGAGCCTTCTCAAAGGTCATGGTGCCTATGGTACAAGGTATTAAGAACTTTCCAGGATCCTGTCTCTTCTGAGGCAATGTCAGTTGATCCAGATCACTCAGTTCATTAGTGAACAAGGGAGGTTCATCTTCCCAAGTCTCAATACCAAATAATTTGGCATTCAGCTTCATGATTGCACCAAGGTACTTGGTAACTTGCTCTTCAGTAACATCCTCATTCTCTTCAGAAGAGGAATACTCATCAGAGCTCATGAATGGCATAAGGAGGTTTAATGGAATCTCTATGGTCTTTAGATGAGCCTCAGATTCCTTTGGTTCCTCAAAGGGAAACTCCTTATTGATCACTGGACGTCCCAGGAGGTCTTCCTCATTGGGATTCACGTCCTCCCCTTCCTCTTTGGATTCGGCCATGATGGTTATATCAATGGCCTTGCACTCTCCTTTTGGATTTTCTTCTGTATTGCTTGGGAGAGTACTAGGAGGGATTTCAGTGACTCTTTTACTCAGCTGGCCCACTTGTGCTTCCAAATTTCTAATGGAGGATCTTGTTTCATTCATGAAACTCACAGTGGCCTTAGATAGATCAGAGATTAAGTTTGCTAAATTAGATGTATTTTGTTCAGAGTTCTCTGCCTGTTGCTGAGTGGATGATGGAAAAGGCTTGCTATTGCTAAACCTATTTCTTCCACCATTATTAAAGCCTTGTTGAGGCTTTTGTTGATCCTTCCATGAGAAATTTGGATGATTTCTCCATGATGAGTTATAGGTGTTTCCATAAGGTTCACCTAAGTAATTTACCTCTGCTATTGCAAGGTTCTCAAGATCATAGGCTTCTTCTTCAGAAGATGCCTCTTGAGTACTGTTGGATGCAGCTTGCATTCCATTCAGACTCTGAGAAATCATATTGACTTGCTGAGTCAATATTTTATTCTGAGCCAATATGGCATTCATAGTATCAATTTCAAGAACTCCCTTCTTCATAGGCGTCCCATTACTCACAGGATTCCTCTCAGAAGTGTACATGAACTGGTTATTAGCAACCATGTCAATGAGTTCTTGAGCTTCTGCAGGCGTTTTCTTTAGGTGAATGGATCCACCTGCAGAAGTATCCAATGACATCTTAGCTAATTCAGACAGACCATCATAGAATATATTCAGGATGGTCCATTCTGAAAGCATGTCAGAATGACACTTTTTGGTCAGTCCTTTGTATCTCTCCCAAGCTTCATAGAGGGATTCACCTTCTTTCTGTCTGAAGGTCTGAACATCCACTCTAAGCTTACTCAGCTTTTGAGGAGGAAAGAACTTAGCTAAGAAAGCCTTGACCAGCTTATCCCAAGAGTTCAGGCTATCCTTAGGTTGAAAGTCCAACCATATTCTAGCTCTGTCTCTCACAGCAAAAGGGAAAAGCATGAGCCTGTAGACTTCAGGATCTACTCCATTAGTCTTAACAGTATCACATATCTGCAAGAATTCAGTTAAGAACTGAAAAGGATCTTCAGATGGAAGTCCATGAAACTTGCAGTTCTGCTGCATCAGAGAAACTAATTGAGGTTTCAGCTCAAAATTGTTTGCTCCAATGGCAGGAATGGAGATGCTTCTTCCATGTAAATTGGAATTAGGTGCAGTAAAGTCACCAAGCATCCTCCTTGCATTATTATTATTTTTGGCTGCCATCTCCTCTTCTTGTTCAAAAATTTCTGAAAGGTGCTTGCTGGATTATTGTAATTTAGCTTCTCTTAGTTTCCTCTTCAGAGTCCTTTCAGGTTCTGGATCTGCTCCAACAAGAATATTCTTGTCCTTCCTCCTGCTCATATGAAAAAGAAGAACAGAAAAATAATAATAATAGGGGTCTTTTTTACCACAGTATAGAGGTCCCTGTGTGAGTAGAAGAAAAGAAGAAGAAAAAATTCGAACACAGATGGAAGAGGGGGTTCGAATTTGGGTGAGATGAAGTGTTAGTAGATGAATAAATAAATAGAAGGAGATGAGAGAGAAGGAGAATTTTTGAAAATTATTTTTTAAAAAGAGTTAGTGATTTTCGAAAATAGTTTTTGAAAAAGGTTAGTAATTTTTCGAAAATTAAAATCAAAAATTAAAATAATTAGTTAATTAAAAAGAAATTTTGAAAAAAGAGGGAAGATATTTTTGAAAATTAGAGAGAGAGGGAGTTAGTTAGGTAGTTTTGAAAAAGATAAGAAACAAACAAAAAGTTAGTTAGTTAGTTGAAACAAATTTGAAAATCAATTTTGAAAAGATAAGAAGATAAGAAGTTAGAAAAGATATTTTAGAATCAAATTTTGAAAAAGATAAGATAAGAAGATATTTTTGAAAAGATATGATTGAAATTAGTTTTGAAAAAGATTTGATTTTTAAAATCACAATTAATGACTTGATTCACAAGAAATCACAAGATATGATTCTAGAACTTAAAGTTTGAATCTTTCTTAACAAGTAAGTAACAAACTTGAAATTTTTGAATCAAAACATTAATTGATGATGTTATTTTCGAAAATTAGGAGATAAAGATAAGAAAAAGATTTTTGAAAAATATTTTTAAAATTTTTGAAAATAAATAAGAAAAATGAAAAAGATTTTATTTTTGAAAAAGATTTTGAAAAAGATAAGATTTTTAAATTGAAAATTTGATTTGACTCATAAAAACAACTAGATTTTAAAAAGTTTTGAAAAAGTCAACTCAAATTTTTGAATTTATGAGAGAAAGGAGAGAAAGATATTTTTTTGATTTTTGAATTTTTAATGATGAGAGAGAAAAATATGAAAATGATGCAATGCATGAAAATTTTGGATCAAAACAATGAATGCATGCAAGAATGCTATGAATGTCAAGATGAACACCAAGAACACTTTGAATGTCAAGATGAACACCAAGAACATATTTTTGAAAAATTTTTAATGCAAAGAAAACATGCAAGACACCAAACTTAAAAATTTTTCATGTATAGACACTATGAATGCAAGAATGCATATGAAAAACAAGAAAAGACACAAAACATGAAAACATCAAGATCAAACAAGAAGACTTACCAAGAACAACTTGAAGATCATGAAGAACACTATGAATGCATGAATTTTTCGAAACATGCAAGATGAATATGCAATTGACACCAAACTTTCAACTTGACTCAAGACTCAAACAAGAAACATGAAATATTTTTTATTTTTATGATTTTATTAAATTTTTTTTTATTTTTCGAAAATTAATGTGAAAAAGAAAAATAAGGATTCCAAAAAATTTTTAATATGAATTCCAGGAATCTTGTGCTCTTTAGTCTAAAGCTCCAATCTGAGGGTTAGGCATGGCTTAATAGCCAGCCAAGCTTTAGTATGCTATTACATGCATTGAAGTGATTAGTTGAATCCTTAGTCCAAAGGAATTTGGACATGGCTTCACAGCCAGCCAGGATTCAACAAATCATCATGAAACACTAAAATTCATTCTTAAAAATTCTGAAGAAAAATATATTTTTTTGAAAACATTTTTTTTTTAAATATTTCGAAAACAAAGGAGAAAATTTTTTTGAAAGATTTTTGAAAATTTTTTTGAAAAATTTTTGAAAATAAGAAGAAAATTATCCAATCTAAGCAATAAAATGAACCGTCAGTTGTTCAAACTCGAACAATCCCCGGCAAAGGCGCCAAAAATTTGGTGCACGAAATTGTGATCTCAGGCAACGGCGCCAAAAACTCTGTACACACGTCTAAATAAATCGTTTTTCATTCACAACTTCGATACAACTAACCAGCAAGTGCACTGGGTCGTCCAAGTAATAAACCTTACGTGAGTAACGGTCGATCCCACGGAGATTGTTGGTATGAAGCAAGCTATGGTCACCTTGTAAATCTCAGTCAGGCAGATATCAAAAGGTTATGGAGTTTTCGAAAATTAGTAATAAGTAAACATAAACTAAGGATAGAAATACTTATGTAATTCATTGGTGAGAATTTCAAATAAACGTACAGAGATGCATTCGTTCCTCTGAACCTCTGCTTTCCTGCTGTCTTCATCCAATCAATCTTACTCCTTTCCATGGCTGCCTTTATGTAAGGACATCACCGTTGTCAATGGCTACTTTTAATCCTCTCTGGAAAATGGTCCGATGCGTTGTCACTGCATGGCTAATCGTCTGGAGGCATCACCCTTGTCAATGGCTGCATCCTATCCTCTTGTGAAAATGGTCCAAATGCTCTGTCACAGCACGGCTAATCATCTGAGGTTCTCGATCATACTGGAATAGGATTCACCCTCCTTTTGCGTCTGTCACTACGCCCAGCACTCGCGAGTTTGAAGTTTGTCACAGTCATTCAATCCCAGAGTCCTACTCGGAATACCACAGACAAGGTTTAGACTTTTCAGACTCTCATGAATGTCGTCATCAATCTAGCTTATACCACGAAGATTCTGATTAAGAGATCCAAGAGATACTCATTCAATCTAAGGTAGAACGGAAGTGGTTGTCAGGCACGCGTTCATAGGGAATGATGATGATTGTCACGTTCATCACATTCAGGTTGAAGTGCGAATGAATATCTTAGAAGCGGAACAAGTTGAATTGAATAGAAAAACAGTAGTACTTTGCATTAATCTTTGAGGAGCAGCAGAGCTCCACACCTTAATCTATGGAGTGTAGAAACTCTACCGTTGAAAATACATAAGTGAAAGGTTCAGGCATGGCCGAATGGCCAGCCCCCAAAACGTGATCAAAGATGATCCGAAGATCATAAGATGTCTAATACAATAGTAAAAAGTCCTATTTATACTAAACTAGTTACTAGGGTTTACAGAAGTAAGTACTTGATGCATAAATCTACTTCCGGGGCCCACTTGGTGTGTGCTTGGGCTGAGCTTGAATGTTACACGTGCAGAGGCTCTTTCTGGAGTTGAACGCCATGTTGTAACGTATTTCTAGCGTTCAACTCTGGTTTGTGACGTGTTTCTGGCGTTTAACTCCAGACAGCAGCGTATAACTGGCGTTCAACGCCCTTTTACATCATCTAAACTCGGCCAAAGTATGGACTATTATATATTGCTGGAAAGCCCTGGATGTCTACTTTCCAACGCAATTGGAAGCGCGCCATTTTGAGTTCTGTAGCTCCAGAAAATCCACTTTGAGTGTAGAGAGGTTAGAATCCAACAGCATCAGCAGTCCTTCTTCAACCTCTGAATCTGATTTTTGCTCAAGTCCCTCAATTTCAGCCAGAAAATACCTGAAATCACAAAAAAACACACAAACTCATAGTAAAGTTCAAAAATGTGAATTTAACATAAAAACTAATAAAGACATCCCTAAAAGTAACTAGATCCTACTAAAAACATACTAAAAACAATGCCAAAAAGCGTATAAATTATCCGCTCATCAACTATTATATATTGTTAGAAAACTCTGGAAGTTAGCTTTCTAGTATCACTAAAACTGCATCATTTGAACCTCTATAGCTCAAGTTATGCTCATTAGAGTGTGAAGAGGTCAGGGTTGACAACATGCATGAATTCTTTTTGCATTTGTCTTCAATTCTGGGTGTTTTCCCTTTTCCAAACTCTGCCAAACTTGCCTGAATGCTACCTGTAATAAATTAAATTGTAAAATAACTCAAAGTAGAATTCATGCTAGTTTAAAACACCTAAATCTCAGAATAATATAGCAAATCCACATGCAAATTACTAAGAAAAGATAAGAAAGATGCTCACGCATCACAACACCAAATTTGAATTGTTGCTTATCCTCAAGCAACTTAAACAATAGAAATTTGGGATGTCAGTTTGCTTAAGAGTTGAGCTGTCAATCAAGCTTATGTCTGTCCTTTGAATGGGGTTAATGACACTGTGATTATGAATAATTTTGGCATCTCTCTGTCTCTTGAAAACTTGGTGATATCAATGTCATACAAAACTAGAACCCGAATGATGTTATGAATTCTCTTTCTTTTAACTCCTGATTGATCCTTGAACACAGCACTTTTAATTTTTTTTTCCTTAGGTGCTTTGCACCTTGAGCCTAGCCGTGACTCTAAATGTTTTGTGTCAAGCTTTACTCAACATGGAAACACCACAAGCACTTAATTGGGGAAATCTTTGAGCTTTGATCATTTTTTTTAGATTCTTTCTTGTCAGTGGTGCTTAGAGCCTTTCCTTCTCTTTAATTGCATTTGGCTTTTACTCTAAGTGTTCTGTCTCAAGATTTCTTGACACATTCACACCACAAGCATATAACTAGAAAAATAACTCTTTTGAGCTTTTGATCAATTGACCTTCCTAGCCATTGATGCTCAGAGCCTTAAGCCTTGCTTTTTCTTATTCTTTTCTTGCTGTTTCTTTTGCTTCAAGGATCAATTTCTTGTTTAACTCTTGGAGAGCTCATAACACTTCTCTAAGTTCCTGTTTATCATAAACTAACATCTCCTTGTTTTCAGATTCATTCATGCACTATTCTTTCTATGCAGTCACAATCACAAATAAATACCACCACATATAATTTGACAAAACAATTATAAATTTAAGCTCAACAACTCCTGCATTATACCACTTTTCTCTTCCTTTTTTTTTTTTTTTTGAATTCAAGCTCAGATAGTGATACATGAGACATAATTGAATTGAAATAAAACTAAAATAAACTAGAAATATTAAGATAAACTAGAAATACTAAAATAAACCTTGGCTCACGCAAAGGATATTAAAAATAAAATAGAAAGTAGAAAAATAACATAATAATAAGAGAATGAAAAAGAGAACTTAACCACCTCAGTTATCACGATGGTCATTTCTCTGCTCAGGTGGTGCTCCATAAGGTCCTCTCAGTCGTCCTATCTCCTCTTTCATCTGAAAAAGCTCATGGTGCTTAGGCTTTTGCTCAGCCATAATCTGATGGAGAAGGACGTCGTGACTGTCCTGGCTCATCCTCATCTGCTCAAGGGAAGAGGTCAGTTGCTGCCATGGATAAAAATAGAAAAATTAGTAGAGTAACAACACCAAACTTAAAAGTATGTTCCTCCCCGAGCAAAAGAAAATTAAACCAAGAGAAAAGGGAGAGAGAAGATGGGGAACATGCAGAATATTAATAAACAAAAAATAAAAAGAATGGGAGAATAAAGATGCAGAATAGGCCTAGGAAAAAAAAAAAGAAAAGAAGAAAAAATAGAATTCAAAACGGATGGCCTGGCACCAAACGCCAGTGATGCAGCGTTTGGCACCGCAGTGGAAACTCAAATGTGTTAATGCCTGGCGCCAGACGCCCGTGATGTGGTGCTGGACGCCAGGCTCTCCCCTTTTATTTATTTTTATTTTTATTTATTTTTTTAATAATAATTTTTTTAAAAAAAATTTTGGTGCCACACGCCAGGATTGGGCGTTTGGCACCCCTCACTCAATAGCAATTGTAATATGTTACGTTCATGTGGCGCCAAACACCATGTCGTGGAGTTTGGCGCCACCCCTTCGTGATTTCTCTTTCAAATTGATGCTCATGTGGCGCCAAATGTCATGTCGTGGAGTTTGGCGCCACCCCCTGCGTGTCAACTTCTATTTGGGGTGTCCATTTTTCATTCCAATTGCACCTGTTCCTGTGTTAAACATCTTGCATAATTCAAGAAAATTAAAAACAAAGAAAACTACTGATAGATAAGAATAAAATGGAATTAAAACAAAAAACAAGAAATCAAAATAAAAATAAAAATAAATAGAAAATTAAAGGATACTCGGGTTGGGTTGCCTCCCAAAAAGTGCTTCTTTAACGTCACTAGCTTGACGGTTGATTTCTTGTTAAGGTGGGGGTTGATCATAATGTTTTAACTCATTCGCTCTCACTGTGAATCTTCTCCCTGTATCCTCATGGATCAGCTCAATATGCTCAAGAGAGAGGATTTTGTTTACTGTATAAGGTAACTCTGGATTTTAAGTCAACACCACTTTTAACCCTAGTGAGTAACCTTTAGTGGGGATCTTTTGGTTTTTCCATCCCCTTGGCACTTTCTTCTTGGAAACTTCCTCCTTGGTGGATGACGCACACCCAATACCAAACTTAGGTTTGATGTCAGGGAAAATTTTGTTGATTGTCATCAAAGGAGGCTTGAGCTGCAGATCCTGTTGTGCATCCTCAGGAGGTTCTTGAAGGTTTGGATCAATAAGCTCAATCTGCATGCACCTCTCCTCTTCACCTGATGAATGCATATTTTTGAAGACATGAAAGACCAGTTGCTCATCATGCACTCTAAGAACTAATTCACCCTCTGCTACATCAATTAGAGCTCTCCTAGTGGCTAGGAATGGTCTTCCTAGGATTATAGAGGTATTTTCATCCTCTCCCATGTCAAGAATTACAAAATCTGTTGGGAGGAAGAACTTCCCCACTTTGACCAAGATATTCTCCACTATTCCATGTGCATGTTTCAGATATTTGTCTGCTATTTGTAATGCTATCCTTGTTAGTTGTGCCTCTTTGATTTGAAACTTTTTCATCACAGACAAGGGCATTAAATTGATGTTTGCTCCTAGATCACACAAGGCTTTTTCAAAAGTTGTGCTTCCAATGGTACATGGTATTTGAAAGCTTCCTGGATCCTGCATCTTTCTTGGCAATTTACTCTGAATGATGGCACTACATTCCTTGGTCATGATCATTGTCTCATCTTCCTTTGAAGTTCTCTTCTTGGGTAGAAACTCCTTCATGAACTTAACATAGATTGGCATTTGCTCTAAAACCTCAGCAAAATGAATATTGATTTGTAACTTTCTGAAGACTTCCAAGAACTTTGGAAACTACTTGTCCTTGGTCTCATTTTGAAGCCTCTGAGGATATAGCATCTTTGGCTTGTACTCAGGTGCTTTAGGCTTCATTGGATATTACTCAAGATCAACCGGAACGGGATTATCAAGGTGCCTCTCAGGGGTGTCCTTCTCCTTGGCTTGTGCCTTTTCCGGAGCTTCTTTTTGAACCGATTCGTCAGTAACTTGTGCTTCCTTAACTGTCACTGGTCCACTTACCAAGGTGATAACCTTGTACTCCTCTCTTGAATTTGGAATTGTGTTACTAGAAAAGGTATTTATGGATCTCTTATCAATATCAGCTTTTATAGCTAGTTGATCCATATGAACCTCCAAGTTCTTAATTGCAGCTCTAGTTTCTTGCATGAAACTAAGAGTACTCTTGGAGAGCTCTGCAGCTATAGATTCCAAGTCAGAGGATTTCTGAAAACTGGATCGTGGATTATTGTTGGTGAAATTATTCTTATAGCGCTGATTATTATTGAAGCTCTGGTGCCTCTGTGATTGATTTTTCATCCAAAATTTGGGTGATTCCTACACTCCAGATTATAAGTCTTAGAAAAAGGATCATTATTGGGGGTCTGGAAGAATTGTCCACATAATTAACCTGTTCAGAAGAAAATTGACCATAATCAAAAGGCTCACTTTGAGGGAATCCGCCACTCATGTCATAGGAAGCATCCTGGGTATTAATAGCTGAAACTTGTAGTCCACCCAAGTGTTGAGTAATGGCATTTATCTATTGAGACATAGCTTTATTCTGAGCAAGAATTATGTCCAAAGCATCCAATTCCATCACTCTTTTCCTCACAAATGTCCTCTCAGAAGAATACAGATATTATTTGTTAGCAACCATCTCAATCAAATTTAGACCTCCTCAGGGGTCTTTTTCATGTGAAGAGACCCGCCAGCAAAATTATCCAAAGATATTTTGGCAGTCTCAATAACTCCATCATAAAAGATCTGTAACTGGATCCAGTCTAAAAACATGTCAGAAGGACATTTTCTTAGCATCAGCTTGTACCACTCCCAAGCTTCATAGAGAGATTCACCCTCTCTCTGTCTGAAAGTCTGAACATCAGTCCTTAGCCTAGTCAGCTTCTGAGGTGGAAAGAATTTGGTCAGAAATCTATTGACCAATTTTTTTCATGTATCCAAACTCTCCTTGAATTGTGTGTCAAGCCACTGCTTGGATCTATCCCGTATAGCAAACGGAAAGAATAATAACCGATAAACATCAGGATGGGCTCCATTGGTCTTTACTGTATCACAAATTTGCAGGAAATTAGAGATGAATAAGTTTGGGTCTTTTCGCAGGAGTCCATGAAACTGACAGTTTTATTGCACCAGAGAAATAAGTTGAGACTTCAACTCAAAGTTGTTAACACCCACAGGAGTACAATAATGCTATTACCAAAGAAGCTAGGATTTGGAGTAGTGTAGGAGCCAAGAGTCCTTCTAGGTTCACACTACAAAAAATTATGGGTAAATAATGAAAAAAGTTATAGCAAAAGATTAAATAACAAAAACAGGAGAGGATGTAACATATTTTAAGAAAGAAGTCGATTAAATCTTCTTCCTTCTTAATTAGAAACATAGTACGGTCATAGATAGAATATCTATCTAAAATATATATCAACAGATATATCAATGTATAGTACATAAATGATATAATGGTAAAATCAAACACTAAAGGGAAATCCAAGGACATGGCAGCACCCGCCAAAGCAAGATAAGAAAGTAGAATAATAGCGCAAGCAAAGATGAATTGAGGTTCTCGCCATCGACTCGGTTGCTTTCCTTCTCAATACCGGGGCAAGGGCTCCTTCTTTAGCTATTAGCGCCCGTGGAGATTGTTTGGTTTGGCCTTTACCGGGGCCTAAACGGCGGTTTTTTTTTATATTTACGGCGGTTTGAACCGCCATCATTACCAAGAATGGCGTTTCGTAAAGTGACGTAATTCTGGGTGCCATTCTGGTTATTACGGCGATTTTTTGTAAACCGCCACAATTTCTTGGATTGAAACAGTGATTTTTGAATAGGTTAAAACGGCGGTTCAAACCACCATTATTTCCAAATAAAGACATTTTCTTGTCGGTTAAAACAGCGGTTTAAACCATAGTTGTCAGAACCGAACCGGTGATCAAACCGGTCAGACTACTTGGTCACTGGGTCACTGGTTCAACCGGTGGGTCACTGGTTGAACCGGTTAACCCGGTCCCACACAAGTAAAATGTATAAAATAGCTAAAAGCCTAAAAACTTAAAAATTAACAGTTAAAAAATATATCTCCAATAACATTTTAATAAACATTAAATCTCAAATCCTAAAAATAAGTAGTAATCCGAGAATAAACATAAAATTTAGTTCTATTAGTCTATTACATGAACAACTCAATTTAACATAATGAAAATAACAATTCATAGATTATATCCAAGGAGTAACTTCAAAGTCTGGATATCTATCTTCATCTGACAAATCTGGAGCTACATGTTGATTGGTTTCATTCTGATTTGTATTTTCCACAGAAGTATTATTAGCTTCACCATCATCTCGATCTTCTTCCAGATTCAATTCATCTAGCATTTCAATAATGTTTCACAAATCATAATCAATAATAAGGCAAAATATTTGGTTAAAGCATTACAAAATATCCCTAACAACAACATACCCAAATCATCTAAAGCTGATTGAAGAGACATATTTGCAAGATCATTCCGTAAAGCATCAACTTCTTCAGGAGTTAAAAATGGTGGTGAATCTTCCATTATCCATTCCGAATGATCCTCAAATGCATCAAGACAAATTGGATCATAACTTTGCTTTCTCATTCGGTTCCTATGTTATCAAGTAACTTGATTATTCTTATTATGACTAAAAATTTTAAATAATGCCTTCAAGAAAGAATAATAAAAAGTACCTTTGTTGTAGCCTTAAGTTGTAATGAACATAAACAAGATCATTAAGCTTTTGATGCTCTAACCGATTCCTTTTCTTTGAGTGAATGTGTTCAAAAATGCTCCAGTTACGCTCACAACCTGAAGAACTGCAAGTTTGACTCAAAACACGAATTGCTAACTTTTGCAGGTTTGGTGCTCCACATCCATAAGATTCCCACCATTGATCTTAACATAAAAAGAAAACAATCACAATCATAAATATCAAATCTTAAACATATCACAATCATAAAAAACTAATTTTAATACAAAATTTACCAGGCATCACTGTGCTTCGCTCACGTATTGCAGACTGTCTCCCAAAGTCTCCTTCAGCATTCTTAAAGATTCTCTTCTCACTTGTCAATTTAGTAATCAAATCAGCATCACCGTAAGCATATCTCTCAATCACATCTAATAGGCCAGAAATTGTTTCTTTGTGCTTGTCAAATTCTGCAGAATTAAATCGAAAAGCTGGATTTAACCAATAACCAGCAGCATGAAGGTTTCTTTTAAGTTGTAAATCCCAACGTGAATCTAAAATCTTCAAATAAGGTTCAACAACCCTCTTTCTTTTTTGAAACCTCTTCACCATGTCTTCCCTAGCCTTATACATAGCTTGATAAAGGAAACCCATTGCAGCTCTATCTTCACTATCCACAATACGCAATACATGAACAAGTGGCTCCGTAAGCTTAACAATATCAGTGCATTGATTCCAAAATTTAGAATCTAAGACTTGATCCACAAACTTTTTTGCTTTGGCTTCTTTAGAGTAAGCTGAACTTGTCCATTCTCTAGATGCCACCATAGCTCTCAATGCATCCTTTTGAGCCAAAATACTTTGCAAAGCAATGAAATTAGTGGCGAATCGAGTTGGAGCTGGACGAAGTATTTCTCGGCCGCCTGTGAACTGCCTCATCAAGTACAAAGGATGGCAGTGATTATAGATATACTTCGTAATCATTGAAGCTTGTGACACAGTTTCAGTCACTTCCACAAACTTTCCAATATCCTGCAACATCAGATTAATACAATGTGCCGCACAAGGAGACCAATACAATCTAGGAAACTCTGATTCCAACAACCTTCCAGCAGCAACGTAATTTGCAGCATTATCCGTCACTACATGTACAACATTCTCAGGACCAACAAATAACACAACATCCCTAAGCAACTTAAACAAAGCCTCAGCAGTTTTCGAGATATGAGAAGCATCAACTGACTTTAGGAAAACAGTTCCTTTAGGACAATAAACCAAGAAATTAATTAAAGTACGCCTACAACGATCAGTCCATCCATCAGCCATGATAGTACATCCAGTTTGTTTCCAAATCACACGATAACCTTCAATCATCTTCTTTACATCTTCAACCAATTTACTCAACAAATATCCACGAACTCTTTGGTAATTTGGCCCTTTATACCCTGCACCCATATTTGCGATAGCATCGATCATCGGCTGATAATAAGCTGAATTAACCGCATTGAATGGCACAGAGGCATCCATCATCCATCTTGCAATAGCAATATCACACTTCTCCACAATTTCTTTGCTTTGGAGAACACTTTTAATACTTGGTTGAGCACCAGGTGTTGCTGCCGGTGGAAAAAAGGATTGTAGTCCCTTGAGTTGTTTTCCAACTCCCTTTCTAGAGCTAGGTGCTGGAATTCTTGATGCTTGTTGTTGTCGCATCTCATTACGTTCAATCTCATCAAATTCGTCATCACAAGCACCATAACTTTCTGCATATTCTTCTTGAGTTTTTCTTTTCTTGGTTCGAAGATCTTCAATGTTTTGGGAGAATTGGTGTCTCACCGCAGCTGGCACCTTTCGACATGCCTCAATATCTCCACCTTTTCCAGCCAAATGATGCTTAACCCGGTTAATTCCTCCACCCCTAATATGCTTCTCGCAATAAATACATACCAGAGCAGTTTTTCCTTTATCCAAAACTTGTTTACAATGGCCCCATGCAGGATCAGTTTTTCCTCTGTTACTATTTTTTTGGGTTCCAATTGTTGGATCAGGAGTTGATCCTTGTTCTTGAGAAGTTGGTGTTGGTGTTTCTGATGGTGTATTTGATGAAGCCATCCTAAATTCCTAATCAACCAGGGTCCAGGACTAAATGACTAACAATACACAACAACAATCCACTAACTACTAACAATAATATCCAACAGCAACCAACAATTCACAATCAACAAACTGAAGTACTGAACTGAAATAAAACAGAAATCAAACATACCAAACAACAATTCTCATCTGCCCACATACCAAAATCGAACAGAAATCAAACATACCAAACATACCAAACAACAATTCTCATCTGCCCACATACCAAAATCAAACAGAAATCAAACTATCAAACATTCAAACATATGTGAACCACCAATTAAAAAATTAACTTCAAAGTTCAAACATATGTAAACTATCAAACATGTTCTTATCTGCCCGCATACCATAATCATTAATCAATTAACTTCAAAAAATTAAAAAATTAAAAAAACTTACCTGCACGGATGGATCAGCGACGAGCGTCGAGTAGAGAAGAGGGACTGAGGGAGACCTGGAGCGAGGAGCGACGAGGAGGCGACTTCAATGTTCAATCTTTGATGGATGGGGTGAGTCGCGCACTGCTCTGGATGCGGTGGTGAGGTGAGTGCCGCGTGGTTGAAGGCTTGAAGGTGACGGGCCGACGGGGTGACGAAGTGGCTGAAAGCTTGAAGCTGAAGCAGAGTAGGCGAGTAGCAGGGGATGGAGTCATGGCGCCATGGTGATGGTGATGGTGGTCTCTCAACTCTCAACTCTCAAGTCTCAACTCAAAACGTTTGGGTATGGGAGCATGCGAAGGGAAAGGGGGAAACAGGGGAAGGGGATGGAGGCTAGGGTTACAAAACGCAGCAGCTCTGCGCTTTTGTTTTTTTTTTTTTTTTTTTTAAAGAAACGACGTCGTTTTAAATCGCAAAAAAAAAAAAATTTCGAACCGGTCCGGGTTAAACGAAACCCGCCGGTTCACCGGTTCTGATAAAATCCGGCCGGTTCAATGCGGGTCTCGCCGGTTCAGTTCCTTCTTCGGTTGGATGACTCACCCGGACCGGTTATAGCACCGGTTCGCCGGTTTTCCGGTCCGACCGGCCGGGTCGGTCCAGTTCTGACAACACTGGTTTAAACCGCCGTTATTTCCAGGATTAAAATGGCGATTTTTAGATAGGTTAAAACGGCAGTTTGAACCGCCATTATTACCCTGACATAGTGGCGTTTTGGTTAATTAAAACGACGTTTTTGAACCGCTATTTTTACCCTGACAGTAGCATTTTGGTTGGTTAAATGGCATTTTTGAACCACCGTTTTACCCTGACAGTGACATTTTTATTGGTTAAAACGGCATTTTTACCAATTAAAAGTGACATTTTTTATCGTTTAAAAAACCCGTCGTTTTTATCGTGTTAAATAAATTGTGATTAAAATTTCACAATTGCAAAAAGTCATAATACATAAATAAAATATTATAACTCAAACAAAGTATTAATGTAATATATAATTTTTTATTATTAAAAATCAAAAGTAATAACTCCTATACAAAAATTTGTCTTCCTAAACTTACCAAAATACAAGCATTGCAATAAGCACTAATCAGTCAAATCTACCATCCAGTTTCCTAAACTATCTTAATATCTAATAATGTATTTAAACCATCTAATAAGTGTTGTTTTTACTACTTAGAATATGAATATACAAGACAAGGAGCTTAACTAAGTGATGATGAATAAAATTTGGAGGCCAAAAGTTTCCTCCTTTTGTAATTAGCTTTAAAACAAGTCTGCCTTAATTTCTTGGTCTCTTGTGAGTTCCATCCCAAGAACTTGCTCCAACATCTTTGTTGCTCCAACACTCCAACTTCATTATCCTTGATTTACAAGACGTCTTAAAAATCAATCCTAGAAGAGCAGTTATGATGTAAGAAGTAAAACAAAGTATTTCTCTATGACCTCCAATAATCATGATAATATGATATGTAAGCAGGAATCCGCAGGACGCATGAATATGTTCATACATAATTTAAGAGCTTATTCAAAATAAGATACGAGTCTAAATAAGAAATAGAGAATTATAATACCTAAAAATTACTTCAAATGATATGCATATTCACACGATTTCAGCTAAGGATGCAATAATAATAATAATATAATAATAATAATAATAATAATATAGAATGTCCACCGGATATTAGAAGGACTGAACCTGGTTAAGGTTAATTAAAAAAAATACAACCTTGATTTTGGTTAACTAAAAGTTTGATTCAGGTCAATATACCTAATTGGTTTTAAATGAAAAAAAACCGGTTACAAAATCAATAACAATTTTTTCCGTTCAAAAATCAATTTTATACAAGATCAATTTGAGCATGTAAATCATTTTTGACACTTCAAAAAATCAGTTTTTCTTTTTTTACCATTGTAAAACCGATTTAAACCTATAAATCGATTTTTTTAGGTGAAAATACATCCAAATTTGCATTACCGGGTCATGTTATGACCACAGTATATTAGTTTCATGATGATGTCACAATATTGGCATGAATATAAAGAAATAAGGAGCTCAAGCGGTTAAGGAGAAAAATAAGGATTACAATTGAAATCAACTTAAAACTCAAAGTTGTGTTGTGTCTCATTTTGCTATAAAATCAACTTATCCATCATAGCTTTTGAATGCAACATATCGAAATCCTGATGAACATAAGCATTGGGCTGATTTCTCTCCGTATTTGTATGGAACTACATCATCACCTACAAAATGAAATTTAATGATGCACACATTTGCTTTTACTTGAACCTCTAGAATTATAGTCAATAATGATACTTACATATTCCATGACACAGCAACATGGGTAATGAAGCAGCTCGCCTTCTTGATTCATGTGAAACTTCTATTTTGTTCCTTAAGCTCCTACAGTGACAAATAACAAGTTTCAACTTTCAACCACAAAAAGAAGATATTATTGTTCTTGATTCAAATAATATTATAATAATATACCTTGAGCCTGGAAGCCAGCCACTTAGTCCAACAAAATGGAGTGAAGCAACTAAGAAAGTCTCAAATGGAGTGAAGGAATAAATATTCTTACATTTGGAAGTGGAAGAGATTCCAGGAGCTGAGATGAGCTGCAAACAAAACAAACTCAAATTCAGGAAATCACAGGTTTCCTTACATAGGTTACTACTCAAACTCAACCATGCATTTTATGCTTAATTTTCAATAGAATAATTCTAGAATTTATCAACTGCCGTTCATAGAAATATATTCTTCTGTCAAAAGTGATGTATAGTTATTCATTTTGATAGAGAAACAAGTTAAGTGAGGCTGTGGTCCCCTAGTTGAGAATTTAGTATATACTCTTGTTAATCTCGAACTTCCAAAAACAAAATCACAACAAACCACCACTTTCTTTACCAGAATTTATTCCATATATGCAGAATCTCAACATTGAAAACCCTCATTAGGAAAAATTCAATTTTGATTTCCACTCATATATTTAGACATTCTTGCTCTCAAAAGTTTCATCCTTCATTTACGGATCATGTACTTGAAACAAAGAAAAGAATGAAGCTGAACACAAAAAGAACAAAAACAGGACAAGATTTTTGGATTGGAAAGT
The DNA here is from genome assembly GCF_003086295.3 of Arachis hypogaea. NCBI lineage: Eukaryota > Viridiplantae > Streptophyta > Magnoliopsida > Fabales > Fabaceae > Arachis > Arachis hypogaea. Next base: position 128,925,208 of record NC_092054.1, on the reverse strand, counting down.
TGTGAATTTTAGATCCAGAGTACATATAAACCTCTTGAGCTCCTTAACCAAAAATATTCATGCCAATATTGATGTTTTAACCCCGTGATGGACAGAAAATGAGAAAAATAAGCATGATGTTTTAATTGATGATGATTATATAATTAACTAACAAACATCTACTCTTAATAGATAACTATTTGCTTTGCTTAAAATTATTTTATATATAATGCCTTTAATTTTGACTAGCATATACTTTTTTTATATACTTTATAGGATAGATTTCAATCAATGAAGAAGTAGTAACACCGACCATCGTATTATTTTTATTTATACCATATGATCCTTAAAGTAATTAAAGTAGTTACAAATGGAAGTAGCAGGGAGGAAAGACATTACTAGTAGCAAAATCTTGCCATAACACTAAAAAAGTAGTTAATTCAGCTTATTTGCAATGAAGCAATTAAATAACTTCTGACGTCAGACTTACCAATCCCAAGATGTGTATTGCAACTTGCATAGCATGCAGTCCCCGTTAAGTTTTTGTTCTCCCTGAATGGGATAATGATGGATGAGAAGAGAGATGCAGAAGAAAACAGATGCACACAAAAATATTAAACAATCTTCAAGAAAGCTGCTAACTTATAGCCAGATGAGTGACAATTTCACATCAAACCAAACTTGAAAAGTAGAAGGGAAAAGAGAACAGAACCAAGTCAATGGAAGAATTATAGAAACCTGTAAGGGATGTGGCGATTAGTTGTAGAGTCCCGATATCGTTTTGCAAGCCCAAAATCAATTATGTAAACCTGACAAGTAGAACAATTTCATTATGCATGCATGGTGCCTTAACACTAACAAAGCTGAAGAACAAAAGTGCCACTCAATTGCTAAAACCTAACTAACGCGAAACAGCGTTGCAGCTGTAACCGTGTAGCTACCTGGTTTGCTTTCCGACCAAGTCCCATGAGGAAGTTGTCAGGCTTTATATCTCTATGTAGAAAACCTTTGAAATGCACATATTCTATTCTAGTCATCTGCATCCCAACAAAATTAAGAAAGAGTCAGTACCAAATGCGCTCTTAGCATCAGAACACATAACACACAACAAGATTTATAATACTGATGCATATGACAAAATTTTCAGCAGAACTGTATAGAAGATAAAGAGTGCTAAAACAATTCATCTGTTTCATCTGGAAAAAAATGAACAAAAATAAAACAGGTAAGTGGTTAATTTTCTGGCACAGTGGTTACCCTTATAACCAAAAAATAAAATAAAAGAAGTGAAAGCAAAGCAAGGTCACCATTTGATCAGCCAACATCAATACTGTCTTCAATGAGAACTTCCTTCCACAATACACAAAGGGATCCTCAAGACTAGGCCCCAGCAAATCCATCACAAGAACATTATCCTCCCCATCTACACCAGACCATCTTATGCTAGGAATGCCGCCCACATATTAAGAAAATAAAATCTCAAAAGTCAAAAGTCAATTCTTTTGTTTTTCTTCACTCAGAAAATAGCTTAATATTTCCAAAAAAAGGAAAAAAAAAAAACATACTTCCTCCTTGGAGAATGTTGTAAAGCTTGGCCTCATAAAGCAATTAAGGATGCTTTGTTTTAGTGTTCTCCTGCAACAACACCAAACCAAATCCCACTAAGAGAAAGTTAAGCAGCATGAAAATAGAAAATTGCAAAGCTTTAACCACCAGAATTGCAACAAACAACGATTAGCTCAAAGCAACAACTGTTTAAAAAAAAAAAGCACCATGCGCAACAATCAGATACGCAAACAAAGGTTTAGCAGCTAAAATTATTCAGAAAAATAAAATGATTGAGCTAATTAATTTTGGACAAATGATGCAGATTAATCAGTTTAATAGAACAGATTAGATCTCAAACTAAATAAAATTAGAAGCAAAAAAACAACACAATAGAAAATGCAGCAGTAACAAGCTAACAACAACAACATCACAAAAGATCAATGAAAGTTAAAATACACAATAATAAAAACAGAACCAGCATTCTTTGTTTCTTCCTACTAGGGCATGAAGTAGATCTAAAAGAACAAAGAGTTACCTATTAGAAGTGATAGAGATGGCAAAACCAAATTGTGGAAGCTTGCTGAAGGTAGCAACAGCGGTGTTGCTTGCCACGGCGAGGAGATGAGCCAGATTGAAAACCAGATCGAAGAAGATAGCGACAACGGTGTTGCTTACGATGGCGCAGAGATGAATGATGGCGATGAGATGAGTGGCGACAAATCTTCATATCGAAGCCAAATCATAGAAGCTCGCTGAAGGAGGAGAACGCGCCGCCAGAGGAGAACATTTCCAGAGGAGATCGTCGCTGGAGGTCGCAGGAGAGATCCTTTCAGTTCCCAGCACACAATCTCGTCGGAGGAGAATGCCAAGAAAATCGTCGCTGGAGCAGATCGTCGTCGGAGCAGTCGCTGGTGCAGATCATCGCCGGAGCAGAGCACAAATCGTTGTTTTCGGGTTTGACAATGGTGGCAACGCGCGTTAGGGTTTTCCTTCTTGGGACACATTCGATTTAAGATATTTGGGTTTTCCAAGCCTTATGGGTTTTCCTTCGTTTAGGCCCTTTTTAATTTTAACAATCAGCTCCGATAATGGCGGTTTTAACCGCCAAAATCACCGAATGCCGCCATTTTATGCTAATTAATTATGGCAGCATCAAAAAATACTATAATATTATGGCAATTTTTTAAAATTGTTGTAATGTAAATATCATTTTAAACTATTTTTTTTTTGTAGTGTTAGAATTATTAGAAACATTAGAAATGATAACATTATTGTTGTTTAGTTCTATAGTAATTTTTTTTAGCTTCGTTTTTAAAATTATTTTTGAGATTTTCAGCAATTTTATAAGTTTTAGTCTGTTATAAACGTTTTTTTAAAGTCCTCTCAATCTCATGATCAAAGTCAAAAAAAAGTTTTTTATCCCTGTTCTTCTGCATAAATAATAAAAAAAAAAAGAAAAATGTGAATCCTCAACATCACAGTAAAAAGAATTCGAATGAGACAACTAGTAAATAAAATAAAATACAACTAAACAATTGATAAAGTAAAAGCCGACAATAAAATAAAAAAAAGGTAAACGGAAGAAACGAAAAATTGAAAAAAAGGAAGAATTAAAATTAAGAAAAAAGAAAGTAAAGAACAAAAATGGGAGGTTCTATTGAAGGAAAAAAATAAAAGAAAATAAAAAATTAAAAGGAATATAATTATGAAAAAATAGAACGAACGTTTTGTTTTTTTTTTTTTTGTTTTTTTAATATAAAATTAAAACTAAATAATAATAAAATAAAATAAAAAAAGAAAAACAGGGGAGGGGAACAAAATTGAAGGAATAAAAGAAATAGAAAATGAAAATAAAAAAGTAATAATAAAAGATAACTAATTGAAAATAAAAAATTATCTAATTTAGATAATCAAACAATGAGTAGTTGCCAATCACAGTCAATCACCGGCAACGGCGTCAAAAATTTTGTGTAGATTCTGAAAATTACAAACTAACCGGCAAGTGCACCAGATCATACCAAGTAATACCTCAGGTAAGTGAGGGTTGATTCCAAGAGAATTGATGGATCAAACAATAATTGGGTGATTTACTTAGTCAGACAAGAAAAAAGAAGTGTTTTGGGTTCAAATTGCATTAAACAGTAATTCAGAAAAGTGAAAAAAGCAAACAGTAAATTGGTTGTGAGAAATAATGTGAGAAAATAATTAAGGTTTTGGAGATGTTCAAAATTCGGGATTAACAATTCTTATTAACTACTTTGATTATGTAAAGATTCAATTCACATCAAAATTTAAATGATTAGACTCCAATTCTTTGGTAATTTAATCTTCCTCTAACTCAATTAACCGCCAATTCTTTGGTCACTTAATATAATTAGAGGGTTTAAGTTCAAATCCTAGTTTATAAGCCATACCAAAACCCTAAAAATCCAAAGATGATATGATTATATGTCACGTATCACATTAAATCTAGATAATTAGAGAGTTATGAGAATTCAATTTCAAGCTGTTATTCAAGTGATATAATTTTTTCAAGATTCAACAAGAAATCAAGTTAGAAAAGAGTTATTTTCCAATACACTCCAATCCGTAGGATGAAGAACGAAATAGATTCTTGAATATAAATCAATGCATGAATCAGAAGTAGAAACTAATAGTTATTAATTCATCCAAATAAACAGAGCTCCTAACCTTAACAATGGAGATTTAGTTGTTCATAATTCAGAGAAAACAAGGATTCAAAAATTCTGTAAAGTGCGGAATAGAAAAAGTGTGCCCACAGGGCTGAGATATCTTCTCTTTTATATCTGATCCTAATTGATTTAGAAATTAAATTCAAAAACCTAAATAATTAATATCTTTTTTAATTAAAAATAAATTAAAATATAATTTAAATACATGTGGGACCACATCCTGGGTGCAATTGGTGGCGCCATACTTGGATGGAGTGGCGCCTAACTTGAGCATCACTTGAGTTCATGGTGTTTGGCATGGGAGTCCTCGAGTTCAACTTAGTGAGTAAGTATGGCACCATACTTGAGATGGCTTGTGATGATGGCATTCAACTTGGCATTCCAGGCACTCTACTTGAGATTTGTGATGTATATGGCGCTGATCACGGTGCCAAACACTGTGATGTGGCGTTTGGCGCCACCTTATGCTCTAAATCCAGAGAATAAGCATAGACTATTTGAAAAGTTTTGGAAGTTAGCTTTCTAGTGTTGCTAGAACCAAATCATTTGGACCTCTATAGTTTAAGTTATGCTCGTTGGAGTGTGAAGAGGTCAGGGTTGACAATATCCACGAATTCTTTTTGCACTTGTCTTCAATTCTTGGTCTTTTCTCTTTTTCAAACTCTGCCAAACTTGTCTAAATGCTACCTATAATAAATCAAATAACAAAACAACTCAAAGTAGCATTCATGGTGGCTTAAAACACCTAAATCTCATAATAATGTAGCAAATTCACATGCAAATTACTAAGAAAAGATAATAGAGATGCTCATGCATCAAACTGCTAGTTTATGCGGTTCGGTTTAAAATGCAAATTCGCTTGGAGAGAAATCAATGTCAAATTGCTAAACCGACCAAAAATCAATTGGTCATATTGAATCAAGACTCATTTTTTTTAAAGAATAGAAGAAAAGATCCTCACCCAAAATGACCTCATTTGAGGTTGAGGGTTCTTTTTTTTTTTTTAAGCTGAATTTAAAATGGAAAAAGAAACGAATCTCCTCACTCTTACTTCTTTTTACTGCCACTCTCTCAAGTCTCAAAGAACAAAAATGACAAACCCTAAGTCAATCCTTCTCATCGCCTTGGTCCCGCTATCGTCCCTTCACCATCCGCGCTCTTCAATCTTAAACAATTCAAACTTAGAAATAGTTAAACAAAATAAATACTAAAGAAACCCCATAAAAGTGGGGGAACGATGACAATGGACTTGGAACGATGCAGCAACGACAGATTAGAACAACGAAAGGACGTGAGGTGAATTTGGAATAACATGGTCCGATATGGCACACTGCAGCAACGATAAATCTTTAACGATGCGGCAACAATAAATCTGCATTTTCTAGCCTCCTTGATAGAGAAATAAATCCTCTCAATTTTTTTCCTCAATTATTTGATAAAGTATGATATCTCACCTTACATTTTTTAAGTGAGGTCAAGAGAAAACATGTAAGAGAAGATATTAAATTGTGAGAAATCACACTTTACCAAATAAATAAAGCATAAAGATTGAAAGGATCCACTCTCCCCTGATAGTGCTCCATGTAGTGACACATCATGCTGCATTTCTTATGTGTGGTGTTATATGTGATGATATGAATACAATTTAGGATTAACACTTCAATTTATTATTTTATTTAGATTTAAGAGTCTTTATTTCTTTTTTTTTTTTCTTACCTTTTCTTTTATTTTCTCGAAAAATTTTACTTTTTTTTAGAACAAATGTTAATTTAATTTTTCTATCACTAAAGGATTAAGCTCTTCCCGTATTTTAGTGTATTTGTGGATTAGGCTATCGTTGATTTGTACGTTTTTTAACATTTATTTAATTTTTTTTGTTATTATGATAGATTATCTATGTTTAAAATATTAATATATTATATTTAATATAAATTAAATATATACTAAAAGTATATTTATGTTCATAACCAAAAAAAAATTAGGCATAAAAATATTATTAAATTGATAATATTAGATAATAATTTTTTTGCTTATATAATAACTTGTACTTATTTTTAAGATATTATATAGAATACATTTAATTTAAATTAAATATATATTGAAATTAAAAGAAATAGAATGCATCGGTTTTTTAAATAAAAATAAAATCTTAAAAATTAAGATATAATGAAACTAGTAAATATTTTGTTTGTTTGACTAATTAACTATTATAATATATAAATTTATAAGAATATGCTCCATAATGTATTTTATTAAGATATATAAATTAATAATTATTTGACATTTTTTTCGATCAAAAGAACATGCTCAATGTTATTATATTTTGTTAGAAATAAGAGACTAAATTAGAAAAAAGTATGGTGTATTATTGAGTGTATCACCAAAGGTACGGTATATATAGGTACTAGAAGAATCAAAGTAATAAAAGCATACAATCTTATAATTAATATACAGATATTCTATATAAATATAAATGATACTAATTAATCTAAACTGATTCTAATTTTTCTCTAATATTCCCCTCAAATTAAAATGGGAGTTAAGGATACCATCTTGAGTTTGGATACTAGAGTTCGAAAACGAGTAGGATGATGAGCATTCATGAAGATATCAGCAGTTTGATCCAGAGTTCCAACAGCGATGAGGATAACAACATCAATAAGGAGATGTTGCCGGAAAAAGTGACAATCAATCTCAATGTGTTTGGTGCGGTCATGAAACACATCATTATGCGCAATCTGAATAGCACTGCGATTGTCACAAAAAATATCGGTTGGGGATGACTGAGGAGCACCCAAGTCTGCGAGAAGCCAACGAATTGAGACAACCTCAGCAGTGGTAGCAGTGAGAGCACGGTATTCATCTTTTATGCTTGATCGAGCAGTGAATGTTTACTTCTTAGCTCGCCAAGAAATGAGAGCGTCGCCAAGAAACAAACAATAACAAGTAGTAGAACGATGATCAGTGGGATCACCAACCCAATCAGCATCTGAGTACGCCTAAAGAGATAAAGATGAATGGGCAGAAAAAATAAAGGCCATGAAATAGGGTGCCTTTGATGTAGCGGAGAATTCGAAGAACTGCCGCATAATGAGTAGTACGAGGAGCTGACAAGAACTGGCTAAGAACATGAACTGGATAGGCGATGTCTGGTTGGGTGATAGTCAAGTAGACGAGACCTCCAACTAACTGTTGATAAAGAGTAGGATTATCCAAAATAGTGCCATCCATAGGTGTAAATCGAACATTAGGCTCAAGGAGAGTAGATTCAGTGTGACTATCTGTAATCCTAGTGCGAGCAAGAAGATCTAAAGCATACTTAGTTTGAGAGAGATAAATACCATCATTTGTGGACATGACCTCGAGACCAAGAAAATAAATGAGAGAACCAAGATCTTTCATCCCAAATGTATGATGAAGGGAGGCTTTGAGATCAGAGATACCATCAACATCATCTCCAGTAATGATCATGTCATCAACATACAAAAGCAGAAGAACAACTCTACGTTCACTTTACGAATACAGAGAGCATTCTCATGAGGACTACAAGTGAAATCGAGATTGCATATAGCGGTTCTGAACTTGTCAAACAATTCACGAGGAGCTTGCTTAAGACCATAAAGTGCCTTGCGAAGGAGAGAAACTTTGCTAGAAGAACAAGGATAACGCAGAGGTGGTTTCATATAGACTTTCTTTTTCAAATCCCATTAAGAAATATATTCTTCACGTCTATTTGACTGAGAGACTATTTTTTTACCACAGCAATGGCAAGGAGAGCTCGAACATATGTGAGATGAGCAACAAGAACAAAACTCTCTTCATAGTCAATACCATACTCTTGCGTACAACCTTGAGCAACCTTCAAGTGTGTGCTTTTTCAAGTGCCTGAATTTCTTCCTGCATTACTTGCTGCTAGTTTGGATTTGTGGAGGCTTCTCTGAATGACTTAGGTTCATGTTGATGAAGAATAGTAGAAAAACAATGATAATCAAGAAGATGAGGAGGTGGATTTCTTACCCTAGAAGAACGAGTGGAAGGAGGAGGCATGACGGCAGGAGCAGGATCATCGTTCGGGCTGGAATCATTGGGAGATGGAGAAGGAAGAAGAGTAGGAGGCTATAGAGGTTGACTCAAGATAAAACATGTAGAATCATCACTAGGAAAAAGATCAACATTGAGGTTAGTGAAAAAAGGTGACTGAGTAGGAGGAATGGACTCAAAAGAGGAGAACCGAGAAAACATGTGATGCTCCCAGAATACAACATGACGAGATATATGAATACATTTAGAGAGAGGATCCCAACAATGATAATCCTTGTATTCAGTGCCATAACCAAGGAAACAACACATGCGAGCTCGAGGTTCAAGCTTACTATGTTCATGAGGCTAAAAAATAACAAAATAGACACAACTAAAAACTCGAAGAAAACCGTAATCTGGATAGGTATGATAAAGATGCTCAAAGGGAGTAACGTTACCAAGGACAAAAGAAGAAAGTCTATTGATAACATGAATAGCAGTAAAAACAGCTTCACCCCAAGTATGCTTAGGACACGAAGAAGAAAGAATCATTGCACGAACAGAGTCAAGAATGTGATGGTATTTGCGTTTAGCTCGTCCATTTTGTTGAGACGTACTAGGGCAAGAAAACTCAGACAAAGTACCTTGTTCTGTAAGAACGGTATTCTATAGCATTATCGCATAAAAATCCTTAATGACCTTGGAAAACTGAGTTTTAATCATAGTGGCAAAGTTAATATAAATCTGAGGTAGCTCATGGTGATTAGTCATCAAATAAACCCAAGTAAAGCATGAATAATCATCAATAAAAATGACAAAGTATTGAGCTCCTCCCATAGAAGTGGTGGGAGAAGGGCCCCAAACATTAGAATGGATAAGATCAAAAGGAGAGAAAGCAAGAGATGAATTATTGTGAAAAGATAAAGCAGGTTGTTTAGTAGTTTGACAAGAAATACAATCAAAAGACTCATTTTTAACCTGACCCAAAACACTCTGAGACACAAAAGGGCGCAATTTTTCTAAGGAGCTGTGGGCAAGATTGTGATGCCACAAGTGAAGGGTAGATGAAGAAGAAGCAGCACAGGAATTTGGCACAGGAGGAATATGAAGATTCTCGAGTTCAAACAACCTTCCGACCTTACGTCCAGTCCCGATGATTTGTCCCTTCCGACGATCCTGTACACGACAACCAGAAATATAAAAATTGACATCAAAACCGAGATCAACAAGTTAACCAACAGAAATAGATTGAAGTTCAATTTTGGAATATAATAAGTATCAGGGAGATTAAGAGTTGACTGGGAGATAGAACCCTTGTATGTCGTGTGCAAGAGGGAATCATTAGCAGTATTGGCAGAAGGTGCATTTGTAGTGGTAGACAAAGACAAGAAAGATGACGCAAAAGAGACATGTGATTAAAGCAACCAGAATCAAAATACCATTTAGAATTACCTAGAGGGGTCGAAAAAGCAGCATGAGTATTACCAGAGAGGGAGAGAAGATGCTTAAGAAGAGATGCAATCTCAGATAGAGAGACAAAAGACGGGTTGAGAGGAGCATAGGTGGTAGATTCAGTAGTAGCAGCAACAGCAGAAGCAAACACATTCTTGGAGAAGTTAGGATGATCAGGACGTGGTGGGCGAGTAGGACAAGCAGTAATAAAATGTCGCGAGAGCTTGTAATAATGGCATAACAGTTGTAGACAATTGTAGCTAATGTGACCTTTCTGTTGGCATTTGCGATATTCAACAGAAGGACAATCTGAGAAGAGGTGCCCATAACGGTTACAGTTTCGACAGAATTTACCGTTTCTATCTGTGGCAGCAAAACATCTGATTTTTCCAAAATAGTAGAGACAAATATCAAAGAGAGGAGAGAAAACTGCAAATTCAGGGCCGAAAATGAGAAAACAGATGGCAGAATTGAAAAGAGCTTACCAAAAAACCTAAAGAAGGGTCCCATTATCTGCCATGTCAGATGCCACATCAGCAGGAAAGGGCGACACATGGCAACGCGTGATAGGAGAAAGGAGACACGTCAATGCTGACACGAACAAGGAGGTGGTACGCGGGTTAGAGAGGCGAGTTGGGTCGAGTTCGACGCGGTCTGGAGCGGGTCTGTAGGTGTTGCTGGCTTCGACACATGGCGCTGTCTGGTGCCGTTGATACTAGGCGAAGGATCTAACGGTGCTGGAGATAGGAGAACTTGAAACGGACACCGGTCTTCAGGCGGCGCGTGAGGGCGCGTCTGGCGGCGGCAGGCGGCGAGTTTGGAGGCTTTGGAATCTTGACGACGAGACGAACACGGTGGTGGTGGCGGTGACAAATCAAAACGTTGAAAAAAGGTCAAAAAATGAGGGCAAAGAGCACTGTCGGAAGAGAAAAACAACGGGGCTATGAATGAATTTTCATGGGAAAAAAAAAAGAAAAAAGCTATGTTCTTGATACCATATTAGAAACAAGAGAATAAATTGAAAAAAAATATTGTATTATTGAGTGTGTCACCAAAGGTACAATACATAGGAGTATATATAGGTGCTAGAAGAATCAAAGTAATAAAAATATACAATCCTACAATTAATATATAAATATTCTATATAAATATAAATGATACTAATTGATCTAAATTGATTCTAATTATTTTCTAACATATTTAATTAAATCTTTCTATTTTTATGTACTTATTTACTATTTTATTATAAAATAGTTGAACCCACCCTATCATTTAACGGGTACTAAAATCAACGTGTCAATTATCAGAATAGTTTAGAACTCGAAATGGGATGAATATCCATTGTTAGAGTTAGATTATCCGTGGCTCTTGGTCTTTGAGGTGTTATCAGTGCTATTGAATCTGGTCTGTCTTCAAACTTACTGCCTCTCTTATCGGTACCGGATTTTTAAAAAGCTAGAAATAAGTAGTAAATCAATCGAACTCAGGATGGAAAGGGCTACATTTTTTTTTGGTCAGTGGATTGGACAACCCCTAATTCTAGATACCCAATGAATTAGACAACCCTCAATCTTAGGTATACAACACACCTACACACTCCTCACACTTTTACCACATTTGGCTGGTTCAAGATTTAAAATATAAAAGAAACAATAACCATGGATCTCTTACATGAGGAGTGGACTAATGAGTTATTTTTTCGTTTTTTGAACAGGACTAATGGGTTGGAGTTACTTTTGTTATCAAAGACTGATGGGTTCCTTACAGAGAGAATCCAATAATTTTTCCTAAACAAAAATAGTGAGCCCAATAATTATAAGCTAGGCTAACATACCAAACCCAAGTTGCAATAGCTTCCCAGATCAGACCCAAAAGACAAATAGTTGGGCTTCTCTTCATATATTAAAGCAACACCAGCTAAAAAATAAAAAATATTCAACTACCGAAATTATCCAAAAATAATATCACCTTGATGAGAAAAAACACCGAAAACGGCAGGAAATGATGACAAAATTATTTACCAAAAATCGAAATTAGTCAAACAGATCAGGCCTTTCAGGGGTATAAAGCAAACTTTTTTTTAATGAATAATTTTATTCTTTACATAATACTTTATAAGTAATTCTAAATTTGTAATATTTACTTCCTTATTTATGAATTTTAAATCTTTGAGGTATTTTGTGACACAGAAGAAAGAAAAACTTTGTGGAATTCAACAGAACAAAATTTCATTCGGTTCCATTTTTTATATAAAAAGAATGATAATATTATATCAAACTTTGCATGCATGCGAATGTTTATGTCGTCAACTTGTCATGTATGTCGAGTATAACCCGAAGATAAGATAATTAGCAACGAAAAAACCAGAAAACAATATATACATTTATTTATTTATTTAATGGTCTGACATTATATACCTTTTTACATCATATTGTGTCTTCTGTGTTCACATAAAAGAAGATTTTACGTTGGCCTAAAAAAATTAGACGCAAAAGCATGCACTCATTTTCACTAAAGATGATTCCTTCCCCATTTTGGGGATCCGAATTCAGATTCAGTTTTTTTTTTTTTAATTTTAATATTATTAATATTTGGTCTGACAAAATAAACATTCATAAATCAAATTGTTTGTTGATATATAAGAGGATTATTGTTGTGTTGCAAAGCATGGCTCATTTTCACAAAAGATGATTCTTTCCCCAATTTGGGGGGTCAGAAATTCAGAATTCAGATTCATCAGCTTTTGTTTTCTTATTGTTTTCCCTTTTTAATTATTATTATTATTTATTTGGTCTGACAAAAATAAACTTTTTTAAATCAAAGTTTGTGTGGAAATATAAGAAGCTAAGATGGTAGTGTTGCAAGTTGCAAAGCATGCATGCCTCATTTTCGGTAAAGATGATTCTTTCCCGTTTTTGGGGGAATCAGAATGAACATCTTTGTAGTGTTCTTCCACACGGGCACTAGGTTTTGACATGAATGAAGCCAACATAGCCAAAGTGTGCAACAGATCTTGTACTCCATGCCCACGCTTATGAATTGCCAAACTTTTGACCAACACACCAAGGACTCTATTATTCTCATAAATATTAACCACAATGCTTTGTTATAGTGTCAAATTTCACCTAAAAATAAGTGGTATTAAGTATTAACACGATAACGTTAGTTTTATTTCTAGTAAGTTCTAATATTCCAATTAGTGTTTTTTATACACGTCTTATGTTTCTTTCTGATAAAGATGTTTTGAACTTTTGATACATGTGCATAATTTATTGTTTTTGTCGGTTAGTTAATAATATTTAAAAGTATTGATTAAAAGTATAATGTTAAATTATTTGATTAACAAATTCTGACCAAAAAAAAAAAAATATTGAGTCATTGAATAAATTAAAAGTTTTTTCTATTATTAATCTCAATCAAGTTTTAAATTCGAAAATATTTATTGCATGATATTTTTTTTTTTTGGTTAAATAATAAAAATTTTTACCATTAAACCAAAATCTCGCATGATATATGGACTTAATATCTCGGTTCAATGTAACTCAATCAATGTAAGGCCAAAAATCTAACCCAACAGGCCCAAACATATATTGAATAAATTTTCCAATATATGTTTTTCCAGTCCTTATGAGATTATATGAATCCAAAAAAGTCCTTGTAATATTCCCCATTAAAACTTTGAATAGTTTTCTCTCTCTCTCTATTTTTATTTTGTTCAAATTTTGCATCCCCTATCTTCTCTATTCCAGGAACAATTAAAGGATATAATTTTTTTCTCTGGAGAATGTGTCCGGAGAGTATAAAGCAGAAAACAAGACATGCATTAAGCAATATAAGTATTATCATGGAACCTTGATAAGATTTGGGGTCGAATGAGATGAATATATTTGTTAATAAAAATGCTACGAGTATATTAAAAATTAATAATTAAATTAGTTCATGTATTTATATATAAAGATATGTATTATTTAATTTATTTTTAGTGTATTTTATATAAATAATTGATTTAGTGACTAGTTTTTAGTGTTGACGTAATATGGTTGTTTTTAAATTACGTATCATCACAATAAAAATTACATATTTTATACTTTAGTGTGTAGAACTTTCTATATTAATTAAGTATGAATTATATTAATTCTAATAATTTTGTTGATTTAATTTTATTTTGATACGTCAGCTACTAGACAAGTAAATTAGCGGAGTTGTTATTAATATTATTTGATCCGAGAAGATAAACCTTTTTAAATCAAATTGTGTTCATGGTTCATATATAAACAAGACATAAGGCAAGGGCCATTTTCAGTAAAGATGATTCGTTCCTGGTTTGGGGGATCAAGATTCAGATTCAATTGAACCTCCTTTTTGTAGTGTTCGTTCTTACCCATTACCTTTTGACAGTGATGAAGCCAACATCTCACGGGTTTGCCGAAATGTGCAACAGATCTTGTAGCCTATGCCCATGCTTATGTTCACATGTTCACAAATTGCACATGCCAAATTTGTGAAGGAACAACCCTATTATGGAAACAACAATAAGTGGTTCTAAGAAGATTACACAAATTGCTCTAATTAAAATCAAGTATTAGCATTGTATATGTATTAATTCATTGGTTAATATTAAATTCTTAAATAAAATTCTGAATTATGATAGATTAGTTCTTATCTTAGTGGATTGGAAGATAGCATGGGAAAAAGAAAAATTAAAGAGTTGGCTATGTCACAATACTTGAAAGAATTAATTAGTGTGTTTTTGCAATTGTATGACAAATTTTGGGTTGTGGAGAAATTATTGAGAAAATATTTAGTTTGTCCTGAAGTTACTTCTTCTAGTTTTAATTGTTTCAATTTAGTCCTTAAACTTTTCAAATTTTAATCATGTTAATTCCTGCAAGAATTTCCGTCACAGAGTCAATTAAAAAGTTTAGAGACTCAATTGAGACAATTAAAATTTTAAATACTAAATTGAGACTCGAATGTAATTTTAGGAACCAAACTGAATATTTTTTTTAGAAATTATTATTATTATTATTATTATTGACCATTGACAATAATGATGAGCTACTACTAATGTACTATTAGGTAGCGTTTGGTGGAGAGACAGAGACGGAAATACTGAGACTGAGAGACAGAGACTAAGAGACAGGGATTGAAATAAATCTCAGTATTCTGTTTGGTACAAAATGGGAGACAGGAATTGAAACAAGAATGAAACTCTAATTTAATTTGCACAAAGGGTAAAATTGAAATTATTTAATTGAAATAAAAGTATTTTAGGTATAAAATGTTATTAAAGTTTCAGTCTCAATCTCTAAAAATTTCAATCCCCTGTGTCCTTACTTTTTGGAGGTACTAAAATACTGAAATTTTAGAGACAGAGACAGAAATTTTAGTACCAATCTCTGAACTAACAAACACGATACTAAGTCTCAGTCTTTCAGTCTCTATCTCATCTCAGTACCTCAAAACAAACGCTACCTTGCTACTAACCTATAATAATTTTGGCTGTTGTTTGGTTAGTTATATAAAATATTTCAACCACAAATTAATGATTGATTCATACAAGCTGGAAGCAGATTAAAATTGTGGAACAAGAAAAAGGAATCACCCAACAGACCAACCAAATATGATGAAACCCTTCCTTCTATCTACCAGCAGTACCATAACACACAGACACAACCAGTATGCACATAATTTTGGTGGTTGTATTATATTATTACTAAACTATATACTATTTATCAATATCAAAATGAAAAGGACCCATCTCTATTTATAATCAATTCTGTGGGATAGATAGGAATAGCTTTATCTATCTACTTTATTCACCCTTTGGATTCTCCTTTTTGGCAAATTGTTGCCTTCTTTTTTTTTTTCCCCCATTTATTTTGTTTCATTTCCAACTAGTACAGTGGTACTTTTCTGTATAGAAATAAAAGCCAGATTTCCCTGTGTAACTTTTTTGATATTTCTAGAATAACATAAGGAATAAATTAATTGATCCATATGTGGTGTGGAAACGTTTTGCCTAAGAAAGGTAAAAAATGTGATGATTTCAGCAATGATGCTCATTATCATAGTTCCATGCCCTTTTGAAGAAAATAGAAATTATTATGTTATAATAGTTAAAAAAAGTGTATAACTTTATTTTCTTATAACTTTTAAAACCATATTTAACATAAGAGAAATTTTTCGATGGTATCTACAGAAATGAAATGTAAGTTAATTAAGGTGAAATTATCGAATGTATGTTGATAGAAGTGAGACTCATCTCATTATACATATATATTTTTTTGTGACTACATTTCATTATATTTGATTTTATTGAGTGAAATATAGACATGAGAAGTGGTCGTCATGAAAATTTATTGTTTTTAATTATTATTTAGTTATTAATTTAAGGGTTAACCATAAAAAATGTTCCCGAATTATTCAAACGCTGACAGAAATACACCCGACTTTTACTATCGACAAAAATATCTTTAAATAATTTAAAAACATAACAACAATACCCAACGGTAAATATATATTTTCAAAAAATTTCTTAGAGATTGAATTTTGATGTGATTTTTTATAAGAATAATTAAAAAATGAGATATTATTATTTTTAAAATTTGATATTTTTTTCTAAGTATATATTTTTTTGTGAGTTTTTAAAAGTATTATTAGTTGTTAACAAAAAAAATATATACACAACGAAAAATCACCAAATTTTAAGGATACTAATATCTTATTTTCTTAATCATGCTAGCAAAAAATTGTATCAAAATTCAATCTTTAATATATTTTTTGAAAAATACAAATTTAATGTTAGATAATCTTACAAAAAAACTAACATTAAATATGTATTTCTCAAAATATACATTAGAGATTGAATTTTGATGTAATTTTTTACAAGAATAATTAAAAAAATGAGATATTATTATTCTTAAAATTTGGTGATTTTTTGTTAAGTATATATTATTTTGTAATTTTTTAAAAGTATTATTGGTTGTTAACAAAAATAATTATAAAAAAATTATATACTTAAAAAAAATTATATACTTAACAAAAAATTACCAATTTTTATGTATAATAATATATTATTTTTATAATCATGCTTGCGAAAAATTACATCAAAATTCAATCTCTAAGGTATTTTTTGAAAATATATATTTACTGTTGGGTATTGTTGTTGTATTTTTAAATTATTTAAAGGCATTTTTGTCGATAGTAAAATTCAAATGTATTTTTGTCAGCGTTTGAATAATTCGAAAAAGTTTTCGATGGTTAACCCTTAATTTAATTTTTTTAGTTTAATAATCTAATATCATATATTTTTAAATATTAATAATTACCTAATAACTAAAAATAATAAATTTCGGTGAGTCTCTAATATTCTTCGTATATATCTTGATATAAAAATATGCACTTTATAAACACCGGGAGTGACTTTAATAAAATAAAACCAACCTGATAGAAAAAAAAAAAAAAAGAAGAATCATGGTTTCAAATTAAGATTAAATCAATAATTGAATCTTTGCATTTGCATGTCATAAAATCCTATGACCTATTCATACATCTAACATCTCTATCTCACAAAATTAAAAAAGAAAGAAAGAAAACTAAGAAAAGAATCCTAATATAGTTGCTGCAAGTTGCAAACACAAGGAAAAAAGAAAAAAAAAAAAAAAAGGAAAGGAAAATTTGCTTATGAGTCCAAAAGAACAGGTAGCACGGAACTTCTGGATCTGCCACTTCCATATCCAAATGAAAAGAATGATCTCTTAGCTCTTCCACTTGCACTTCCACCACTGCAGCCTTCAATGGTGTTGTTGTGCTGCTGCTGCTGTTGTTGTTGCTGCTGCTTCAAAGCTTCTTGAACTGCCAAATAGAATTTCCTATCCCCTGAAGAATCCATAGAGAAAGATCTTCTGATTGGTTGCACTGAAAAGTTCTCATCTTTATTGCCTCTCATGTCAATGCACTCATCCCCCATGCTTGTCACTTTCTTCAGCTTCATTCCTTTCTTCCTTGGTGAAGAACTAACAACAGAACATGTTCTTGGTAATGGTGATGATTCCAAACCACGAACACGCTCATCACCCAATTCAATAACAACAAAGTCTTCATCTTCAATCAATTGTTGTGGTGATGAAGATGAAGAAGAAGAAGAAGGAGGAGGAGAAGAAGAAGTTGTTGGAGGCGTTAGAAGCTGATGAATGCTGAACCTACTTGTTAAAGAAATGCTTGTCCTACAAAGAGGGCAATTTGCATTGTTCTGAAGCCAAACATCAATGCAATCAATGTGAAAAACATGGCTACAATTTGGAATAATCCTTAGCTTGTCATGTTCTTGAAATTCATTCAAACAAACCGCGCATTCGCAGCTGCTGTGCTGCGAATTCTTGTATCCAATCACCGGAATTAGCCTTATAACCGCCTCGTCCAGCCCCCGAGGCTCTGCTTGTATTCCGCTTGAGTATACTGCTAAGGCTGGATCGTCGCCGCCGCGGCGCCTTCTGGAAGGAGAGAACCGCCGCAAGATATCGATTCGGTGCCAATTGAGGCAGCATTTGATGACAAAGATGTAGTAGCTTACTAGCAAGAACGCTGTGGCCATTATTCCTATTATGGCAATTGCTATGATTGGAAAGCTTGTTCCTGAAGATGAATGCGCATGATCAGTCCCTGGATTTGGAGAAATAGATTCTGACTCTGACAATGACACATAAATCATGTGTCTTCTCATTACAAGATCCATATTCAGATTCAGATGTTAGTAGAGAGAATGCAGGGTAATGTGTTCTTCTTCTTCTCTCAGATCTTGAACATTAAAACACGACATTAATTAATAGGTAGCATACATACCCCACCAATGGAAAGTGTTTAGAGGGAAAAGAAATGGCTCTTTCCTAGAAAATGTGTAGCATTTGTACCTATGATTTATAGCCTTATAGGCCAATGGATTTTGGTCAAGTAGCTAGTGAGGGAAAGAAAGAAAGAAAGAATATGAGTAAGGACTAAATTAATGGTTCAAGTACGTGGTTGTTGTTCAACTAGAAAGAAAGAAGAAGAAGAAGAACCTGATTTTGATTCAATAGAAGAGAAAAAAAAAAATGGAGGATTCAGGAGTATGTGGAGAAGGGAGAAGAAAAGCGAAACCCAGGTGGTATATAAATGAGGGTGGTGATGAGGGGGGGACAAGAAATTAAAGGGCTTATTAATTAAGAATCATGAAAAAAAAATATGATTTTTTTGTTTATTTAATTAATTAAGGTTGGAGGGTGGGTCTTATTAGACCAGAGAACGTAGTTGGTGAATTTCTGAGGAAGGGTTTGGCTAGCTAGAAATATTGTTGAAGTGTCTCGGTCACACACTCACACTTGGAATATTTTATTTTATTATGTGACATACATAATATGGAGTAGTATGGTCCAATTAAAATATTGGAGAATTTATACAGTGGGTGGCGGTCCAGCAAGAATGGTAGTGGTTAGCGTTTACACAATAATGGCCAAGGCCTAACCAATGTACCATGTGGTTATTGCCATTACCTCATAAATGTATATTGAATTATAAAATACCTTTTGTCTTCGTCACTGCTACTAGAGAATGCATATTTTTTAATAAAAATTTAACTCAATAAATTGTAGTCACCTTTTCAGTGTAAATATTTTTCATTGTCAAGTCAAGACCCAACATAAAATCACTGAATAAAATGGCAAAGCTTAGTATATCTTAATTCGGTGTAGCATTTTTAAATTTATATATTGAAATCTAAATATGAACTTTGTGGTCCAATGCATAATAATTATTCTAATATCTGAGTGATTTACAATTTCACATTATTAACTATTGATGAGGAGCGGATAACATAAATGATCCCATTGAAGGGCATAACCTATTTTGAAGGGCAAAATCAGTCACAGTACATTTTCAAATGAATAAGAGGGTAGCAATGTTGGCTCAAATACTAACATATACAGATATGCTCACGTGTGACATGATGGAAATAAATTGGAGTTTTGGATATGAAAAAAGAAAAAGAAAAAGATAGTCACGATTATTATCACTAGCAAGTCAATCCTGTAAATGTTTTATACTTTTATTCTGTGTTTATTATGATGACCCATGGAGTAAAACTATGTAAACGCTTGAAGAATAATTAAGTAATCAAAGGTGAATAGTTTAGAAATAAAAAGAATCATAAAAAAAATAAAAAATAAAAGTGAGGCCAGTTTAGGACGAGACTATGCGGTAAAAGAAGGGATATAGAGTTCGAAGACGAAGTTATTGTGAGTATATTAGATTTATTTGATTGGTGTATTTGTGAGCTATTATTTTGGACTATTGGGGAGAGTTTTTGTCCAATTTAAAATTTTAAAATAATAAATTAATAAATTTTTTATTTTATAAACTTCTCATTCTTTTTTATTTTTTGTTATATGAGACTAACTTCGTATACTTCTAACACTTGCAATATTAACAATTATTACTTGTGTTATACTACTAGTTTGTGTTTTGTGTTTTTCTATTGTTTTTGTAGGTCTTGAGCCAAAATCCTCTCCACTCTATTTGAGTGGTTGAGTCTTTTTTCTCAAATGATAAAAAAAAAGGGTAAAATTATGTAGTGTGTGTGACCCCTGCATATTATGGATGAATGAAGATAAATTGTCCCCACAAGGGAAAAGAACACTTGGAATAGAGCCAATGATCATAACATTAATGATGGTTTTTCTAAGGCTTTAATGATCCACGGGTCATAAATTCAAAAAGCTCCAAAGCCATCATTAACTTAAATAATACTACTAAATTGCTAGAGTAGGATTTAGTCTATAAAGGTGAAAATTAATTACAAGAAGAAAAAAAAGTTATGATAATTAACCCAACATAGTAATATAATTGAAGACCCAAATGATCTAATTATTCATTCATCTAATCCAATCCAATAATATGCTAAAAATCAATTTTGTCATCCACTCAATTTGGTGAGGTATCATGTTTCTGATTAAAGTGTGTTTTACTTTAGGCCATTATATTCAGCAATAAATTCATTACTATCTTCTTTCATTTAGTTAATTTATGCACATAAATTCGTTTTATATGTTTATTTAATTGATGATTTTCATCCACGAATTAGTACACTTGTAAGCAATAATAATGAAGGAGCATTGAGCTTCCAATCATATAGTACACTCTCTCAATCATAAAAAACCAAAATTAAAAATTAAAAGAAAAAAAATTGAGAACCCCACATGCAGGTGCAGCCCAGAATTGAAATATTGAATCCTTAATCAAAGGGCGTGACCGTTGATAAAAGGTGTTTGACTCTGATCAATATTTGGCATCTGCACAGCATTTTTGCCCTTTTGCCACCACCGCCTATCTTGTTTGAAAAGCCATGGCCACAAAATGGAGTATTAAAGGATAAAATATTGTAGTGGGGTCTCTTGATTTATACTCATGAAAACAGTGCTTTGTAGCAAAGTCAAATCCGTGTGCAGTGCTACATGTAAATAGATACTATGTTTATTTGTTATTACTATTAGTGTATTACCGTTCACACTCTAATTATAGACATATTTTTTTATTGTTAAATAAAATAAAAAACTTTTAAATGTACTGATATATTAATATTTTAATAATTTTTAATTATTAATTTTAATTATAAAAATATATATAATATAAAAGAACCACAATTAAAATTTATTAAAATATTAGTATACCGATATATTTAAAAAAATTTAATAAAATAACATACCATTTATTATATGTGAATCTTATACTTTACTTAATAATAATAATAATAAAATAAAAATAGTCAAAATACAAATATATATATTTTTAATAAGAGATATTAAAAATAGTAGAGGACCGACAGAACAAGAGCACATATATTTTTAATTGGCTTGTTGACACATGAAAAGAGACCAATTAAGTAGTGATCAACGTAGGTAAGAAAAATAAAAAATATTATTTATATGCTAAATTCAATCTTTATATATTTGTGTATAGCCAATGAGTAATAGCTTAAATGGCATAAATTCCTCATACTCATCTAAGAAGTTGCGGGTTCGAGTCTTCATATCTTTAGAAAAAATATATTTGTGTATAAAATTATAAATATATAATTTAATTTATTTTAAATTTATGTTTTAAGATTTAAATTTATATTTTATTATTTTAAAATATATTTTATATTAATAATTTATTTTGATGACTGATTTAATTGAACACATCTAGCATAATTGCAGAAAAATACATATACAGTGAGCACTTTGATATGGGAGTTTTCAAAAAGTGTTTCACACATTAGTCAAAGTGTGAGTAGGGCCTCTTATGGCGTTTTCCAGAAGAAACATCCCACAACTTTTGGACTAAAATTTCCAACCCCTTTGAAAAATGGAAAATCTCAGTCACTTTCCATACTTGATAATACTAGCAGTCTAGCAAATATAGAACCAAAACTATATAAGTCAATAAATGCTTGTTCCTTCTTTTTAAATAAATTATTAATATAAGATGATATTCTTCTTATTCTTCGACAAAATCTTAATTATATCTTTTCCCAGTATATAGCACTTCTCCTTTAGATTCTTATTAAAAAGCAATTAAGTCCACAACTCAATCATTAAATCAATTTCTCTATATCTCATTTGAAATTAAATTAAAGTCGTGTGTTTGACACTCATTTCCTCATAGAGAAAAAATTTGACTATAAACGCACAAAATATACGTTCCAACTTATAAAAAGAGAAAAGAAAAGATTAAGAATCAATTTTCAATTAATATTTTAATTTCTTTTCTTTAAATTTTTTTTAATCTTTATTCATTAACTATTTTATAATTATTTTTTTGTTAAAAAAAGTTACTTTCCTACAAAGGCTACTTTTTATAGAAATAAAAAAAAATATGTATAATCCCGTATAATAGTTAGTTGGTATATATTTTTTAATATATATACTTTTTTTTAAAAAGATTTTAATTAATGTTACGGATCCGGTCCACGGATCCATGACCCGGGATCAAACCCAAACTCGGTTGTCCGGGTTCAACCCGCCTCGCTCCTCTAGAAGGCCCGAAACCGGCCCTCTAAAGACTCCCAACAAACTTTCGAATTCAAACGTCTCCCTTATCTTAGCTAAGCAAGATAAGATAAGATAACTACCGCTACCTATAAATAGAGGACCCAGGTCCCTCCAGGTATTCATTCATTCCTCACATCATACACCTCTCAGATCCATTCTGACTTGAGCGTCGGAGTGTTTTTGCAGGTACCTCCCCCCATTGCTCCAGTCAAACGACCCGGCATCCGCCTCAACCCTCAAGTTCCCGATCCATCCCTCAACACGTACCAGAGACATCTTGTACATTGGCGCCGTCTGTGGGGAACAACGCCGGTTGAGTCAGAATGGCGGACGAACTGGAAGATCATTCCGTCAGTCACCAAGACGACTCCAGAACACAGAACCCTACCCCAGAACACCAAGGAACCATGCCCCACGGAAGGATAGCAAGCGCCGTCCATAACAAAGAAGACGCCACTATCATCACAAAAACCCGGAATCCCGAGATACCGGAAAACAGGTCAGCCCAAATAATCCAAGAACTCTGCCACCGAGTCCAGGAACTCGAAGGCCGGATTGCCACCAAGGAAAAACACAGCATCGAAGACGGAAGTCACGCGACCTCCAATTCCAGATCCTGCCTCGGCAGGTCGCCAGAACGGCGACACGCCAAAAGACATGATAGAAGCACCTCGCGCAACCAAAAACACGGCAGGTCGCCAGAATGGCGACACGCCAAAAGATACAACCGTAGTATCTCCCGCGACCCCGTTCACACGGATGAGGACCGACGACACCGAGAAACCAAGCGCACGAGAAACGACCACACAATAATGGGAGCTACTCCCTTCACAGAAAGGATCTTAAAAGCAAAACTCCCCAAAGGTTTCGATAAACCCACGGACATGAAGTATGACGGGACCAAAGATCCCCAAGAACATCTAACGGCCTTCGAAGACAGAATGAACCTAGAAGGGGCCGCCGACGCAGTCCGGTGCAGAGCTTTTCCGGTAACCCTAGCGGGGCCGGCAATCAAATGGTTCAACGCCCTCCCAAACGGATCCATAACCAACTTCCACGACATCTCGCGAAAGTTCATGGCCCAATTTACAACCAAAATCACTAAAGCTAAACACCCCATCAGCCTACTAGGGGTCACACAGAAACAAGACGAATCCACAAGAAAATACCTCGACCGCTTCAATGATGAATGCCTAACGGTCGACGGACTCACGGATTTTGTCGCAAGCCTCTGTTTAACCAACGGTCTCATGAACGAAGATTTTCGCAAACACCTCACTACCAAACCAGTTTGGACCATGCACGAGATCCAGAACGTCGCCAGAGATTACATCAACGACGAGGAGGTTAGCCAGGTCGTCGCCGCCAATAAACGGTAACACAGCAATGCCCAACACGGCAACACGGCGCCCCGACACAACCCACCGCCTAGAGAAAATCAGAGGGACCACCCTAAACCAACAAGCACGAACCGACCGCCCAGAATCAACAAGTTCTCTAATTACACACCCTTAACAGCCCCAATTACCGAGATATATCACCAGATAGCGGATCAAGGTATTATCCCAAAAGCCCGGCAACTCAAAGAAAGAACGAGTGGCAACAAAACCCTTTACTGCGACTACCACCGAGGTTACGGGCACAGAACACAAGACTGTTTTGACCTTAAAGACGCCCTCGAACAAGCCATAAGAGACGGCAAGCTCCCAGAGTTCACCAAAATCATCAGAGAACCAAAACGCGCGGCAATAGACAGGTCGCCAGAAAGAGAAGGACGCAACCCGAGAACGCAAAAATAACCCCCCAGGGAAAGTCCGGAAGACGACCTAACCATAATAGTAAACGTCATCACAGGCAAAGATGTGTCAGGCAAGTCGAAATCAACACTAAAAAAGGACCTCAAAGTCCTGGCCGTCAGAGACCAAGCTCCAATCACCACGGCCGACAAAATGATAACTTTCTTATCCGAGGACTGCCAGCACGGCACCTCAGCCGAAGACGCACCTTTCGTCATCTCAGCGAGAATCGGAACGGGACTAGTTCGAAGAATACTGGTGGACACCGGCGCAGACTCCAACATCCTTTTCCGAGGAGCCTTCGACAAGCTCGGACTCCGCAACGAAAATCTCCAAACACACCGCAACGGTGTCACGGGACTTGGGGACAACTTTCTCAAACTAGACGGCTTCATCACCCTCCCCTCACCATAGGAACATGCAACCAAAGAATGACAATTCTATCCGAATTCGTGGTCCTAAAAGACTCCACCGCCTACAACGTCATCCTCGGAAGAAAAACAATCAATGACTTCTCTGCCATCATCTTCACCAAATACATTCTAATGAAATTCATAACGGAAGACGGCTCCGTCGGGACTATCCACGGAGACCGGGAAGTCGCGGCAGAATATGACAACACCAGCCTGGCCTTACGGAAAAAGTCCCGCGACGCGGCTGGAATATTCCTAGCCGACCTGGACGCCTGACAAGACGGCCAACCTAGGCCAGAACCAGAAGGCGACATGGAAAAACTACAAGTAGGGCGAACCAAAGACGAATACACCTTCATCAACAGGAACCTCCCATACGACCTTAAAGAAGACCTCTCCCAATTCCTAAAACAAAATAGAGACTTGTTCGCTTTCACACCAGCCGACATGCCTGGGATTGACCCCGACTTAATGTCTCACCGGTTAGCCGTGGACCCCAACGCCAAACCCGTAGCACAGAGGAGACGAAAAATATCATCAGACCGGGCAGCCGAAGTCAAAAGACAAGTAAAAGCCCTACTCGAAGCAAACTTCATCAGAGAACTACCCTACACAACGTGGTTAGCAAACGTCGTGCTAGTAAAAACAGGCCAACGGGAAGTGGCGAATGTGCGTCGACTACACGGACCTCAACAAAGCCTGTCCAAAAGACGCCTTTCCCCTACCAAACATAGACGGATTGGTAGACGCCGCGTCCGGCCACCGATACCTTAGCTTCATGGACGCATACTCCGGCTACAATCAAATACCGATGCACCGACCCGACGAGGAAAAAACAACATTCATCACCCCCGACGGAACGTACTGCTACACAGTCATGCCTTTCGGCCTAAAGAACGCCGGAGCCACCTACCAAAGACTAGTCAACAAGATATTCCAGAACCTCTCCGGGTCCAAATTAGAAGTCTACATCGACGACATGCTTGCCAAAACCGAATCAGGCGAGCAACTCATCAGTGACCTCAGACTCATAATGAACACACTACGAAAGCATCGAATGTGGCTCAACCCAACAAAATGCGCCTTCGGAATGGAGGCAGGAAAGTTCCTCGGCTTCATGATCACGCAACGCGGAGTCGAAGTAACCTGGAGAAATGTCGTGCCATCCTCGATATGACAAACCCAAAAAACCTTCACGACATCCAAAAGCTTACTGGCCGGCTCACAGCATTATCTCGTTTCCTCGGAGCATCAGCACAAAAAGCAATCCCCTTCTTCAAACTAATGAAGAAAGGAGCCCCCTTCAGATGGGAAACAAAATGCGAGGAAGCATTCCAACACTTCAAAAGGGTCCTAGCAGAACCACCAATTCTCGCCAAACCCCAAACAGGGGAGACCCTCTACTTATACCTTTCCATAACGGAAGAGGCACTCGCAGCAGCACTCATCCGCGAAAGCGAGAAAAAAGAATAAAAGCCCATATACTTCATAAGCAAGGTCCTACAAGACACAGAAACTCGCTACTCACGCCTAGAAAAGCTAGCCTTCGCGCTCCTCACGGCCTCCCAGCGCTTACGACAATATTTTCAAGCGCATCCCGTAACGGTCCGGACCGACCAAGCGGTCAAACAAGTACTACAAAAGCCCGACCCAGCAGGAAGAATGCTAGCATGGTCCATCGAGCTGTCCCAGTTCCAAATCAAGTTCGAGTCCCGAAACGCAATCAAAGCACAAGCCATGGCCGACTTCATCGCCGAGATGACTCCGGGAAACCCCACTCCCGAGTCATGGAAGCTGCACGTCGACGGCTCATCAAACGTCACCTCCGGAGGTGCCGAGGTCATACTCGAAAGCCAAAACAAGGTCGTAATCGAATAGTCAATACGATACGAATTCCCAGTTTCTAATAATCAAGTAGAATATGAGGCTCTCCTGGCAGGCCTAGCCCTAGCCAAGGACGTCGGAGCAAAAGTCCTGGAAGTAAGCACCGATTCACAGGTAGTCAGCTCCCAAATCAACGGAGACTACCAGACGCAAGACCCTTTACTCCAACAATACCTCGCCAAGGTGAACGAACTGAAAGAAGGGTTCAACCACATCACCATACGGCACATTCCCAGAGAACAAAATACCAGAGCAGATCTCCTCTCCAAACTAGCCAGCACCAAACCAGGACACGACAATAAATCGCTAATTCAGGAAGTCGTTAAATCACCGTCCATATCCACAACGGCTGATGCTTGCCTGACACTCTCCAGCCGAGGATCATGGACCTACCCTATCCTACAATACCTCCTCGACGGAATACTACCGGAAGATTCCAAAGAGGAAAAATGGACAAAAAGGGAAGCCGCCAACTGCACGGTTGTCGCAAGACAACTATACAAACGCGGATTCTCGCAACCTCTGCTCAAATGCGTCGAACCCGGGGACACGGAGTACATACTCCGCAAAATCCACGAAGGTTGTTGTGGCCACCATATCGGAGGTAAAACCCTCGCCCAGAAAGTCATCCGGGCCGGCTACTTCTGGCCCACGGTTATCCGCACCAGCTCAGCATCAAATCGGCAGAACGGCCATTCGGCACCTGGGGGATCGACCTTGTCGGACCCTTTCCTACGGCACCCGGTCAACTCCGATATCTCATCGTCGCCATAGATTATTACACTAAGTGGATTGAGGCCGAGCCCCTGGCTTCCATCACGGCAACCCAATGCCGAAAATTTCTCTAGCGACAGATTATCACCCGATTCGGGATCCCTGAGATCGTCATCTCGGACAACAGAACCCAATTTGCTGACAAAAAATTCAGAGAATTCCTAGAAGGACTACGTATATCCTACCGTTTTAAGTCGGTAGAACACCCCCAAACAAACGGACAGGTGGAAATCCGCAAACAAAATAATCGTCAAAGGACTCAAGAAGCGGCTCGACGAAGCCAAAGGACTATGGGCCGACGAACTCGGGTCGGTCCTATGGTCATACCGAACAACACCCCAAACGACAACAGGGGAAACACCTTTTCGATTAACGTACGGTGTGGAGGCCGTCATCCCAGTGGAGATAGGAGACCCAAGCCCCAGAAAAACGGTCGGAGGCAACGACGAGGTAGCGGAACGAGACCTCATCGACGAAGAAAGAAGCATAGCTCATGTCAGAGAGCTAGCCCTAAAACAAAGAATCAGCTTAAGGTACAACAACGGCGTCATCAAGCGAGAATTCGCACCCGACGACCTCGTTCTACGATAAAATGACATTGGAGCCTCGACCCCAGGGGAAGGGAAACTCACCCCCAATTGGGAAGGACCATACAGAATCAAAGCCACAATCGGAAGGGGAGCATACAAGCTCGAACGACTTAACGGCGACGAAATCCCGAGGACATGGAACGCCGCCAACTTACGGCGCTATTACACTTAGAATGACCACCCTAGGTCCTCCCTTGTCTTTTTTAATTCCTTTTTAACTTAGATCTTACTTCTGAACTACATTTGTTTTACCATCTTTACATTTAAAGTATTAAGCACGGGTACTCTTTCCCGCCATAACGGAGGGTTTTAACGAGGCCCAAATAAATTCCATTATGTTTTACCTTTTTCCCTTCTATCCCCCAAAACGGAATAGAGATACGGCCACAAACACCGAGAGCTGATCACCCTCGGGGCCTAACACACGGATATCCCCAAACACTAACGGCCTACCAAAGGTCCCAAGTCACAACGGCTTAAACGCATAAACGGCTCAAAATAAAAAAGCCCAAACGGCCACATGAGTCATTAAAAAGAAAGCAAGTCATAAGTAGCCACGATGGCATAACCCAGAGTTCAAAACAACACGGCCCATGGCCAACCAAATATCCAAAATAAAACAAATTTTGAAACAAACCAAAATAACAAATTACAATAAAACTATTCAAGGTCAATAATTTGACCATCACGGACGGTCTTGAAAGCCCCCATTAGAGACAGTCCACACCCGGAGCCAGCACCGAAGCTTGAGCCCTCATCGTTTTCTCGGTGGCCACAATCGCTCCCTTCGCATCTGCCAGCAACTCCGCCTTCTCCTTCTTTAGCGCAGCAACTTCGGCCTTCAAAACCTCCAGCTCGCCCAGAATCACGGCAGCCTGAGAACCCGCATCGGAAGCCCGTTGCCGCTCCACACTCAGTTGAGAAAGAAGTGAAGTCTCGACCTCGGAAAGGCGGAGAATCTCCGCCCCAGCTTCCTCGGATGACTTCACTGCCTTCTCTCTCGCCACCTCGGCAGCTTTGAACTGCTCTTTCAACTTAGCCACCTCAGCCTGGGAATGGCGGAGCTTCTTGTCCAACAAACCAACCTGAGCCATCACTGGCTCAGCCTTCTGGACAATGACAGCAGACCGAAGGAGGGCACAGTACACCGACTTAGCTTGGAACGAAACATCACACTCATCAAAAAATGGCTCCGTTCTAGGCATCAAGTGCTGATCTATGAACCCCGAAGCATCAAAACGGCGGTCCATCACAGTAGGCACAACACCCTCCTCCCTAAAGGTCTCGCTACTAGGCTCCTCAGGCCTCTTTCTTTTTCGAGAAGCCTCGACAGCCGTCACCACGACAACCTTAGGCGAGCTCACAGGGCCAGGTGAAGCACGAGCACCAGCCCTCACCCCCCGACGAAACCACCTCCTGAGAAACAGCTCGAGAATTCGCAGCAGGGTTGGAAACAGGGGTAGCAGGAGACGCCGATGACCCCTCCTCCCGATCCATCGCTGCCTTCAACTGCGCCAGGGAAGTCAAACCACCAGCCATCTCAACTGAAAGAAATCAAAGGAAAAAACATCAAGTTACAAAATCGGAAAGACAAACATGAACAAGAAAAGTAACAAGCCACACACCAATATACGTCCGACAGGCCACAGGATCCCCCATAACGTCTCGAGGATTTAACGGACGCTCCCCGAACAAATGCCACAAGACATTGGCGACGTCCTTATCCTCCGAAGACAAACCATCATAGGTGACCTTAGTCAAAACCGACGGCCCGGCACGGAAATTCCAATAGGTCGGGAACCGGCGCTCGCCCTCTAACGACAACCAAAATGGATGATGCCCCTGGACAGGGCGCACCTTAAAATACTCTCTCTTAAAACCGTGAAAAGAATCTTCAAACAAACCAAAAATGTGGCGATGAGGCTGAGCCCGGAACGACATATAACCTTTCTTATGCTTCCCCTCTTTAGACGGAAGAGTACATAAGAAAAGAAAAAGGAAGACAGGAACAGAAATCGGAAGATCAAGGTACTGACACACAAGTTCAAAAGACCGAACGGCTGCCCAGCTATTCGGGTGAAGCTGAGACGGCGCCACAGAACACCGACTCAGCAGATCCTGAACAAATGGCAAAAAAGGAAGTCGCACGCCGAGCTGAGTAAACATCGATTCGTAAACCCACATCCAGTCTGGAACAGTGGGCGAATCGAGGTTCAAATAACAAACGCGCTCATCGGCGTCCGGAAGGGCAAGCTCATACTGCCGCTCCATATCGCCACCACCACAAATTGCCCCCTGATCACGGAGGCGTTGAAGATCGGCCTCCGTCATCCGCGACGGAACGCCCCACACATCGCTAGTCACCCAAGTATAGCGAGCGGGGACGCCCCTGGAAGGGGCTATCGGAGTACCCACACCCTCACTCCTCCGCCGTTGCATACCTAAAATAGGGAGGAGCACCACCATCAGCCTACTAACCCTACGCAGAAGCAAGGAAGACAACCAAAAACTTACTACCACTACTAGCCCAACACAGCGGTGCTCAACCCCTTTTACCACCACCCAAAGCACAAAACGCAGTACAAAAAGAAAATGGCAGAACAATGCATGGCAAAAATAAAGAACAACGAAACATCACAAGAATAAAAACAAGGAAGAACAGAGGAAAACGCAACAGGCACATTGGATACAGAAGAGTCGCGTTAGACCAAAAACGGCCAGGCAAAACTTTGCCACGACCTTAAAAGACCAGGGCCGATACGCCGACCTCCCCTCAAAAGGAATCAAACGACCGAGAAGAACCGAAGACCTCAGCTCACGGTCGAAACCACATCTCCCAAACGACAAACCGACCTAACTCGCGGTCGAAACCACATCTCCCAGCAACAAACCGACCCAGCTCACGGTCGAAACCACATCTCCCAGCGACAGACCGACCTCACTCGCTCTCCCGCTGCGGGGACAACTGTTACGGATCCGGCCCACGGATCCATGACTCGGGATCAAACCCAAACCTGGTTGTCCGAGTTCGACCCGCCTCGCTCCTCTAGAAGGCCTGAAACCGGCCCTCTAAAGACTCTTAACCAACTTTCGAATTCAAACGTCTCCCTTATCTTAGCCAAACAAGATAAGATAAGATAACTACCGCTACCTATAAATAGAGGACCCAGGTCCCTCCTGGTATTCATTCATTCCTCACATCATACACCTCTCAGATCCATTCTGACTTGAGCGTCGGAGTGTCTTTGCAGGTACCTCCCCCATTGCTCCAGTCAAACGACCCGGCATCCGCCTCAACCCGCAAGTTTCCGATCCATCCCTCAACCCGTACCAGAGACATCTTGTACAATTAACAAATCTAACTTTTAGATTTAAGGAGTAATAAAATTTATAAAAAAAATATGATGATCATATTTTAAGGTACATAAATCAGAAAGTTTAACTTGTGTTAAAGTAATTTTTTTTATTTTATCGTAAAATAAAATAGGAGGTCTGACTAGCACATTTAAAAAATTTAAATACTAAAACAATAAATCTTTAGATCAAATTTATATGTTTGAAAAATTTAAAATAGAAACAAGTAACTCCACAGTGGCACCGTGCCTCTGTTTCCAATAGTTGCACGTTCCTGGCGAGTGAGAAAGCCGTCTATTGTCCCACTGCATCGCGTATAGCGGTATAGTCACACCGTTCTACTCTTCTCCTGTGACACGTATTTTGCCGAGAAAGATGGTCGCTCTTCGTACAGCCGCACACGACATGTCTCTATTTTGTCCTCGTCTTTGTTCACCCAAATGGTACGGCCTAAATAAACATTTATATCTTAGTGAAAAAAATCATCCACATATATAGTAAAATAAACATCCTGCAAAACATGTGCATGTAGAATCAAGTAAATTAAGTAAAATACCAATGGTATACTCAAATAAACATCTACTTTAGAATGAAAAGAACCATCCATATATATAGTAAAATGAACATCCGACTTAGTTGATAAAAAATAAGTAACGAAACAGCGGAGGACAGGAAATCGGGGTCGCGATACAACAGCGGCAGCAGTGACACATGATTGCGAGAGAGTAGTTACGATTAAAATTAAAATTAAAAATTAAAATTAATTTTTTTTTAACGTATGGTTTAGTTTATTAAAAAAAACATTGTTTCTCTATATTTCTCTACTAAAAAATATACTACTGAAATAATGTCAAAATTAAAAAGCGCCCTACAAAACCCATTATGCAAATAGACACATAAACCAGTCAAAGTTAACTAAACTAATCATGGGTGAGGTCCTGATTATCTTACTATCCAACAGGGTATTTAGTTTCTTTGGTAGACCCAATCATACAAGTGTAATTTTGCTTGCCTTATTATTGAATATACTTTCTCATGTTGATCAAAATTATGCCTTTGGCTGAAGCAATACTCGTCCCTGAACGTTGAACAAATACATTTGTTTGTATTTGTAATAGTAACATAACATACATACTTGAAGTAGGGGTAATAACTCTTGCCAGATACGAAATTACCTTAGATGATATATATTGAATAGACTAAACTATATATGATATTTAAATGAGAAAGGTAAAATTCATTCAATCAGTTAATCCAATCTTATTGATGGAAGCTATGACGACTACATAAATTACGTGCACAGAAGCACTAGCAGCTAGTTGAGTCCATTTAGTTAGGTGAATAAATACCCTTTTAATTGCGTGCAAGTATGCATATGGCTACGCTTGAAGAATGTATAAATTGAATCTTAGGTGAATCACATTACAAGAAATCTATTCTTGATAAGTTGCGTTCACTGTAGAGATAGTTGTTACCTAGAAACAGTCATATTATAACATAATAACAGTTCCACTGTGTAATGAGAAAGTCGCAGACAACAATAGGCTGTGTTTACCACTGCTACCATTGTCAATTTCTAGGTTGAATGTAAGATATGACTAACATTAATCATTTTCTTTTAATATTTTTCATAAACAATAATAAAATACTTTTCTCTCTTTAAAATTCCAATTCAAAGGCTTGGTCTCCAAGCTTGATTACTTAATTAAGTTTTATTACCTTGTAATGCAATTTTCAATATTTCATTTACTAGTATTTTATACTAGCAGCAGTGCAGCACATGTGTGTTGCACGTAGTATATATCTAGAAAATGACTATAATTGTAGAATAATCCATTGAATCAGTTATTATTATTATGTTATTAGAAGAAAATAATACAGTAGTGTGTAGTAAGAATAGTAGCGTGGCGAGGAAGAGGCACATGGACATGGTTACAAGGCAACAGCTGTTCATACACAGTTTACTAGGGACCAGAGCTAAGGCTGCACAAATTTAAAGGGGAAAAAATCCTTAAAATTCTGCTAAATGCTACCATCTTTACAAATCAATGTTGTTGGACTGTTATAAATTATAAAAAACAAATGCTTTGGGTAGAAAAAAAATATATATATACTGGTCAACATAAAATAACACGCGATACACACCTACATACAGCTCAAAAGTGTCCAATAAAATCACGCGATACATATTATTAAAAATGGCATTATCTAAAAATTACCATAGTAATTCCTTAAAAAAAAAAAAAAAAAAACCGTAATCGTATTCGTATCTCTAAATGGGCAATATCTCTGGTGACCTCAGCACTGCGTAGGTAAATCGGTTGTCTCTACTCTCTAGTATAGGCTATAGCTATGTTGTGTGCTAAGAAACATATGAGTTCAAAGCAAGGTTTTGATAACTGAATCCATAGTGGAATTGCTTTAATTACTAATTTATTAATTTATTAGATCAATCAATTTAATTAGAATAATTATTTTATATTAAAATAATAAATAAATATATTAAAATATAAGTATAATTTAATATAAATTTTAAAATATTATTTAAATTAAAAATACTATATTAATTATAATATTATAATCTCATCTAAATATAAATTCATAACAATTAAAAATCAAAATAATTATACAAATTAACAATCATAATATAAAAAACAGCACTATAACAATAAGAATTTATCAAAATAACAAATTTAAGAACATAAAATTAAATTAGAATAATTATTAAATTAATAGTTGAGTTAGGATCAATTATCATTTATTAGAATTATTTAGTATATTTGAGTATTTATTATAAAATCTTATGTCTTCATTATTATAATTCTCTTAACACTTATAAATATCATTTTATATTGTATCATTCCAAACAACTTGAATACATTCAATAATACACTCAATAATACACAGATCCTTTCTCCATTTTAGTCTTTTGCTTCTAACATGGTATCAGAGCCATGGTATCATCCTTGAGGAAGATAGGTTGATTTTCTTTTGATGAATCACCGTACTTTTCATACTTTTCTTCCGTACCATTTTTTTTCTTCTCTTTCGTTGATCAATGCTTTGATGCTTTCTCACCTCACCGATTAGCTCATTCGCTACTTACTTATTCTCATGTAGAACCATATGTTTTTTGTCATCTTCCGATAGTTTGTCATCCTTTGGCATTTTACCACCTTTTCAGAGTTTACCACTTTTTGGCAGTTTTTCGAGCAGTTTACCATCTTTTATGCAGTTTCTTATGCATTTCCTTCAGACATCGGCATTTCCGTTTGCACTTTCTTCAGACAGCGGCAGTTTCATCTGCAATTCCTTCTGCGCGGTTCTGTCTGCGCTTCCTTTCGGTAGTTTCATCTGCATTCATTCCATCAGTTTATGCATTTTTTTTTATTTTTTTTGTTTTAAATAAGTTTCAAACTCAAATTGTCACTTAAGTTTGAGGGAGGATGTCAGAATATATTAGAATCAATTAGCATTTATTAGAATTATTTAGTATATCTGAATATTTATTCTAGAATATTACGTCTTTATTATTACGATTTTCTTAACACCTATAAATACATTTTTATATTGTATCATTCCAAACAACTTGAATACACTTAATAATATACAAATTCTTTCTCCAGTTTAATCTCTTACTTCTAACAAAGTAAAAATACAATTTAACAATCATAGGGTATAACACCTTAATAATAATTTATCAAATTACCAAATTAACAAGATCAAGAACATGAATTAAAATAAAAATAATTGTTTAAATTAATAATTGAACAAAAATACAGCAACTTAATAATCACAAGGTCAAAAAACAATACCTCAACAACAATTAATCAAATTATCAAATTAATTAACAAGATTAAGAACATGAACTAAGATCAAAATAATTGTTTAAATCAACAATTAGACAAAAATATAACAACCTAACAATCACATGGTCAAAGAACAACACCTCAACAATAATTTATCAAACTGCCAGATTAACAATGTCAATAACATGAACTTAGAGTAGCATCACAACAGCAATTAAAATAATTAAAACTAAGAAAAAACAACAAGAAAGAACTGGAATAGCAATCCAAATACAAGAAATAACAAGAACGAGGAAAAGAAATCACCTTTCACATGTTTTGACACTCAAACAGATGATGTTGGAGTTCAAACATGTGATGGAAAGGTAGCTCAGATGAGGGCTGAACAGCGAAGAAAGCACGACAATAATGCCGCGAAAGCTCCCTAAAAACGGAGGCGAAAGCATGGCGATAACAAATTGAAAGATTACTCATTTTTTAAATTGGTCACCAAAATATTTTTTTAATGAAATTCGTTATTCAAAAATTTTATGTTAGTCATGTTAGTCCCTTTGTCACTTTCGTTACTAACGACATTAGAATTTGTTGATATGGCATGTTACGTGACATTACAACATACACCTAGTACTCCTAATTGAAAACTAATATAATAAGCTTATGAAATTAGATTAAATCAACTCCAAGTTAAGAGATTCTAATGTCTTAAGGTCCCCTCTCATCAATAAGGTTCTAATTTTGATCTAATTTTATAAATTTATCATGTTAGTAGTCAGTTAAGACTCCTAGATGTGTGTTGTTAGTTGTCAATTAAAACTTTTAGATATGTAGTGTAGTATCATCTAATGTGTGATATCAGCAAATTTTGATGCTGTCAACAAAAAAAGTGACGAAAGGATCAACGTAATTAATTTAAAATCTTTGAAGAATGAATTTTATTCAAAAAAAATTTCGAAAAGCAATTTAGAGAATACGTAATTTTTCAGAGATAAATTTGACTATTTACTCTAATGTGTAGCCATTGATTCTTAAGGTGTTTATAAAATAATTTACTAAGCATTCATCCTTGTTTTGTAAGTCATACCTTGTTCAGACTCTCCAATTTGGTCTTATACGGAGCTTAAATGCATGATTATTGTCTTGTACTTGTTCTTGTTAGGTTTTTGTAATTTTAAATGAATGTGTTTTATTGTTTTTATTTTTGTTTTTTCATTCATCTATTCTCATGTTGTCATTGCTATTTGGGGAAGTTGGTCGGAGATAATTTACATACATTTGACATAAGATGCATTTGAACATATAAATGATTTCTCTACTGATTTTTTACATGGAATCCTACTAAAATTAGTTTCTTCAGATATTCTCTTGATATTACAAAATACTGTTGACATTAACAGTAGATTTTCTTGAGAGAAAAAAATTGAATTTTCATTAATACAAGATTTGCTTGTACCACGAATGTAGCACCGCTCACACCTTCCGCCCTATAAATGGTGACAATATCGATTAAGTTTCTACACATGTAACCTATAACACCCTAATTACCATAAGCCTTACCTCATGCTATAAAGCAAAGGTTAATCAGAGGTCACAACAATTCTAAGGCTTATACATATTATATATAGAAAGGAATAATAATTCTAGAAACCCGATGGAGAAATAAGCTAAAAAAAAACAGAGTTATAGAGGCACAAACGTTCACACGAAGCTAAAAGTATAAAGGTACAAGATAAATCTATGAAATATCAAGACATATATAGATATATAAGAGTATATCACAGAGTATAATAATCATAAGGAACTAGCCTCAACCTGCGGAGTTTAGGCCGTCTAGTTATATACAAACATATAGAGTTTTGAATGTTAAAACAACATATACAGAATATCTCTCATAAAGTAAGCCTCTAAGGCAAATATAAATACAAAAGTGAGAGAACTTAAAACAAAAATAGCCAAAAGACTCCAAAACATGATAAAGGTCCTCCGCTCTGTCACCATCAAGCAACTCACCAGGGTGGGTTGCGACCTGCATCTGAAAAACAACAACAAAGTATGAAATGAGAACCGGAAGTTCTCAGTATGGTAACAATGCCCAGTAATGTAAGATATAAGACCCTGGGACGCCAGAGACAATCCTAGAGCTTCATATCCATCATGAGGTTCAAGCTTAAAACATAATTAAAATTAACACCGTAACTCTAATCCTTTATGAAACGGGGTAACTATTGTAAGACCCAAGACTTTTGAAAAGTTCTATTTGAACTAATCTCAAACTATATATTTATTTACAATTTTAATTTTATAAATTATCTTATTGAAGGTAATTAAAGGTAGTTTTGATTAATTGGATTTGAAATAAATTAAGGTTTTCATCCAAACTCTATAATTATGGATTATTTTTCTATTTACAACTTAAAGTTCTAGAAATCCAAAAATAATGAGTTTGGGCTATTTAAATTAAGATTTTATCTAATTTTATAATTATTGAGTTATTTTATATATTTAAATTGTAAAGTTGGTAGTTGTGAAATAATAAGGATTTTTATATGATTTGGACTAAACAATTAATATTCTAAAATATTGATACTACTGTTTTAGGAAAATAAGGGATTTAATTATATTATTTCTAATTACTTGATTTGGACATTTTATTGAAAATAATTTGTAAAATTGATGAGCAAATAGTATTTTCTCTATACAATTAGTGTTGGATTTAAATTGGGTTTCAATTTCTATATTATCCCTATTTTTATTTGAAATTACAAAATTACCCTTGTACCAAATTTTACCCTAATCCTAAAACTCAACACACACAATTCTAACCTTGAAAACCCTACACGGTTACCCGGTTCCCCTGACTCAGTACATACTAGTGCACCTAACCCTACAGCAGCAGCAGCTACAAATTGAATGAAGGAAAGAAAGAAGGGGGAAGCAGGGGAGGGGTTCCACGGAAGCAGAGTGAGGGAGGAGGAGGAAAGGCGGTGCAGTGGGTGTCACTGCCACCATCGCCGCCGTTGCTAACAGAGAAGAAGGGAGGAGGGAGTCGTGCCGGAGCCGCGGGGACTTGCCGCCACCATCGCGCCGTCGTCAAGCCTTGAAGGAAGGCCGCTTCTCTGAGCTATCGCTGCCGATCCGCCGTGAGCCACCATCGCGAGTTAGAATCGAAGAGAGAGAAAGCGTTCGTGGAGGGAGTCAGGAGAGAGAGAGAGAGGCGAGTGCGAGCCAGACCGGGAGGAGGGAACTGCGCCGCCCAGTCGCCGTCTGTGAAGCCTGTCCCGCCGTTGCAACCCAACGCCGACGAGAGAGAGAGAGATTGGGCAGAGAGAGAGAGGACTCGTGAGGGAGTCACCGCGGGAAGGAGTTCGCCGCCGCGTCCCGTTGCCTGCACCGCCGCCATTCATCCTCCCTGCTGCCAGACGCCGTCGCCGTTCGCGAAGAAGAGAGGGAGCTTGCGTTGCCATCAGATCCGCTGTTCCTCACCGTTTCTGTCGCTGCCGTTAGTGCCTTGCTGTTGCCTCTGCCGCCGCTGGGAGCTGTGCCGCCATGACCGAACTTCTGTCACCAAAAAATGCCTCTGCCGCTACTGAGTTCCCTTGCCGGTAAGGGTTTACGTTGATCTTCGTTTCTTATGAGTTCTAGGAGCTTTGTCATCATTGCTTGTTTATTACAGTCGCCGTCGGCGGAGTTCTGGTCACCGCTGCTGCTCGAGGTGCGTGGTTACCGGGGCTGCCGCCAAACTGGTTCAGCTACCGCCGCTGTTTCTTTTTCTTAGTTCGGTAAGTAATTATGTTTCAGAAAACCCTGCATTAGTATTCTGCTATGTTTGGTTATAAACTCTGAGGTTCTGGTAACGTAGGTTCGAGTTCTGTATGTTGAATACTGCTTTTAAGTTGCTGTGAGTGCTGCGAAGGTGATCAGGGGGTGAGTTTGTGGATTGCTATTGAATTTGGTTAGGAGAAAAAGTTTCGTGACGCATTTTGGGTTATGGTTTCGATGAGTCGAGGTAGGGGCTTTTATACAAACTAATTTATTTTAAATTAAAAATTGTTATAAATAGATATGCTGTGTGAAACATATTCCTGGTGATTATGTGAGTCTTATGAATTGTCTAATTTTGTCCTGAATAAATATAGTTGCCTGTTTGATTGGGATAATGTCTGCTTTGATAAATTGGAGATTCCTGGATTTGGTTGAATTGAAATGATTTTTGATAATCTGAAAGTTTGAGTTTTTGTTTATTGAAAACTGATTTGGTCTTGAACCTGTTGGAAAGAGTTGAGGATTGGTTTGGTTGGGACCCGGAAAGGGTGGCAAAGTCCAAGTTTTAGGGGAGATGCTGCTGAAATTTCTATAAAATTCAAGACTTTAATTGAAACAAATTTTAAAAAGAGAATGAATTATGCCTTGAATTGGATTACGGATATATGAAATTGGTTTGAACTCTTTTATTAAGAAAATTTTTATATTTTGAATGTAAACTATTTTAGAAAAGAATTAGGTTTTAAAGTCAATTTAAAGATGAAAATAATTATGTTTTGGAAGTTGATTAAATAAGCAAATTTAAAGGAGTTTTAATGGATTTAAAAGGAACTTGGATTTTGATGAACTAATTTCCCTTTACGACGTTTTAAGAAAAGTTTGAAGTATTTTAGGAAACTTTGACTTAGTAAGACTGAAATAATTCCCGAGCCTTTGGAAACAGATTTAAGAAATGAAACTAAAATTGGTTTTCGGTTTAAATGATTTGGTTTTGGTTTAAGTAAGTTGGTTTTGAAATTGGTTCGCAATAGTTGGATACATGACTTAGTTTTGGTTTAAATTCAATTTTATTTATTCAAATCAAGAAGTTAAGGTTTCGGAGGTTTTTAATGAATTTAAGAAATAAGTTAGGTTATTCTCCCCTGAAGTCTTGAGACTCCGCTAAGGAATCTTATGACCAAAATCCTGATTTAGAAATGAATGATTTTGAATCTTTTGAAAGATGATTTTGAATTTGGCATGGTTTTGAGATTGTTTGGAAGTGTTGGAAAGATGTGGAAAGTGGCTCCGTTTTGAAAAGTCATTCTTGGCAAGATGTGAATTGAATACGGTTGTTATTTAAAAGTAAATGGGCCAAGAATGATTTTGAAGTAAGATATTGAGCCTGATTAATGTGTTGAAAATGCCTCTGAAAAACCATTGGACTATTGATATTGAGATTATGAGACGCTATGCACCCGGCAGGGGCTATGGTTGGATCCCGTTTGTCGAGGTAGCGGCGGCGGCGTAAGGGCGGTGGTTCGTCCCGCTTGCGCTTAGATGTGAGGTCGGTGGCAATAGATCCCGCTCGCATCCCTTCGGATCATCAGAGCGTACAGGCACAAAATCCTGGATAGTGATCCGAGCACTATATCTCGGGGGTTCCCACACCATGATTCCGAAGGGCAACATCTCCATGGAGATGTGTCAGGTTGGCAATTGAACCGACAATGTGATATCACAGCCAGTAGGGCAGACATTCATCATTTGCATCTATGTGACATTGTTTGGATGTGCATATTGTAATTGGTTTGCCTATGTGAATACTTATGTTAATTGCTAACTGCTATATTTGTTGTAATTGCTATTGATTGTGTTTGAACTACATTATTTGTGATTGTGTTTGATTGGTTGGTTTGTGATGAATTGGTTGATGATTGAGTTGTTTGGGCCAGGGGCCGTGTTGGATTGGATGGGCTTGAGGCCGTGATTGGTATATTGAGTTCTAGTTCTGTATAAAG
The DNA here is from genome assembly GCF_003086295.3 of Arachis hypogaea. Taxonomy (NCBI): domain Eukaryota; kingdom Viridiplantae; phylum Streptophyta; class Magnoliopsida; order Fabales; family Fabaceae; genus Arachis; species Arachis hypogaea. Next base: position 128,884,073 of record NC_092054.1, on the reverse strand, counting down.
TATCTGACCGGTTCAGCATAGACTTAATGAACCTATGTTTGTAATGGGATGATCATTTATACCACGTAGGTAACTGCTTTCATGGTTGCGGTCTAGAAAAGTATAAAAAATCAAACTCTTACAGTATAGACTTAATTGAACCTATGTTTGGGACATGTTGGTCATTCATACTGTCTAGGAAAAACTTTTCAGATTTTTGCAAGAAAGGAAAAAGGTTTTGTTTTAAAATATTCGAGAAATTTATCAAGTCTTCAGAGGGATTTTCTGGATTTCGAGTGTGTTCTCAAGGTTTTTGGAAGGACTCATAAGACGAGCAATGATCACTGTATTCTAAAAATAGTTTTATTTTACGTATCTTGTTATAGCAATTTCTGTAATCCTATAGTGAGAACAAGCGAGGACGATGTTTTCACTCCCCTACAGGTTATTCCCTTTCAGGATATGGACGACGGAGCTTCATAAGAGTTATGTTTATTTTCTGTTTATTCGGTATTGTTGTATTATCTTAGCTATTATTTTCCCTCGCCTTTATCTTTATTAAGTTTGTAAGAGGGATAGGAAATTGTGATATGTATGTTTGTAAGCTAGTGTTATATATATATATATATCCTAATGTATTGTATCTAGTTTGTATGTTTATGTATGTTTATATTTTCGACGAAAAAGTGTTTATGAAAGGTTATGCGGTTCTAAGTTTTAAACAGGCTCATATTTTAGTATTAAATATTAGAAGAGTCATCGTAATACTCGAGCTATCAGAGTGGCGCAACCGGAAGCGTGACAGTTTGATAGTTAGGGTGTTACAACTATCTTAAGGGATTTCTAACTATCAGTTCACCGCTGTCCCAGAGCCTTTGCCAGACTAACCGCCATAAGATCCCATTGCCACCACCTTCCGAACCTCCTCAATCCCAGTAGAAAACACAAATAATAACAATGCAAGTAAAGCACAAGTATATCATATATATCAAGGAATTCAAGAAGCAAATAATCATGTTATACAATTAGACAAGCAATTCAAGTCGGCAAAGCAAGCAAAAAGATAGAAGATGCACATAATGAATGTCTGTCCTATTTGGCTGTGATATCACATTGTTAGTTCAACTGCCAACCTGACACATCTCCATGGAGATGTCGCCCTTCGGTCTCAGAATGGGAACCCCCGAGATATCGTACCTGGAACACAGTCCAGGATATAGTGCCTGTACACTCTAGTGATTCCGAAGGGATGCGAGCGGGATACTCTTGCCACGGACCTCATATCTCAACGTAAGCGGGATAAACCAACCGTCTTTATGCCGCTGCCACGACCTCGACAAGCGGGATTAACCAACTGTCCTTGCCAGGCGCATAGCGTCTCAACATTCTCAATATAAAATAGTATTACATTCATTTTCAAAAGTAATTTTTAGTACACAGTCCACCCTGAGTCCTAGACTCGTCTCAAAGCATCATCATCTCCACAACTCCACAATTTCATCATATCAGTCATCTTTACAGTACCCTACCACGTCACTAAACTAATCCACCCTCAGTACTCAAGAATCCTAAGTCTCCGTCTTCTAAGTTCATGTAAATTTCACCTAATTAAGTCACTAATTCTCCTCTATTAGTTCTTAGGCCTAAATACAAGATATTACTCTTAAACTACAATTTAAGGAAGTTTGGAAAGTTGGAGAACCTTTGAAAACAGAGAAAAATCATGTTTCAGAAAAACATGGGTCTCGCGTATGCAAGCCCATGCTTCGCGTACACATGCTATAAAAAAAAGGTGGTCGCGTACGCAATTCCCTGCTCGTGTACGCGAGATATCTAACCCAAGTGGGTTGCTCGCGTTGCGTGTTATAGTTTGCGTACGCAAGGGTTGATTTTTGAATAGCTCGCGTATGCGAGGTGCCCAACCCGAATGGTTTGCTCGCGTCACGTGCACTGTGTCGCGTACGCAAGAGTTGAAAGTCTGCTGGCTCACGTACGCATGCAGTGGCTCGCATAAGTGAGATGCCTAACCTGAATGGGTTGGTCGCGTCGCGTGCATCTTGTCGCTTACGCAACTCTCACCAGACTCAGAAAAATTTCAAAGTTTCAGAATTCAGTTTTTGGCACCAAACTTTAAACAGTCATAATTTCCTCTACAAAAATCCATTTTGATCAAACTTTATATCAATGTAAAGATCTTTAAAAAAAACTTTTATTTAAGATAAATTTCAACAATTTTCAAAAACTGAGGCTCAAGTTATGATCCGTCAAAGTTCACCAAAAACTGATTTTTACCAAAAGTTACTAAGGTTCTCTACTTCCCAAATTCACAACCAAAACCAAATATCCTACAACCAAAATAGTTTTAATGAACCTAAATAATGTCTATCCACCTTCCAATTCATTCCACAACCTATTGACATGCAATTTCACTAATTTTATCCAAAAATTCTCACTTACCTTCCTCAAATTCTCAATGATTACACTAAAACATCACTCCTCCATTTCCAATATTTATCAATATCAATAATTCTTGTAATTCATTATCAACAGGCAAATTCATCATTTTCATTCTCCATTTCAATAATCAACAACAACATCCAAGTTCAATATCATAATTCATCAAAATCAATTACACCATCATACATTATCAAATTCAACAATTTTTCAACAATCAATTCAATCCTATCCTAAAGTTCACTAGCCTAAGTGTCCAGAAATATTATATATTACATAGAAAAAACTAAAATTATACCTTGGTCGAATCCTAATATGTGCTATACCCAAATTTGTGTCCACACCAAGCTTCCAATCACCAACAATCAATCCAAAGCTCCAATAATTCACAATTCTAGCTAGACATACATAATATATTACCAATCAATACCTAGGGTTCATCAAAATCATAAATTTACAAGGTAAAGAGTTTTTTTACCTTCTTCGATGGTATTTGGGGTACAAACCACCAATAGCCCAACCTTAAGGGCCTAATCAATCAAAACATAAAATTTCACTCAAAACTAACACTCACATTTTCAAATTTCTTAGGGAAGTAGGAAGGAGAGAAAATTTCAAGTTTTTACCTACGCAAGTTAAATAGAACTAACGGACTTGGCGAGAGCTTCGCGTAGCCACTGACGGCACACGAATAGGAGTACCGTAGCTTGCGTTATGGCCACCGGAAGTGGAGGATGAATAGTGCTTTCTCTTCTCCGTCTCTTCTCACTTGCAGCTGCTGTTGGGTTTATGTTATGAGGTGGGAAGTGGCTGAAATGAGTTCTTTAAGTATATTTATATGTTGGGTTTGGGTCCAACTTGGGCCTGGTCCAACTCGTTAGCGTTTTTGCCCTGTTTGACCCGATTTCGGGCCAAACCTTTAAAATTAGTGCTCGGTTTTCAATTCTAATTGTTTTCCTAAAATTTTCTATTGTTTTTATCATTCTCACACAGTACCGGACAGATTTAAGTCGGTACTACTGGTTAATTTACCGGTTCGCGTTTTTATTAGGTTTTTTGCCGAAAATTATATTTTTCAACCTAGAAAAATCTACTGAGTCCGAATATCCTATTTAAATTTAATAATTTACATTCTAAATTTTTGGATCCTATTTTGGACAATTTAATTATTTAATTAAATGGTTAAATTAGTTGTGGTTCTTACATACCTACCTCGAACCGTGCATTCTACTGAATGTTTTTGCCATATAGAGTTCCTTACCAAAAACTCGGAGGATGCTGACTTGCACTAGAAATATTGAATAGGTTCATGGGCTTCATCGAAAGACAGCGAGGGTATTCAAGATTTGTTAAGTGGTCCTCAAACACGCATTAATTAGTCTTTCTTGCTTACCATGATTTATAGCGAACCAGAGTGAAATTTTTGGCGCTATATTTTTTACAAACGTTACAAAATGGCACTTGTGACCAATAAAAAGGTGCCTTTAACTACACTAGTAATTTGTTTTGTCTTTTTTCGTAGGCTTGCATCATAAAAAAATGCATTCCAATTGCAATATCTATCATAGTGTATTTCAGATATTACTTTTGTCGCCTTTTGTAGTTAATTTCAATATAAATTTTATTTGACCTTTTGTCCTAAACCCTAACTCTAAGCCCTCCATCTCAACACTTTCCCCTATCTAAAATTTAAAAAATTAACATCTCATTCCTTAATAATTATAAAATTATTGAAGAGTATCTTAGGAAAAAATAATTTAACAATTAAAAATATTTTTTAATAATATTTTAAAAAAAATACAATTTAATCAATAAAAGGATAATTTGTTAAAGGGTATTTTGGTAAACAAAATGATATCACAAAAAATATAATTTTTGCTATAGAGTATTTTTGTAAAAAAAATTATTTATTCTTTAAAAATGGATAAAATTAATGGTATGTAACACAAAAAAATTTTAACGGATTAAAGAGGAGGTTTTTTAAAATTTATAAGGGAAGGGAATGTACATTTTTTACAAATAAAGGAGAAGAGAGTATCATTTTAATATCTCTTAAGAAAAAAAAATGAAATTTTCTCTAAAATTTATAATAATTATTGAATGTTTAAATATCTTTATCTAAAACTCAAAAGACTTATAACGAATAAAACAATAGTAAATTAAATATATAAGTAAAACAGAATTAAAAAAATTTCACGACTAAATAGCCTGAAAGCTTTAGTATTCCGATGCATAGAAAATAATTTCCAGACAAAAACAAGCTTTTCATGTTTTTGTTTATTTATTTCTTACTTGAGAACAATTTGGTGTACAAATTATAACACATCATAAGTATATCTTCCATCTTGTAAATCCCTAAACCAAACATGATAGTAGTTTAATGTCTTTTATTAGATATGATTTATAAAATTCTATTTTAAAAAAATCAACTAACCAATTGGAAAGAGAACACAATATAAAATTTTACAATTAATTTTTTTTAAATAATTATAAAACTAAACCCACAACCCTAAACCTTAAATCCTAAACACTACACCTTACCCCTAAACTATAAAACCTGCAAGGTACATCTTAAACCTTAAACCTTAAAGTGTAAACACCAATAAAGATTCAACCCTAATTAAACCCTAAACCCTTAAATCTTATTCCTGCACACCTAAACCCCAACACGAACGTTAATTCATCTGAACTTTTAACTAAACACCTAAACCTTAAACAGTAAACCATTCCTCAAACAATGAACTACTAATATAACATAACCATGAAAGAAACGATGTCAAAATTATAACCATGATTAAATTTTTCTTAAACAGTCAACAATACAAATAAATAGATGTAACATCATCAAGCAACGAAATTAAATTAACAATTACGTACTGCCTAAGCAGTACCGAGTTTAAAACGGTCACTACAGACGGATAACCCACAAGAAAAAAAATTAAAACAAACCATAAGAAATTTAACTTCAGCAATGGCGGTACATGGCTTCGTAAGAGGATAGCCGCTCCTTCAGTGCAGCATTCTCCTTCTCTAGTTTAGCAAAACAGACAACCTCGAGACCTGCTGCAACTCCAGGACCTATTCCCTATAACGAAGCGCCACCTGGTACTTGAAGTCAAATATCTTCTTCCTTGTCTCTGCCAAAAGCGCCTCCAGAGATATAAAAGCGGCATCTTGCCTGGCCAAGCGTTCGTCGGTTGAGTACCTCCCGGATATAAAAAAATTAAATCCATCAGGAGTGCTTTTCACATGCACCAGATGGCCGTAGTAGCACTCTCTTTGGACATAGACGCAATCACGAGGCAAAAACACTGGAGGTCCTACCTGAAGCAGAGCACAAGCCTTAAACAGCATATGCTCCAAATCTTCAATCATGACAAACTCATTATGATCCACCATGGGGACAACATCTAAACGTTCACAAGCGAAAAAAAAAAAGGATCATCCACACCACACCACAAGCATGAAGGCAAAAAAAAAACATAATTTACGACGACGTACCTAACTCACCGGGAAGGACGTCTGGCGCATTTCTTCCAGAACCACTGCTACCATCACCAACGTCGGGAGTCGACACTGTTGTAACTATATAACTCAGATTTCTTTCGTGCAGGATGTATTCACTTTGATTCTTTTTTTTTTCAGAGTTCAGCCTATTTATTTCACCCAACAAACTTATATCTAAACGACATGCCTTCTCACCTTCTCGAATCCAGTGCACACTGGATAGTCACGTTCCTTTAGCTAGGCTCATTGGACAATCACATTGCTAAACTACAAAACCTCATTTCAACCACATCATTTACTCTTAACCCTAAACCAGACTTTCACACATACCATAAACCCTAAATACTAACCCACCACCCCGAACCCTAAACCATTAACCCTAGCTCGCTACACTCTAATTTCATAAAACTCCTAAACTCTGATTTCCTCTAACTCCTAAACCCTAAAGCCTAAACCCTAATACCAAACCATTATCAACGACTCTAAATCCTCAACCCTAAAACATCACATTACCTTACATAACCCCTAAACCACAAACCCTCATATCATCCACATCTTTTTACCTTAATCCTAAACCCTAATTTCATACGTACCATAAACTCTAAATACTAACCCACCACCTTGAACCCTAACCAATTACCGTAAAATGTTACACCCTAATTTCATACAACTTCTAAACCCTAAACCCTAAAAACCTATAACATTATATAAACCCTAAACCCTAAATCCTAAACTCCAAAATCTAAACCCTAATTCCTCAACCCTAAACCCTAAATTCTAGCCCTACACCTTTTCATGTCACACAAACCCTAACCCTAGAACCCAAATCCTAAACCGTCATGTCACATAAAGCCTAATATAAAAAAACCCTCAAAGCTTCATTCCAACTTAATAAATACAACCCACCCGTACAAGTTGCTTCCACATAACCCACTTTCACCTAACCTACTATCATTGTCAACCTTACATTCAAATACTTTTGAACAGTTGGAAAATTAACACAAAACAAATTTCTTATTCAAATCACAAGACCCATCGTCTTTGGCATAAAAACCTCCACTTACAACCTCTTATCTTGCCAAAACACAACACAGCTTTCATTTGAAATTTGACAATGGCTAGGGCCAACAAGAAATACTATGTTGTTTTTCGTGGGAGGGTCTTTGATATTTATACTACCTGGCTAGCTTGGCATAACCAAATTAACGCATTCAGCAGAAACCTCCATAAGTCTTACGACACGTTCGAGGAAGCTTCTTTGGCTTGGGAATAATTTTTCGGTGCTGGACGATTACCTCATTAGAATCAGCTCATCGACAATGGTCTTCTATTGTATCAAAATCAACCACCAACCATTCAACAGAACCCACCGCTGGTTGCTGACCGAATATTCTCCTTGGAGAAAGACATATAGGGTGATCGTCCGAATGAACCTGCGGACAACCACCCAAGTTTCCTTCAAACCAACCGACCTAACCAAATGCGGTGGCAACAAATTCTGTACCCGTGTATTATAATTTTCATTACCATTTTGGTCCTTTACTTAGCTTTGGTTAGGAAGTAGCCTATTAAGCTTAAACCACCTACCACAATGTCTTACCTGCATTGAAGTAGGCTTAGTAGGCTTACTTTTTCATGTCTTCGTATGTTAAGTTTTTAATCATATCTTGTATTAACTTACATAATCTTCAATTTATGCATAATATCAGATACTTATTCCAGCTTAATTGTCATAATCTCAGTATTATATAATTATTTAAAGGTAATTTTAGTTCTTTCAGCCGTTAATCCATTTATCTACATCATAAACGGTAGGGGTGGGGTGGAAGTGGTCCTGATCCTCTATTTATGACACCTGGCCACTTAGAGAACATGCATTGCAAAAGCAACCCAAGGACAAATTTCATTTGTACGCTCTGTAACCACAGGTCCAGTCCAATCGAAGGAAGAAGATAAAACATTTAAATTCTCTACTAATGACAAAATATACAGGGAAAAATAAATTGGTTTCGACAGCAACGGCACTTCATTTAATTATAAACTACGCTCATTAATCATGCTAACGCAATTCAAAAATTCTCTACTAAATCATGCCATTCAACAACAAAATAAAGGCATTACAGAGTTCTTTGCGCGTTAATCACCAACGTAAAAGACAAACATGCACAATGCCTACTCGACATAACTTAACAATTAAAACAAAACTAACAACACATAAACAACACACAGATCACACTTTTTCTCCTTGGCGTCTTACAAGTAATTCGTAATTGGCATCCAACTTCTCGTAATATTCTTCCAGTTGACTTACCTTGGCCCGAAGCGCATTATTTGAGTCGCTAAGAAGCTTCGTCTTTGTGTAGTTATAATCCCGAATCTCTTTTCCAGTTACATCAAGCACGACGCATAGCATCTCATAAGCAGCATCTTCTCTTGCAGCTTTTTCCACTATCAAAACAACCAGTTGCGTGCAGTTCTATCTCAAATGGATGCCCATGAATAACAATCATGAAGCCAAAAAATGGCCCTTGGTGTCTGACAAATCGTTCCACTTTGAAGAAACAGGAGCAAGGAATCTCTGCATCCAGGCAAACTTTCAGCAACCACTCCTCCATGCTGCTCACAATTGCAAACTCTGCATTAAGCTCCTCGGCCAGAATTACAGGAAGCCCTTTTGCATATTCATGGCACAAAAAATCCCAAAATAAATTAATTTTCAATCCTAAAAAGAATAATAATAAAACATAAATGTCCAGAATAAACAACACTTACAAATCTTCAAATTGAATAAAATCACATTCAATTACTACATTGAATAATTTCATAAATACACTTCTTAATAAAAAATTAAAATAATTGCACGAAACTTACACGATACGATTGGCTGACAATGATTGCCTCCATCGGAGGTAGCCGCTTTCTTCCCGCCGACTCCATCGCAGCTGACTCCGCCAGTTTCACCACTACCACCTTTCTCAGAACAAATGGATGACATCCTCGCTTCGAAGCACAAACATGCATGTTCAAAGCTATTGAATTCGTGAAACTCAGGAAAGGTAAAATCTACAACTTGCTGGTTCGCCTCCTCCCAACTCGTGTGTACACCGGACTTATGATCTTTGTAATAGCAAAGAATAAGAATCGTTGCATATTCTCCTCCATTTCTCTTATCTTTCAGACTGAACTCTTACAATATGAACTGAATGCGTCTATATATAACATTTTAACTCCATTCGAAATTTGGTGCATGCTTTTTAAGGGTTTCAACATATTCTCTTAAGTTTGGGTTCTTGCAAGTCATTTTCGTTTTTGAAAATTTTTTCCCATTCACCTTTGTAATTTAATGTTTTTTGGATTAAAAAAATAAGCCCACAAAATTTACCACAGTATACATCACAAAAAAAAAATCCAAAACAAAAATGACAGTCCACTCAAAATCGGGTTTCAGCCCCTATCCATGATTTTTTAATATTTACAAACCATACCCCATTGGGGGCTAAAATAAAATTTCACCCATATACCACTCCCACCATTCACTGGTCCCTATAAACCTTGACAAATACCACCTCGTTGCTCATCTTCAACACGTGGCACTCTATGAAATGGGACAGCACTGCAGAAAGGACGAAGAGCATCCTTTTCCTCATATTCCCTGGTGCAAGCTATACTTCACCTTAGTTTCTAATATAGGGAAATTGTGTGTTGAGATATTAGCTTTTTTTTTAAACAAAAAGCTCAACACAGTAAGGTGGAGCATTTAGAAGGTCCAGAATTACAATACAAACACTAAAAAAGAAACCGTAGTTATCTCTGGTATTGCCGTCAACAACTAGACGGAACAAAGTCAACCCACTCTTTATAGCTCCTAATCGACTTGGTAATAACATCCGCAATGCCTGTTTTTTGATTCCTGAAAATCCTAGCATTCCTTTCCAACCACGTATTCCAAATGATAGCAAAAAAGTCAATCAGCCACCTGTTACGTTCGTCTTTTCTTACAGGAGCTCCTGTCCAACTCTCAAAGTGATGCTTAATGGTTCCTGGAATAGACCAAAGTTTATTATAGGCGTATAACCAAGCACACTACACTTGCCATGTGAACTCACAGCCAATAAATAAGTGAAAATCATTCTCAGTTTCTTTTTTACATAAAACACAAATCATATCCCTGTGATTAATAATGCCTAATCTAATCAATCTTTCCTTAGTATTGACTCTACCAACTAACACAAACCAGGTGAATAGCTCAACTCTTGGTGGTACTAGTCATCTCCATATATATCTAGTGAAAGTATAACTCGTAATGTCCTCCGGGAGAGTCTCAGCCTGCAAAACCTACACAAATGAGCTAGTAAAATAAACTCCTGATCTATCAAATTTCCATACTATTCTGTCCTCCCTTTCACTTGTTAACCTGATAGATTATAGAACTCCATGAAGTTGGTTAACTAATTCTAACTCCCATTGGAATAGTATCCTTCTCCAATGAAAGTTCCATATCCACTCCAGCCCATCCCAGAACCCACAGTCCCCTATTACAGATCCGACTTGGTTTGAAACTGAGAAAAGCCTTGGGAATACATCCTGCAACACACCACATGGTAGCCAATTATCTTCCCAGAAACGAATTCTTCTACCATCTCCTAGCTCTAATGATAACCCTCTGACCATCTTATCTCTCGCTTGCTGTTCTCTTATCTGCAACTGACAAATGTCCCTCCACGGACCCTTTGTTTTAGGAACCGGCTGACAAGAAAGAAGGACATTTGGATTCAAGTCATTGCAGGAGCACACAATTTTCTTCCATAATGGGCAATCCTCCTTTGAAAACTGCCACCACCACTTGAATAATAATGCTGTATTCCAAAGCACTGCATCGCCCATGCCCAAACCCTCGAAGCGTTTTGGAGCTTGCACAATATCCCACCTCACCAAAGGTACCCCATCCTTTTCGTCCTCATTACTCCACAAGAACCTCCTCTGCAAAGATATCAACTTATCTGCTACTGCTCTGGGCATCTTATATAAGCTAAGATAGTAAACCAGTAGACTATTAAGCACAGATTTGATGAGTACCAGCTTACCAGCTTTATTAATCGTTTTGGCTTTCCACAGATTGAGTTTCTCTTCTACTTTGTCTATAATAGATTTTCATGTCTTGATCAATTTCGGATTCGCTCCCAAAGAAATACCAAGATATTTGACTGGCATTGTTGCTTCCTTCCACCCCAACAAGCTACACATCCTTTGTGACCACTCTCGCTCGCAATTAACCGGAATCAAGCTAGATTTATCAAGTTAATACTCAAGCCAGACATCATCTCAAAACACCATAGAAGTCGCTTATAATTGCAAATAGTCTCCTCCTCTGGGGGGCAAAAAAGTATTGTGTCGTCCGCAAATTGCAAGTGAGACAACTCAATATTGTCTTTTTCAATCAACAAAGGAGAGATCATTCCATGTCTTACAGTCTCTCCTACCATCCTATGAAGGACCTCAACAACAAGAACAAAAAGAAACGGAGAAAGAGGATCCCCTTGTCGTAAGCCCCGTTCCATCTTAAAAGATTTAGAAGGCGAGCCATTTATCAAAAGCGACATAGACGCCATGCACACAAATTCCTTGATCCACCCTCGCCATCTTTGCCCAAAGCCCATTTTCTGAAGTACAATATCCACAAACTTCCACTTGACTCTATCGTAAGCTTTTTGAAAGTCCAGTTTGATTATTGTCGATTTCTTCTTTCTTTGCTTTAACCATTGCACAGTTTCACACGCAATCAAAGTCCCATCATGGATCTTCCTCCCCTGCACAAACGCACTTTGAGTCTCCCCTACTAAGTCCGGCATTACCATTCTCATTCTCCGCACCAACACCTTCGAAATGACCTTATACACACACCCTACCATGCTAATCGGCCGAAGATCTTTAATATTCCTTGCTCCCACAAACTTCAGAGCCAGAGCCACTCATGTAACATTAGAATCTCTTGGTAGCTCAGCTGACTGAAAGAAATCCATGACAGCTGCAGTAAATTCAGGACCAATTTCTTCCCAACACTTCTTTATGAAGTTCATATTGTAGCCATCACAGCCAGGGGCCTTAGACAACTCGCAATCCCAAACTGCTTCCTTTATTTCATCAGCTGAAGGCATCATCTCCAAGTCTGTAGCCTCCTCTTCATGTATCTTGTTAACTAGGTCATCCCGAAAACCTACTAAAGGTGATGCTTCCTGACGATACAAGTTCTTGTAAAAATCTCTTATTGCACTTTTAATCCTGGCTTGATTCCTCACTAATCTGCCACTTATCACCAACGCATCAATCCGATTACTTCTTCTTCTTACTGAGGCTAAATTATGAAAATATCTAGTGTTCCTATCCATGTACTTAGCATGTCGAGACCTTGACATCTGCTTCCAATGGATTTCCTTCCTGACATACCAACACTTACAGAAGCTAACTAGAGCTCTCCTTCTTTCCTCCATAGTCACATCATAAATTCCATCACTAGCCAAATCATCCAACTTTCTGATTTTATCCTCCAATTGCTGTACCTTCAAATCAATATCACCAAACTTCTCCTTGTCCCATCTACTCAAAGGTATCGTCAAAGCCTTCAACTTTTCAATAAATTGAACCTCTCCTAGACCCCTCCATTCTTCCTTCACCATTCTGAGAAACCCGTCATGTGTGAACCAAGAATCCAGACTTCGAAATGGCCTTGGCCCCCTCTTAATCTACTGTCCTCCACTATCAAAGGACAATGATCAGATAAACCTCTTGACCCACCTTTAAGCCGTATCTCAGGAATCTGTTCAAGCCATTCCAGGCTAATGAATACTCTATCAATGCGACTGCAAGATTGGCCTCTGAACCATGTAAATTTGTGATTATTCAGTTCTAAATCCACTAACTCCATATCCCGTATCCAGTTTCTAAAATCTTTCGCTGATGCTGTTAAAGCATTAGCTCCTTTCCTTTCTTCTACTCTCACAACCTCATTAAAATCACCCATATAACAAATTGGGACCTGGCATACTCCAGCAATAAAACTCAACTCCTCCACACAATTAGTTTTTCTTCCCTGACATGCGCACCATACACCATACAAAACATACAATGAAAATTATTGCTCATCACCACCTCTTCCACACACAGCCATCTCTCTCCTTTATAACAGTTACTCAACTTAAAAATCATTTTGTCCTACATTAACAATAGACCTCCAGAAACTCCTTCAGAACCCACATATTCTCAATCCACCACATCATTTCTCCAAATTTGCATTACGTCAAATTTAATAATTTTATTTTTCTTTGTCTCTATCAAGTCTAATATATTCACATTATTTTTTCTCTTAAAATTTTTAATCATACCCACTTTTCTAACACCCCCAATACCCCTCACATTTCAAAAACTATAAATCATTTAAACACGTTATTACACCCCTTATTAGGTTTATAACTTTTGAAAGCTTCCTACATTTTTTGCCTGCACCATGTATTAGAAAAGCAAGTAGACCTTTAGGTTATGGTATGTCACATGGACTATTCTGACAACAATTCACCAACTCTATTACATTCTCCATGCCCACAATAAACACTAAGATGGCATATAGGTTCCTGTTAAACTCCGTTTTAGTGCCTTCATTATTAACGATGGAGATATCTTGGAGGTACATGCATATTTTACAGAAATATTTGGTAATAATAAAAAAAAATAGTCAACAATTTTTTTATTTAATATTTATTAATTATTATTAAAATTAATAAATATTAAATAAGATAAATTTAGATTTTTTTTTTTTTTTCTAACATTATCTTATACTTTATTCATTTATATCACGAATTTATTTTTGGAAACTTTAGGTAATATATACTTTAAAAATATTGCCAATTGGTTCATAAACTTTTCTAAGTCGACAAATCTACTCCTTGACTTTACAATATGCAATTTTACCCAAACAAATTGTATTCATTCCCTTAAACTTTTGGTCATGTATGTGAAATTGCCTCCAGAACTTTCTTAAATATGTCTCTTTGATTCCCTTTGATAAATAACAGAAAATATAAAATATTTAATAGAGGAGAATATAAAAAATTTAATAGAATACAAAATGGTGTGTTTAATGCAAATTTTTTCGATATACTATGATCTGCTTGTGCTGCCAATGATTTACATTCTGATTATTTTGAAGTATAATTTATGACTTGACATTTTGATTATCAAGTGGTAAAGTCATGATAATTGGAAATATTACGATAAATTTTGCCAGATCATGTAGGAATGCAAATCAAGGGAAATTAAACTTTATGTGGCACATGCAACAGCGGGAATGATTGCCGCTCCCGCCTTGAAAATCTTACTCAGTTATTAAAGAGAGAAGTATGGTGTAGTAACTCATTGATTGAAGTTCTCTTCATGATCCAGCCCTTTTCCAGCAACCATCTTGGTAATCTGCATTTTCCAGGATTTGTGTTTTGTTTTCATATGTTCTTGCTACCTTTAGACTTCTATATCTAGTTTAAAGAAACATTTCTTGCTCTAATGGAAGCGAAAAAATTGTTAATGCAGAGGAGGTAGTCTCATTTTAAAGAAATTTCTAAATCTGGCATATCATTGATTAACCATTAAATAACTATTTGGATTCAAGGAGTACTTGTTCTGCACAATTTTCTTGAAGAGCTGAACCATGCATCCTAGTTTGTTTTTTCACAAAACTTTCAAGGTCAGGATGTTAGTATTTTTGGAAAAAATACATATACATACATGATTTACCCCAAACGGATAAAATTTACAACTACTAATTAGAGGACTGAAGTTGGCTATTAAAAAGGCAACTATACTTTCCTTTAACTGAAGCTAGAAAACTATTTTAACTGGAACATTTTAGATGTGTCCTTCATATTTGTGAAAAATAATATTGTAAAATGACTCATGAATGTTAAATTTTTTGTTGTTGTGTTGAGCATTTCTTTGGTAAAAACGTTTTGCTACCAAGTCAGCAGATACATTAACCTCACTTTCATTCCCCTTGACTAGATCTACACTTAGCCACAGCCGCCCTTGGCCTTGGCCTTGCCCGTAGGGTTTTTTTCTGCACAATTTTCACAAAGAACCCTTATCAAAATCTAGGAACCAAATAATATATTGAACACTAATAACACAGTAGGTATCAACTTTTTTGTTACCAATTGTTATTTTTAATATGAATGTATGCATCAAGCATGTATTCACTCAATCACTCTCATCATCCAGCACTCATCACTCATCACTTTTGTATTCTCCCACACACTCAAGTCTCACAGCGTCCACCATTCAAAACGCCTCAAGCTCCTGCTCTGCCGTTTGCAATGTCTGGAGCTCCGCCGTTCGCGTTTCACCGCGCCTCAAGCTCTGTCGTCTCTCCATCTCAAGCACCGCCGCCTTCATCTGCTCAGTGTCGCGGCCAACCCGCTGTCCTCTTTTCCGAGCTTAGTGGTTTCGCCATCATCCTCTCTAGCCCTCCCCTTTGTGGTACCATTTTCTGCTCCTATATTCTGTTTTTTTTTTTTTTTTGTCCCTGTAAGCTTTGATAATAGTTCTTCGGAGAGTGCTGAAATATGCATAGAAGAAAAAGAAGAAACAGAAAAAAAATGGTTTTTTGTAGAGAAGGAATCCTTGCTATTTCCCCTTCTCTTCCTTTCTTCCTTGAACATTGTAGTTGCTAGGACAATATAATAATTATTAGATTAATAACAACATCAGAATTCAAAAATCTGGTTTAAGAAAATATTTTCTACTCTAATGGAAGGGGAAAAGGAAAATTATGGATGCAATGTAAAAAAAAGTAACTATTTGGATTCAAGGAGTACTTACCACTGATCTAGGAGTTGAAGCATGAATTAATCCCCTGTTTTTTACAAAACTAAAGTCAGTATGTTAATTTTATTATTGTAAAAAATACATATACATACATGATTTATTTCAATCAATAAAAAATCTAAAAACTAACCTTCACATTGTTATGTTTGAATCTTATTTTTATTTAACTTTGACAGGAACCACTGAACAATTCCTTCTTTCATGAAAAAAAAAAAAGTTCCATTATTATGCTGAAAAGAAAGCTCAACTTGTTCTGTATGTGTATATATATGTATGTATATATATATATAAGCATTTTGGTGGGAAAATAGCTCCACCATTTGAAATTTAAGACATTTAAATTTTGAAATTTGCTTCTCATTTCGATTATTTTTTTTATATTTTGGTTTATGAGATTGTACTTATGAAGCAAACCACTTTCCGGACACATTTTGAATACGACACTCGTTCGACACGCGTGTCTTCTATGTCCAACTATGTCTTAATAAAAAATAAAAATTTCCGGACACACTTGGATATACCTAAATATCATCACGTGTCAGCGTGTCCAGCCTTATTCTTAACATGTATTCTTAAAATGAGTTTAGAAATAATATATATTATTAATTATTAAAATAAAAGATATTTTAATTATTTTATATATTTAAAAAAAGACATTAAAAATAATTAAAATTTTAATTTATATTTTAATATCAATAAAATATCAAAATATTATTACAATTTATCTAAAAAATATTTTATATTTTATATACATGTCGTGTCCCGTGTCTTATGAAAATTTTAAATGTGTGTCTGCATGTTCTATATCATGTCGTATTCCATGTCAGTGCACCAAAAGATTGTACTCAAACACGAGATACAAAAAGATTTGAAAATCCAAATAAACTAATAGCTTACATCTAATGGCCATTCACTAACATATACACATGATAGACTAATGAGCTGATGCCACATTAAATGTTTAGACTAATAGTTTATATTTAACAATTTTTGCCTCATCATCCTCATTTTATGGCTAAATGTTGTTGTTAGATTATTAAAGGTTTACTTTTGATCTACTTTTTGTATATGGTGTATTTGAGTTTATTAGAGTATATTTAGAAAATAATCTTTTAAATTTAGTATTTTCAAAATATAAAGATACATATTACCTCATAAAAATGAAGGTCTAAATTTCATTTTTACTTAATCATATTGATTGTGATTTTTTAACGTAGGATATTGATATTTACTTGTCTTAGTATTATTTGAAAATTATACATAGAAAATCACAATCTTGTCAAATAAAATAAAGCATAAAATTACCTGCATCCAGTCGCATTAATCCATAAAAATCATATTCAGCCTCAAGCAACAATACCAGGATTTGGAACATATCCATACGATCTTATCAAAATTGTCAATCCGCGCAATGTCCTGTATATATTCTCTGTCTCCGGATGCCTTTCATCCAAAGAATAAAACTCCACCACACTATCATTGGCCTCAATAACACTACATCCAGGCATTTTCTTGAAACCAGTATCTCTCATTGCAACCTTCAACTTGGCAACATCTTCCCATCTTCCAAGGTCTTTATATATGTTTGAAAGCATGACAAAGTTTGCGGTGTTTTTAGGTTCGAGTTCGATGAGTTGTGTAAGAGCCAGCTCTGCGATTTCAACATTCTTGTATTTTCTACATGCCCCAAGCAATGCCGCCCATATAACTGCATCTGGTTTCACCGGCATCTTTCTCACAAAATTTACAGCTTGTTCTAAGAGACCAGCTTTTCCAAGCAAATCAACCATACACCCATAATGCTCAATTTGAGGCACAAGTGAATAACTATCAACCATGGATTGAAAATATGTGAATCCATCCCTGACTAACCCCATATGTGTACAAGCAGACAGAATTCCCACGAAAGTAACTTCATCTGGTTTCACTCCACCATGCTTCATCCTATCAAACATACTCAAGGCATCAGCTGCATTCCCATGCACGGCGAGGCCATTAATGATTGTGTTCCAAGTAATTATATCCTTCTTATGCTGATGGTTAAACACATTAATCGCTTTTTCAATAACCCCACATTTTGCATACATGTCAATTAGGGCATTTCCAACATGCAGATCTCCCTTATAACCAATCCTTTCTGCATACACATGCACCCACTTACCCATATCAAGGGCACCTAATCTTGAACATGTAGACAACACTGTGACAAGCGTGGCATTGTTAGGCAGAACATAACCTTCAACTAACATGTGTTTAAAAGATTCCAAAACATCAGACAATAGGCCATTCCGAGCATAGCCTCCAATTAACCCATTCCAAGAAAACACATTCCTTTCAGGCATCTCCTTGAATATTTTCTCAAATGATTCAACATTTCTATTATTCGCATAACCATTCAGCATGGTGTTCCAAGACTGAATGTCCCGATTCGGCATCTTATCGAAAAGTTTTCTGGCAGCCACCATATCTCCCACCTCAATATAGCCTGAAACCATAGTGTTCCAGAGGATCACATCGCGCTCTGGTGCCACATCAAACAAGCACTGGGCAGAAAGCATGTCATGACATGAAATGTAGGCAACAATGATACAAGTCCAAGCAACTACATTCTTCTGAGGAATTTCAGCAAACACCTTGTAAGCATCCCCAACGGATCCCCATGACGAATACATGTCAATCAATGAAGTTCCCACGAAGGAGTTTGATATGAAACCGTATCTCACCACAAGACAATGAACTTGTTTACCTTCTCTTTCTGCATTCACCTTTGCACAAGACTTGACAACCATAGGGAAGGTAAAGCAATTGGGCAATGCACCCTCCCGGTTCATTCGGGCAAACAAAACAACAACGTCCCGGTAAAACTCAACATGAGAGTAGCCTGTGAACATGGCATTCCATGAGGCAGTGTTCGGTTCATACATTTTGTCAAACAGTTTCTGGGCATGACCCATTTTAGTGAGGTTGAAACACACATTGATGAAATTTGGAGTGATGAAATGATTGTGTTGGAGTCCATAGGTAATTATTTGGGCTTGAATCTGACACATGTGTTTTGATGTTCTACATGATTGTAAGAGGGAAATCAACTTGTCTTCGATAATTCGATGCAGTGGCTTCATAACTTCACTCAATAGAACCTTCGCTCCATACATACTTCTAGCATGAGCAATAATGAACACTTTAAGCATACAATGTAACAGTTGGTCTCTCTCTCTCTCTTAATTTGTTTATTTTAGCTTTTTGTGACTATAGCTTTAACTTAATAAGCTTTTTCCCATGTTATGGTAAGGTCCTTTTGTCCAAGCTGACCAGTGCATTTTGCCTCCATCATCATCTTCTTAATAGTCTATAGCACACCAAGACATACCTAACATTATTAACATTGACACCACCCCGTGAATTCTCCACCAAGCAGAAGACTTAATTTGAATTAAAGTCCGTAAACCCCACTTTCTACCTAAGAATTAAATTCTTGTTGTAGCCAATAATATACATATTGTTTAGTTACATCAATCATGGTTGAAAAATAAATAAAAGTTAATAATGACTGTAAGTCCATCCATTGCTAGACAATAGGACTTACCTTCTTAACCGGGATACTTCTAACACCTCTACCTATGCTTCATCATAGGCATGCCAATACAAGAAATTCTGGTCAAGGAATCATCACTGCATTGTGATAATTTTCTATGAGCTTATTGACATCCAACATATAATGTTCAAGGGTAGACACATAACAGCAAAACAATAAAACCGTGACCAGCTTAATATCTATTGTATACTTAGTAGTTAGTACCACTCACAAACTTGCAAACCACAAGAGCATCAATAAGTTTTTACTCTACGTCACCTCTAAAATGAAGAATTACACTTTCAGTAATACAACTAGCAACATGATAAAGAAATAACATTTTCAATTTTCATCATTATAACATTATTGCTGATAAATCTCACTTATTGAATTGATACATTTTTTTTAATAGTAGGACAGTGGTGTTGATATGTACCTTTGTCCCTACAAATAAACAAAATAGTTATGATCCATATGCCATAACTTGCAAGAAGAAGCCATATAACAAATCAGCATAGTTACTTGGATGAAACCTTGCAGGAAGATGCCACCAATGATCCATAACTCACAGACAACAAACACAAATAAACTTAACAATAATCAAAAGAAATGAAGATGAATAAGAATTAGATGAATTGGAGGTTGCATAAGAGTGGCCAACTCAAACCCCAAACCTCAACTGACTCATTGCTATGCACCCAATCAGCGTATTAGAATTCATTGACATTAACAATATATATATATATAAGAAACAAAGAAAAGCAAAGCTGGAGAGACAGACATGGTATGGCCAGGGCAAAAGCAAGGCCAGTGGTGATAGAAGCAAAACCTTCACCTTGAAACAAGAATGTATGGCTAGATATAGCACATATAGTACAATATAATATGCATCACAATCACCAATACCCTCTTCCTTAGCTTATTTGTATTGCCGCCCACATAGTTATATCTAGATGGTATTAACAATAATATTATTCATCTATCACTACATATAGATATGTACCTTTTTGTATTTTTTCCTTTTGAATTCTGGACATTTGTTCTAATTAAATAGTACTATTTTGGACATTTACAGAGAATAATGCAGGTTTAGAATCTAATAGAGAGATGTTTGATATTTCACAAGTCAAGATAAGTGTTACACTTACAGGTCCATATTATATAAACCTTATTATTTTTCATCACTAATTCCTCCCAAAAAAATACCTTTTTAATAAGTAATAAGTAATTTATTTACAATGTAAATCAATGTTCTGAAAAACGGACCGGACCGGCCGATCGAACCGGTTTAACCGGGAACCGGCGATGCAAACGGTCCGGTCCGCTACTAATAACCGTCTATTTATGAACCGCTGTAAAACTGCCAAACCGGCCAATGACCGACCGGTTGGACCGAACCGGAAACAGGCCGGTTCTTATTAAATGGTGCCGTTTTGATTTTTTTAAACAAAAAAACACCCATGGTTCAGCCTCACTCACTCACCGCTCTTCCCCAACACAAACCCCCCTATTCGTGAATCACTGTGACCCTCTAAAGCAAAGTTAAAAATCACCAAACCCAAACCCTAGGTTCTCCCTGCAACGGATCTGCCGCAGTGCCGCCGCCGTCCGTGCTGTCGGCGCCTCCGCAGCTTCCTCCTTCCAGCTGTCCCGAGCCCAAGCCCTCTCTTGTAGCTCGGCGTCCTCCTTCTCCCTGTCCCCGTCCTCCGTGGCTTCTCTGTTCGAGGCTTGGAGTAGCTCACCGCCGTGTCGCCGCTCGCCATCGTCTCCTCGGTAGCCGTCCGTGTCTCCGTCGAAGGTTAGTGGCACTGCTTTCACTTCTTTGGTTCTTCTCTTCCTTTTATGCTCTGTTTGCTGATTTTTAATGTGAAATTGTTAAATTGCTAATTTTTGCTGATTATGTGCTGCTGATCTTCCTTCATTATTGGAATTTTTGTTTCGGGATTAGGGATTACTTGTTTTGTAATATTTGTTGAAATTTTAGGTTTAGTGTGATTAGGGATTACTTGCTGCTGTTGAAATTTCAGGTTTAGTGTGATTAGGGATTACTTGTTGCCGTTTTGTAATATTTGTTGCTGAATGCTAAAAATGAAAATCAAATCAAATGCTGTTTTATATTTTCAAATGGCTGTTGTTAACTTTTGTGCAGAAAGATGGTCGTTCCAAGGTTTCAAAGTCCCATTCTGTACCTGGGAGAAATGTTGTTATTCTAAGATCCATCTCCTTTTCTACCCGTAGTGAACAGGATCAGCAAGATACAAATGATGGAATGTTTCCTCTAAGGCCTCACTAAAGTCATATATATTTTATGTACTTCCAGTTTTATAGTCCTACTTTCTATTTTTAAATTCACAGTAAAGAAATCTAATCCATTTTCCAAGCTTTACATTTCAAGCAGAAAATGGGTTAATCAGTGTTTTATTATTCCACCTGGTGTTGTGGTTCCTGTCATCATCCTTTTATGGGTTAGAAATTATCTCAATTAGTTGCCAGTGTTTGAAAATATTGTATGTTGATAATAGACAAAATGACGGCCACTTTTATGAGTACGAGTCTATCACACTGCTGGGATATTTTACTTAGTTCCTGAGTGATTGTGTTGTTAGTAACATTTTAGTTAGAGTGCCATTTTTTTAGCTTATTGTCTTTAAATCTTCTACAAAATAGTTTAACACACTAAAACAAGTTCTTCATGTTGGCATTTAATATTTAAATATTTTTTTTACTATTTAATTTTTGAAATTGTACTTTGATAAGATCATATGGATTTGGTTGATGATATTTTATGTAGTGTTTTAAATTTGGAAGATATTTTAAGATTTATATTATACTATAATTATATTTTAGGATGTTTATTTGTAATTTATTTATTATTTTATTCTAAAACGGTTTTTTCGGTTGAACTACCGATTGAACCGGTTGGATCAGTAAATCAGTGAACCAGTGACTAGAGCGGTTTGATGACCGGTCCGGTTCTCAGAACCTTGATGTAAATACAATTATTATTTATTATAGTTAAAAGTTAGAATCATATGAAAAGTATATGAAAAAGGAGAATAACGAGTTCTTTTGGGACTATTTGCAAGTCACCACCCCCACCAACAGGCCATAGGTGCCCTACCATTTCTTTTCACAAGAAAACTATAAAAACATAATTCAATAAAACAATAATGAGATAAGATTAACAGATTTAGAACATAAAAAGTTAAAAACTAAACAAAACAACAAAGTAGGAAAAATAGGCAGCGAACAATAGAAATCCTGAAACAGAATAACAAAGCAGAAGGAAGAGGCCGCCTACCTGAACTGATGTGAGTACGCAGCGGCAGCACCGGCACATGGGTCAGCCCGAGATGGAGAGAGCAGGAGCAAGTTAGTGAAAGAGGCAGAACGAAGCACCAAGCCACTAACAACGATCTTCGTAGAAGCGAGCAGATGAATGAAGGCAGAGCAAAACGCGAGTAGAGATGAACATGATTCGACTTTCCTAAATTCCAGGGTCAAGACTCAACTGTCTCCATGGTCCATACTAATGCACATAATTGTCCGAACCAAACTGCTGATCCAACTGGTCAAACTTCCATAGCTGCAGGCTCAAAGCTATCGCCACCTGAATCTAACCTAACCTGCTACCTAACATACCACAAATTTCTAATCAAGAGAGGTGCCTCCGTTCTCACAATAAAATTGTACTCACTTGAGAAGACTCAAAACAAATCAGGAAAAGCAAAAGAATTTCACAATAACCCAGAGCTAAACTTGACACTTTAATGCTCCTTCATCGTGTTACTCAATAAATCACCAAAACAGTTACAATCCAAGCACATGTAAATCACAAAAGAGTCAAACAAACACAACAAGTCAGCAACACATCCCTAATCAACAATCACAAGACATTCAAAATCAACAATCAGTAAATTAAAATCACAACACAAAAACGGCAGCACAGACCTTCGAAATAATCAATAATCAATAATTAATAAACAGCAGCAGACCAGAGCAAACCAACAATCAATAATAGTTCAACAAAAATTAACAACACAACCAGTCAACCAGACCTTCGAAAGACAGGAACAGAGCATAAAAAGAATACCTCAAATTAACTAATTATCCAACAGAATTAACAATTCCTCAATTGTAATTTCGGTATCAATCTTGGGGCTAGACAGAAATGTGTTTATGAATCAAGGAGATTTCCACCCTGAAGGTGATTAAAGGCTTCTCCTAAAAGGTGTTTCATTAAATCTAAAATCAAACAAGCAGTCAGTCAGAAATAGTGGAACAATTGCCATCAAATAATCAACACAGTCACAATCTAGATACAATTAAATCACAAAACAAAACAGTAAAACACAACATACAAAATCAGTAAAGAACCAGAGCTAATCACAAGACATTCACTAATCAATAAAATCACAACACACAAAACCAGAGCTAATCACAGAAACAGAGCATAGAAAAGTAAAAAAAAAAAAAAAAAAAAAACGAAGAACAACTGAACAAGTGAAGAACAAGCGAGCAAGACATTCACTGACCTTCGAAGACGACGCCGACAGGCCCTTGATTGACGGACGACGCCGACCAGACGATGGCGAGAAGATGAAGACGACGGCAGGAAGATGAAGAGAGCAGGGGATGCGCCGAGAGCTCGCGGAAGAAGAGAGCAGGGGTTGGAGACTTGGGGGCAGTGGCTACAGCATGGACGGCCACCAAGCTCGACGGACCGGCGGCGGCAGCAGCTAGGGTTGGAGAAGGGGGACTGATATGGTTCAGAGTTCTGCAGTTTGAGTGAGTGAGTGAGATGTGAAGAGCAAGGTTCTAAAAACCAGACCGGTCATCAAACCGTTCTAGTCACTGGTTCACTGATTTATTGGTCCAACCGGTCTAACCGTGGTTCAACCGGAAAAACCGTTCCATAATAAAATAATAAATAAATTATAAATAAACATCCTAAATATCTTTCAAATTTAAAACCCTAAATATGCAAAAACTTGTTGCAAATTTGTTGACAATTAACATAATTATACTTTCATTAAAAATAGCTGGATTGAATTACAATGCGCATGTTAAAGATAGAAAATATTGTCTTAATGTAGCTGAGTCAAAAAGTAAAACAAAAAATAATAGTTTTGCACAACAAACGCTAGTTTTGCACAACAAACACACAACAGAACCTGAAACAAAAAGAATCCAACACGGAGGAGAGGTAGCAAGTCTGCGGAGATCAAGAACAGGGACAGTGCAACCAAACAATGAACAAAACAATGAAAACAGAATTTTTTTTATATAACAGAACAATCAAAACATGAATCATACAATCACTAATTGCAAATTTTTTCTTCATAAGAACAGAACAATGAAAACATAAAGCATATAATAAATCAAAAGATCAATCATGTGTTGATGGCATCAGATACTGCAATGGAGAATGGAGGGGAGGGCTTTTCATTACTGCTAGAGTAGAGTGGTATCCTTTTTTAATCCCAGATACTGCATTCTAGATCAAAGCTTCTGCCAAATAAATTTTGGATCACTTGCTCAAAACTGTCCTTTAGCTGATGGCATCAGAGCCAGTGCATAATCAGAAGCATCAGCTAGTTCCATAAGGGTCTGATGATCTGTTAAGATGTGATCAACCCCAACCAAAGGAGATTCACTAGACTTGGCCAGGGATGAAGGTAAAGCCTGGACAATTCAACCACCCAATCATATCCCTGAAACATGACACAAAACCTAAAAGAAAGTAAGTAGACAAGTCTACTTTACAAGTGTACCATGTTCGACAATAAACTGGAGGGTCTATGAAAGCCTCCAAGCAAACTGCTTGGTCAAGTGCCACAGCACAATACCAGTTCGGGTACTTCAGATACCAATTGCAAATTTTTTAATAAGAACAGAAGTTAGAACAGTGAAAAATGAAGAAAGATTAACAGTTTTCAACCCAATTTTAACAAAGCTCGTCACAATGATTAACAACAAAAAAAAAGCAATGAAGGAACAGTGAATCAGTAACATAAACAAAGAACAGAAAATCACAACAAAAACAAAAAAATTAAAGATAACAGAAGAACAACAGAACAACAACACAAGAACAATTAGCAAATTAACAAGTTCACAATAACAGTTAAAATTTAGCAGAAGAACACTAATGCAAGTGGAATCATCATGCTAATATGTTTTCTCACTTTTCTGCAAAGATGCTATTTGTGCACCTAAACTTTCCTAATTACTAAGATCCAATTATTCTTAATTTCACATGAAATCAACTTACTAAGTTTCTAAAAGCTAGAAATTATAAAACCAACCAGAAATATGGTTAAAGCATTGCATCAAACATGTTGAGTGCGGTAAAATTAAAACGAAATAAGAGAATTCAAAACTTAATATCAATGTGATAGAGAAAAGAACATAGCAATTGTATAATCTATGAAAAAAAAAATTCAAACCACTACCAAATCAAATAGTTACTTATTGTAATAGAAATCAGAAGTTGCAGAGTTTGAAGTAGAGTATTGGTGGCGGGTTTAGGGAACTCACGGCGGCGACAAAAGAGAGCAGTTCGACGGCTAGGTGGAGCGCGCGGGTTGGTCGCAGAGTTTGAAGCAGAGCAACGTGGCTTCCAGACGAACGCGAATGCGAATGCGAACGCGAACGGTTAACACCGAGCGAACGTGAACGGCGAAGAACGCGAAGGAAGACGACGACTGAACGAAGAGGCGAACGTGAACGGCAAACAAACGGCGGCGGAAGCGCGTCTGAGCAGACAAAGAGAAGGTCTGGCCGTATGGTTTTGGGACAGGGGAAGGAGGAGGCCGCGAAGACGCCGACAACCACGGACGGCGGCGGCGGTTCCGTTGACGAAGCTGGGTTTTAGGTATGGAACCTTAGGGCTTGAGTGTGTTTTCCGAACGAGGAGTGTTTGGTGTTTGGGAGGTGGGGTCGTGGGGATGGACTCGCGTGGGGGAATGGTGGTGGTTTTTTTTTTTTTTTTTTTTCTAAAACAATGAAAACGACGGCGTTTCTTAAGAACCGGTCGGTTTCTGGCCCGGTCCAACCGGCCGATAATCGGAAGGTTCAGCGGTTAGGGCTGGCAATTTATACCCTACTCGCGAGTACCCAACCCGGTCCAACCCGTTCGGGTAGGGTAGGCTACCCGACCCGCAGCGGATAGGGTAGTGTACGGTCCGGGTATGCCTGCGGGTAGGGTAGGGTACGGGTTTAGGGTGTACTCTACCCTACCCTATCCGCACCTCATATATAACACATATTTTATAAAAATTAGGTAAATAGTGAAGGAAGTGAGAGTTATGTAATGACTTACAATAAGTGAACAACCACTAAACTAGTTAGTTAATTTAATAATTTAGAACATTAGTTTTTTATTTTTTATATTATTAATATGTATAAAATTTGAAATGATTGAATTTTATATTTACTTTGAAAAAATTTGATATTTCTGCGGGTATGGTAGGGTAGGGTAGGGTTTAGAACTTTAGGGTGCGGGTAGGGTTAGGGTTGAGAGATTCTCAACCCGCGGGTAGGGTAGGGTAGAGTTTTAATAAAATTTTCAACCCGCAGGTAGGGTTAGGATAGAGTCCAAACCCTACCCTACCTTACCAATTGCCAGCCCTATCAGCGGTTAACCAACGGTTTGGAGGATGGTGATTTTAAGAGGAGGACCGGACCGTTTTTCATGCCGGTTCCCGGTTGAACCGGTTTGACTGACCGGTCCAGTTTGGTTTTTAGAACATCGATGAAGAGAGCTGCTCGAGTGTTAAGCCAAAAACGAGTAAACGACACCGTTTACTTCAAACCGGCTGGTTCCTAATCCGGTCCAACCGGCCAGATTTTGTCCAGTTTAGCGGTTCTTCAACGATTTTCTAACAAATAATTTCTAAAGGTTAACTAAACCGTAATTGCTGTCGGTTCAAGATTAGACCGGTTGGACCGGCTGGTCCAGTTCGATTTTTAGAACCATGGGTGATTAGCATTAGGGCACGCAAGGGAGGGGTGGTGTTTTAAAGTGACACGACGCTGTTTTCAATCTTCTAAAAAAATGACCCGATTCGGGTTATATAAACCTGTCAGGTCACCGATTTTTATCGAAACCCATCCGTGTCTGCCCGATTTTTATCGGGTCCAATGCTTAAGAGTGGCTTGGCCCGGCCAGGTGACTGGGTGACCGAGTTTTCAGTCGATTAAATAATTTTCGGGGTGGTCTTCCAACGAACAGAGTATGAAGGAGAAGGAGTAAGAATGTGACGCGAATAAGCTGGCGGCATTGCGGCAGTCCTTCTCCTTATGTTTACAATGCGGGGAACTAGCAGCATATGAGGGATAGAAAGCAAGACCGCTGGCAATGAACACACGAGAGACGACAAAGCTTGAGCAGGGATGCGAGGAGGGAGAGATGCAACGGAGGAAGCACCGCTCGAGCAAACGTGGAAGTGAGAGAGCCGCGAGCAACAAAGCTCACACGGAGGATCGGCTAGACACGAGCACACAATGCGGAGGATCCGATGAGAGGCACGACGACGACGACGGCGAGCATGCAATGGCGGTGAACTAAGGTGAAACGACGCCGTTTTCAATCTTCTGAAAAAAATTAAACATGACCTAGTTCAGGTTATATAAACAGGTCGGGTCACCAACTTTTATCAAAACCCGTCCGTGTCGTCCCAATTTTTACTAAGTCCAATGCTTAAGCGGTCAAATGAGTGGCTCGGCCCGGCTAGGGGTGAAAAAAGATCAGGCGGCTTGTCAGGGGCCTGCAGCCTGGCCTGTTATAAAAAAGGCACAGGCTCAGACTCTTTTAAAAGTCTTAATATGTTAATAGGTCAGGCCAGACTCACTAATTAGTCTTATTGGCCTTTCAGGCCTGTCTGGGCCTGTTAAAACATAATTAAATATATAAATAATTTTTTATTATTAACAAAATAATGAGATATTTTAAATTTATTATATTCTATTATAAATATTTTTGTATATTTTAAATACTTTAAAAGATTAAAAATTCTTGTAAATATTAAATATGACATATTATATATAAATATTTTTATTTTTGTAAAAAAAAAATATCAGGCCTTTTTACAGGATTCAGGCCAGGCCAAACTGAATAAAAGGCCAGGCGTAGTACTTTATAAAGAGCCTATAACAGGCCGCAGGCCAGGCGCAGGCCAAATAACTACATGACAGGCCAGGCCTGCTAAGAACAAAGCCTAGCATGGCCTGGCCTGTTTCCACCCCTAGGCCCGGCCAAGTGACCAAATAACCGAATTTTCGGTCGAACTGGCTAGGTCGAGCCGGGTTTGATAATTATGTTTTGAACATATTAAAAACTAAACTAATCAAATCACATTTTTTTATGAACAGATTAAAAATGAAAAAATACAAGAGGATCTGGCGAGAGCTCACGACACAGAAGATCTGGCGAGAGGTGCAGCGACGGCTGTGAGCATGCAGTGGGAGTGAACCAAGGTGAGCTCCCAGCTCTGCCGGTGTCTATGGTGTGCCGTATTAGAGACTAGATAGTGTGAGTGAGTGAAAGAGCTAGGAGTTGGGTGGGGCTTCGTTCAGCTAGGATTTAAAAAAAATTGAAACGTACGTCGTTTAGGGTGGAGGGTTTAAAAAAATAATAATACCGAATCGATCCGAATTTCTCAAATCTGTTGGTTCATCAATTTTTGCAAAATCCAACCGAATCAAACTGGTTCTCACCGATTTTCTTTCTTGGACGGTCTAATGCTCAACCCTGACGATGTTTATAAGGTGCAATGAGGCCACCAGTGCTAGTTCCTGCAACCACATCAAAATAGTCTAATAGAAGGTGCTAATATTCATCTTATAACTTTATAATATAATCTATATTTCTCTATGATCAAGAATGAAAGAAAAATTAAAAGCAAAGTTGTAACACCCTACCACACAAAGCTTTACGCTTAAGTCGTAAAACAGAGGTGATGTGGTATTACGACCTCTAAAATAAAATAAGTACATATAATAGCAGAAGAGTTATAATATGCTAGGAGCCTTGAAGAAAAGGGGGAAATAAAAATCGCACAATAAAGGCGCAACGCTCAAGGAACGAGTTAACTTACGTGCTAAGAAAACCATAACTATCAAACATAAGCTAACAGAAGTGGGAATAGAGTGCCAAAGATACAAAATACCAAGCTCCTAACTCAGCCTGCGAAGTCAAGACTGGCCGGAGAATATTTACACATATATATACATACATATCCAAAACCCAAAAGTACATATACACAATCCTGCCTCTCCATAAACCTCTAAGAGGATCAAAAAGAATAAGTCATGCGGAGAGAAAACTAAGTACATATATATACATCATAGTATAACAAAATATCCCAGTAACCACTCCGCTTCAAGAGTCCAGACGCCTAACGAGATGCCTCTCGACCTGCATCTGAAAAATAACAACATAGTATGGAATGAGAACCGGAGGTTCTCAGTATGGTAAAGGTGCCACACACATAATATATAAGGTCCTGGGAATGCCAGAGGCAATCCTAAAACGCCGACACTCAGATTATAGAGCTTAAAGTATTAAACAGAAGCCATAAAAGGTGGTTTCCTAAAAATATTTAATCCTAACTTAACTTAACCTTAAATCTAAGTCCTATATTGCCATTCCTCCATACCTCCAACTCCATCATGCATTTTCACGGACAAATAGACAGATAAAAGCAAACACAAGAAGGTTACAACTACTGCAGGTAACAAATACACATTTAGCATGGAAAATACAGATAGGCACACCCAATTAGAGCACAAGCAAGTAATTCAAGTAATATGCATATGATGCATGCCTGTCCTATGGCTGATGAGGCTCATCTGTCGGTTATCCAGCCAACCCGACAAGTCTGAATTGTCCTTAGACTGTCCCCCGACGTGCATCCCCAAGAGTCTATGCATAGATTTTTCTCAAATAATCAATATTGCTCAATGGGGGTAACATTCCCAGGAATTTATATAGTGCCCGGTCACACTTACGTCGTAGGGTCAACAGAGTATCGAGTTTTCAACCTGGTACACGTGGTGGCAAGCCACGGCACTTAATCCAGGGAATCTCGTATCTCAGATTATTCAAATTCATAAGCCATATAAATAATTCAATTAAAATTCATCAACATCCACATCATTCTCAATCACATCTCATTCATCATTATATGTCAATCATATTCAATCATTATCCTTCATTATCACACCTCTCATTCCGTCCATCAATAGTTCCAATTCAAAACATAATTCATTCTTTTCCAAATGAACTAAACTTAAAAACATGCTCATTTTCTTAATAACTCAAAATCAAACCATATAACCTTTAAATCTAAATCTTTTTAAATAATCATATAAACAAAATCTCTAATTTTTATAAAATTTCGGCAGCATCTCCTCTAAAACTCGGACTTTGCCACCCTGTTTGGGTCCAAACCTGTATTCTTTTCAATTCAACATACCCTTTCTCATCATCATAACAACCACCACAATAAATCTACCTCAAATCAACAATTAAACTCATACAATATTCAAATCCAACAACCAAAATTCAACTAAGGATCATAGTTCACAAATCCTAGGCTTTTAACACAAAATACCTCATTATCACAACAACCTCCACAATAGTTATACCTCAAATCAATAATTCACCAAATCATTAGTTAATCAACAATAACATTCAACCATAATTCTCTCCAAATTAACATAACAACATTCACCATCCAAAATTAAAAACTAATTATCCAATAAACTTCAACCAAATATATTCATCGACAAATTACTAAATATTAAATATACACCTGCATTCCAACTTATCCTATGGTCATCTAGCCTAAGTTTTCACAGAACATTATATATTAAATGTAAGAAACCTAAACCATACCTTAGCCGATTTCCATGTAACGACCAAAGCTATTTATTCAAAACCAAAACAGCCCCTCAAAACTCAACTAATCCGCTTCCTCTAAGTTCCAGTATTCACAATTTCAAGCTCCAATTATTTATTTTCAACCTAATACACATTCATAATACATATATACCCAATTTAATACTCAAAGCTCAAATTTAATGAAATTAAAATAGAATTATCGTATCCTCACCTTACCCAAGCTTCACATAAGCAAGAGTGAACGTTTCTCTCAAGCTAATTGGATCCTAAAACATCAGAAATCAAAGAAATTCAACATTCCCACTTAAAATTCGAAAATTGGGAGAAAAGAGGGCTGAGAGTGATTAAACAAGTTACCAGTGAAATTGTTCCGGTAGAAATGTAGAGCTCGACGCGGTGGACGCGTGGCCGCAAACGGTGCGGCGATTGGAGCTCGGACGGAGAAGTTACGGGGATCGGAAATTTACCGTAAAGTTACGGAAGCTTTCTCCCCTCCCTGGAAGTGTTTCACGCTGCTGCATCCAAATGAGGGAGAGAAAGGGGTTCAGCTTCATTTTAATGAGTTGGTCCGGTTGGACCGACGGCCCGATTTGGGTTCGGTTCAACCGGTTCGGTCCGTTTGGTCTAATTTTTGGACCGATTTCTTCGAAATTAGTGTCAAAATTCTCGTTTCGATGAGCTCTACCCTATTTTGATATAATATTCGCATTTTTAATCCTCCTTATTAAAAAATAATTTATTAACTAATTATCTACTAATTTAACCGGGGTTTACAAAAGTTTTGTTACTATAAATGTAATAGGTGATTTATACTATGATGGTCATAACTATAGTTATTAAAACCGGACCGTACCGGCCGGTTGACCGAAAATCCAATGAACCGGATCTAACACCAGTCCGGTCCAAGATTTCAACCGCTTAAGATAGAGAACCGACACGAACCGGTCAAACCCGTAGTGAACCGTTAAAAACCGATCAAACCCAGTGAAGATCGGTCCGACCAAACCGCTCAGTCGCAGTTGAAGGTGAACCTACAGCGCACCAGCGTAGGTAGAGAACCGGCACGAACCAGTCAAATCTGTAGTGAACTGGCAAAAATCGGTCTGACAGAACCACTCGGTCGTAATTGAAGGCAAACCTACGGCGCACCAGCATAGGTAGAGAACCGGTACGAACCGGTCAAATTCATAGTGAACCGGTCAAACCTGGTGAACATCGGTCTGACCGAACTGTTCGGTCGTAGTTGAAGGCAAACCTACGGCGCACCAGCATTCTGCAAGTCCACCGTGAAGTAACAAAGTTGATAGGACCACCAAGCTGCAATGCTTCTTACTAACATAAGCACAAATTATAATAAATATAGGATGTTTTATTTTACTTATATTCAATTTATTTTAATTTTAAAGTCACTCATTTTTAAATCAATTATATTTTATTTAACTATAATTTTATATTTAATACAAATTAAAAATATAAACAAAAAAATTTTATTAATCACAATTTATTTATTTTTTCATGATTATACGATATCTATTAATATTATTTTTTCAAAAAATACTTGTAGTATATAATAATAGGTAAAGACTAACATACATTTGTCTTCATATGAAGTTGATAGTTGAAAATCGTTAGATGATAATTTAGTCAAACTTGTCAAATCATCTAACAGTTCTTAAATATCAACTTCAAATGAAAACAACTGTACGTGAGTAATGATCCAGTGACCCAGTAGTCTGACTAGTGACCGGATTAACCGGTTCGACCAGTAATCCACCGGTTAAACTAATGATCCAATAATCCAATAGCCTGACCGGTTCAATCACCGGTTCAGTTCTAATAACTATGGTCATAACATTTTGGAAACTATATTAATGTCACGTCTTTTTATTATTTAACAATATTTTTAATTTGTTCACACTTTTTATTTTATTTTTAAAATTAAAAATATTATCAAATAAAAAAAATTATAATTATCATTATAATTTTAAGTTTATTAAAATTTTATAACCATCATAATCATAATTATTGTACGGAAATAATGTTCTTGTATATTATCCATTCCATCAGAGACTAATACAAAAATTTAAGAGTGGAGAGACAAAAATTAAAATTTTATATAATTAAATATAATGTGATATATTTGATAATAGATATAATTATAATTAATATTTTTTAATTAAAAAATATTAATTAATACTTGTTAAATAAAAGAGTTATCTTAGTCTTTATAATTTATTTTTATTTTAGATTCAATAAAATATAAAAAATATTTTGTTAATTAATTTACTTTGTTAAGTATTTATGTGACAATAAATTATAATTTTTATGTTTTATATTATTAAAAATATGATATAAAATAATAAAATTAATTGTACTAATAATTTTGTTATATGAATTTAAAATATATTAAAATATTTTTATATAATAATAAGTGTAAAAATTAAAAGAAAAAATAATAAAAAGATAAAGAAACAATCAAATAAAATTAGAAAAAAAACAATGTTATTATAAATAATATTAAAATACTTTTTATATGATAATAGATGTTAAAAGTAATTGAAAAAATATAAAAATAGCTCTAAATCAGATAAAAAATACAAACAATGCAAATGCATGAAGAGATGAATTTAGTACATAAGATATATCAACTCCTTTTATTGCCACTACTCTATTAAACTTCATTTTTTATAGTGCATTCATTATAATAATATATAAAAGTTCAAAATTTTGGGAGGACGGCCAAGACAGTTACTAGTTCTCTTTAAATCCATCCCTGATTGCCATTATATAATAGTATTATTTTAAACATAACAATTTTATTAGGAAACTAATTAGGAGCATAGTAATCTGGAGCTAACTAGTTAAAAAATATGTATATTACAAAAAAAATTTTTACTATCTTAAAAAAATTAGTTAAGTTGGCTTATATTGTAGTTGGCCCAGACTTTTTCATAGAAAATAAATAGTGAATATCTTACCATGCAAATGGAAATTCAATCTCTATATTTATATTTTTTTTATCTAATTTTTATCTTGCAATGCAAAGGGTTACATTTTAAAGTGGTTATTGAGATTGACGACTTATACTAAAAAGATTTTCGAAATTTCAGTTGCACCATAAAGATCTGTAAAATTGAAAACATTACACCATATTAGTGTTTATCTCCTCTTTATCGAGTTACACATCATGGTAGAAGAAATGTGTCAGATCACTCATGGTGTGACGAGTAATTTGATAAAAAAAAAAAGGAGAGAATGATTAATGTGGTACAATTTTTTCAATTTTGATTATGTTTTATGGTGTAATTGAAATTTTAGGATTTTTTCTATGCAAGCGGTCAGTCTTAGAAATTGTTCATACCAAGACCCAAAGCTAAAGCCATGACCCAAACAAACTAATCCAATCTTGTGGAGGATTCATAGAAGCCCAAAAGATCACACCAGACTAGTCTAGCTATGCGTACGGATCACTCTGCCTGATCTACTTAAGCCATGGGTTTTATAACCCGTATATCAATCTGACTTGCATGACAAGTAAGACTTTGTTAAGCACTTCTTCAGATGTTATCCACAGCTCAGCCACCACCACAACGTAGATAACTTTCCAAATATTGAGGAAGAAACTACCTACTACTACAAGTGGAAAGATACATGAGTGATGGCCAAGTCATCACCTACCTCTATAAATACTCCATCAAATTCAGGTATTTCTCCATCCCAATTCACTAAAACCTACTTTAAACCCCTTGCTAACTTAAGTATCGAAGTTCCTTGTAGGTACTCCCCATCATCGTCCAAGTAAGGACGTTAGACAAACTACTATCCTGGCAAACAAGTCAAATTTTGTACCCAAAGGAGTCTGGACCTCACATATAGGCCCAAATCCATTTTGGTTTCAGATATTACCTCAGAATATTGATTTTGTTATCGAAGACCTAAAGTCTGATCTTTGACAATGGCAGACAACTCACTGTAAGATGGACACACTACGTCTGATTCAGGATTTAGGAGTGAAGATCATCATAATGATAATCGAGCACTCCCCATCTATCATGACCCTGGAAGAAACAAAAGGAAACAAGGTCTAAGGGTAAGTTCCCAAGCACACATCCCAAAAGGATTGAGAGAAGGAAACACGACTGAGATAATGGGATTCATCTACGACCATCAAGGCCGGCTTGAGCAACTGGAAGTCAAGTTGGAGTGATAATAAAAGTCCTAACAACAACTTCGGAAGAAGCTACACAATCGTAGAGACCTTGAAGAAAAGCTAAGGAAGTTAAAGGCCGACCTGAAAAGTAAAAAGTGTAAGAACCGCAATTAATTGAATCGGTTAATTAAGTGGTTAAATTGCCCAAAATTGATTCCGAAAAGTTGTAGTGAGAATTTAAGGTTTTAAACATCATTTTTGGACTCAATAGGTCCTTCCGAGTCAGAAAATGTGTTTTCTGCAAAAAACCGTGAAAATCGTGAACCGACAGTTGAACCGGTTAAACCGGTTCAAGTCTGCCCGGTGCTGCGCAGGAAAAAGTTGAAACAGTAAAAAACCTTAGAAAAACATTAGAAATGGAAAATCGGGCGTTAATTTTAAAGGTTTGGCCCAAAGTTGGGCCAAACGGGCTAAAAACGCTAACGGATTGAACCGGGCCCAAGTTGGGCCCAAGTCCAACATATATAAAGGTTCATTTAATGAACCCTAACCCCATAAACACACACACACTTCAGAAATTGAGAAAGGGAGGAGAGGAAGAAGAAAACCCTAATCACCTCAATCTTCCCAAGCTCATATCTTGAGCTATAGAGCTCCGATTTGCGTGCCGTCAGCGGCTACGCGTTTCTTGTGAAAAGCTCTACAAAATCCATCCAAGAAACTCTAGAGATAAGCTCGAAATCATTCCAGTTCTTCCCTCCAAAATTTTGGGTACCTAGGGTTTTTGATGAAGTGAGTTTTTGTGATTCTTGGTGTTTAGGTTCACTCTAATTCTTGCTTGGCTTTGGGTTTTGCCATCCAAATCTGTTGGGAGAGGTAAGAGGCTTTGAACTCTTGTAAACCTTTGATTTATGTTGAGCCCTAGGTTGATTTTGTGGTGATTTATATGTATATAGCTTGATTATTGTGAGTTTGGAGCTTGTTAGTGCTTGTTGGGGCTATATTGGTGGTTGGGTTTGGTTGAAAGCTCATTTGGTTTATATTGGGAATCGGCCAAGGTATAGTTTCGGTTTCTTCTATGTAGTATATAATATTCATGGACACTTAGGCTAGTGACCCATATGATAGGATTGGATTTGAATGGTTGTTGAGTTGTTGGATGTGATTGTATGATGATGTTTGATGAAATGATGATTAATAGTAACATGATGAAAATAAATGAATTGTGAAGTTGAGGAGTGAATTATGTTGATAAATGTGATATTGGTGTTGATTGATTGGTAATGTAGTTGGAAATTGTTAATGAAGTTTGACATATGAGATATATTGATGTTGATGTGGTGGATGAGGAAAAATGTGGTAAATTTGGTGTAATATGACAAAGAGGGTTGATTATGATGAAAAGTGGAGTTTGAACTGGGTTGGTTTGGTTTTGGTTGTGTTTTGCAAAGAAATTATGAAAATTGTGATTTTGGGTAAAAGTAGAATTTTGGTGAACTTTGTCTGATCATAACTTTTGCCTCGGTTTTCAAAATTGGTGGAAATTTCTTTAGAATTGAAGATCTTTGAAAACCTTTTAAATCGGTATAAAGTTTGTGAAATTTAGAATTTTGTACAAGAAGTTATGATCATGCAAAGTTGGTGTTAAAAATCTGAAAATTCTGCAAAGTTACAGAATTCTGAGTTTTTTGGTATGTGCGCACGCACAACCTTGTGCGCACACATACTCTGCGTAAATGGTGACCTGTGCGCATGCATAGACCTGTGCGTCCGCACACGCAGAGGCAGGCAGTCTACTTGCAGCGCTGACACAGCCTGTGCGCACGCACACCAATGGAAAAATTACAACCTGTGCGTACGCACAGACCTGTGCGCACACACATGTTGGGGAGGCCAGTCTGTTGGGAGCGCTCGCACAGGTTGTGCGAGTAAACAGACCCTTTTATGTTTTGACACCTGTGCGTATGCACACCCCTGTGCGTACGCACACTTTTAAAAATTTCCTGGGCGTGCGCACGCACACCCCTGTGCGGATACACACGCCCTGTTTCTCAAATTCTGCTTTGTTTTCAACTATTTCCCCTTCCCGACAAGGTTGTAAGCTTCCATAACACCTTTTTAAGACTCTTGGGCATACTTTTGGGTGTTCAAACATGGGAAATGGTTTAAGGGTTTTAGACACTATTATTTTGAAAAAAGTTAGCAAACGGAGTACTAGGTTTCTGTTGTACTGGGGAAGATTTGATGATGTGTGAAGAAATGGTTGATGGATGAGATGCGAAATTAAGGAACTGAAATGTGTATGAACAGTGGTTGAAAGGAGTCGAGGACTCTAAATGAAGTGATGGACCTATCTTGTACTAAAAATGTTTTTGAAAAACCACTGTATCACTTTTCATTGAGATTATGAGACGCTATGCGCCCGGCAGGGGCCGAGGTTGGATCCTGCCTGACGAGGTAGCGGTGGCGGCATAAGGGCGGTGGTTTGTCCCGCTTGCGCTTAGATGTGAGGTCGGTGGCAATAGATCCCGCTCGCATCCCTTCAGATCATCAGAGCGTATAGGCGCAAAACCCTGGATAGTGATCCGAGCACTATATCTCGGGGTTCCCACACCATGAATCCGAAGGGCAACATCTCTATAGAAATGTGTTGGGTTGGCAGTTGAACCGATAATGTGATATCACAGCCAGTAGGGCAGGTATTCATCATATGCATTTTCTACCTACTTGTATGCTTTGCCGACTTGATATTATTTTCCCTATCTGTTAAACATGTCTAATTGCTACTTGTATTAATTGCTATATATGCCTCTACTTGTGTTTTACTTATATTGTATATACTTGTGCTTTACTGGAATTGAAGAGGTTCGGAAAGCAGTGGCGATGGGATCGCATGGCGGATCGGTTGGTGAAGGCTGTGGGACAGCGGTGTTTGATTAGAGTAGAAATTCCCTAAGATAGATTACCCTTTTATAGTACTATGGCTTAAGTTGTATTAAGGAAGTACATATTATGCTGTTTTGTTTTAGAGTGCTTTAAGCTTGAATCTTGTGATGGATATGGAGTCTAGGATTGCCTTTGGCGTCCCGGGGTCTTATATCCTATATCACTGGGAACTGTTACTATACTGAGAACCTCCGATTCTCATACCATATTTCTGTTGTGTTTTCAAATGCAGGTCGCAACCCACCTCGGCAGGGACGGATCCAGAAAGTTTAATATGGAGGGGCCGAATTTTAGATAATTTTTTTTATTCTATAAAAATAATTAACATATAATTATTAGAGTTAATTTTTTAAAAGATTTATCAATATATATATAATTATAAATTTTTTCATAATTTTATTTTTGATATGATAGTTACATAAAAGAAATATAACAATATCAATAGTACATTATAAAATTATAAAGTGCCAATACTTTATAGCGTGTTTAGTTAAAAATTATCACATATCTTATTAATTAAAATTAATTTTTTAAAAATTTTAAAAAAATTGAAAATAAATTATTAATTATTTAAAAGACACAATACCTTTATAGAATATAAGATATAAGATATTTTTATAAGTTTTTCTTTCAACAACGTAAATTTAGAATAAAAATAAGTACTTTTTATAAGAAAAGAATATCTAAAGTACATAATGTGATTACCAAAATATAACTACGTAAGTTATTATTAATATAATAATATAAATTTTAAATATGTTAATATAAAATAAATAAATGATTTTTTAAATAAATATAGAGATCATTATATAAAAACTAATTTGAAAGTTACAAAGACTTAAGGGTATGATATTAAATTAGTTAAGTGAAAAATATTAGTGAATTAAACAATTAAGACATAAATCTATCACATAATGAAAAATAATACATATAAAAATACTAAATTATATAATATTTTTTATTTTTAAAATACATATCTCATATATAAATATAGTTTCTAAAAATTTTGGGGGGGGGGGCCGAGGCCACTACTCGCCCCCCTCTAAGTCCGTCCCTGCACCTCGGTGAGTTGTCTGTTTGGTGACAAGAGCGGAGGATCTGGATATCTTTTGGAGTCCTTTTGAATATATATATATATATATATATATATATATATATATATATATATATATGTCTCTCACTTTTGTATTTTATTTAGCCTAGAGGCTTGTATTTGAGAGAACAAAACTTGTATAAGCTGTTTTACTGTCTGGTTTCATATATGGTCTATATCTGGCTAGTCGGCTTAAACTCCGCGAGTCGTGGCTAGCGCCTTATGATACTATACTATTATACTATGGTGTTTTGTTATTTTATACCTGTTCCTTATGCTTTAAGTCAGTAGTTCCATTAGTACGTTTTGCACTTTTGAAATCCATATTTTGAGCTATATTCTTCATCAGGCTTCTAGATATTACTAATTCCTTCTATATAATATATGTAAAAGCTTAGAACTGTCATAACCTTTGATTAACCTTTACTTTACGACGCGAGGTAAGGCTTAGGCTAATTAGAGTGTTACAAAAAGAGTCAAGAAAGATCACGACCTAATCTTCTCTAGAGTGAAAAGGACTTGAAGGCATATTTAGATACCCTCTTTAGATTAAGAGAAATTCTCATCCAACCTTTGGGATACATAACTCTCCAAACTACCTTTGGCAAATGTCAAAAAACATGCACTGTAAGCATGGACTATATTATAGTAGACACTCCGTCTACTTATAATGCACTGATAGATCAGGTAAGCCTGAACCGACTTATTGCAGTGGGGTTTACCCCTCATCTCTGTATAAAATTCTCGACCCAGGAGGGGATAGCTACTATAGGAAGATATCATCAATTAGGGCAAAGGTGTTACAATGAAAGTTTAAATTTATGAGGCAACCCATAGATAAAAAATTTCATTCAATAGAACTCGGAGGTGTCCGAGTAAGAGAGGATATGAGACCTCAACCATAAGAAAAATTGGAAAAAGTTCATATAGGAAAAGAAGTAAAAAAAAAAAAAAAAACACAACCAATGCGGAGAAAAAGCTAAAGGAATATCTCATTAGCTTGCTAAAATAGAATGCCGACTCTTTGCCTGGAAAGCCTCTGATATGC
Source organism: Arachis hypogaea (assembly GCF_003086295.3). Taxonomy (NCBI): domain Eukaryota; kingdom Viridiplantae; phylum Streptophyta; class Magnoliopsida; order Fabales; family Fabaceae; genus Arachis; species Arachis hypogaea. Next base: position 128,843,550 of record NC_092054.1, on the reverse strand, counting down.
CAACTGTAAACCCTAAATAGGGATGGTAGTGGGGCCAGTAGGGGCGGATTTTTGCCCTATCCGATCCCGCCCTGGCCTCCTTTCACTCTACTACTACCCGCCTCACTCCTACCCACCCCCTATAAAAATTAAATAATATTTTAATTTTTATATAATCATATATAAATTAAGATAAAAACATAAAATTCATACCTAAATTAAAATACAACCATAAGATTCATACAATGTCAAATAACTTGAAATTAAAAAAAAATATTTGATCACTATAAATTTAACACCATAATAAAAAATTACATCATTAAATATAAAAGAGTCTTCAATCCTTATTCTTAATCACTTTCTACATCGTCATTATCATTAAAGGTTTGAAGGACAAGATTTAAACCTGAAAATTAAAAGAGATAGCAATTACTAGCCATGAAATTATCTTAAAGAACCTACATTAAAAAAATTGAAAAACTAAGCAAATCATATAGAACCTTTAACAAACAGGTACACTTTATATACCCCAAAAAGTGATAATCAGTTTATTTATTTTTTATAGTCAATACAAACTCAAAAAAAAAAAAATTAGATAAAGGATTATGCAAAAAAATTAATCAAAATGCACTAAAAAATTAAAAATGCACTAAATGAGATAATGGATTATAGTCAATACAAACTCTAAATTCACTCTAAGATTAGATCAAAATCAGAGTTATATAATCAAGATGAAGAATAAAAATACACGAGTCTTATGCTCAGCAACAAAACTACATATAAGCTGTTTAAGAAGAAAGATGTACATGATTTTATCTTGCGATATTATCTTTTCATATCCTTCAAGAATGGTGCAAATCATTTCCTCCCCTAATTAAGAATTCAAGCTCCAATCCACGTTCAGTCACATAATGTCTAATCCAATAATAACCAATCTTATTTAATATCTAATATAACTGAATAAGAGAACATTCTGACTTACAAAAATCACTCTCAACTTTAATATAAGATACAAAGCAATGAAGATCAACATAAGCATTATTATAACTAAGTGTAACATACAAGCCTTTACATTGAAGAAAATTCACCTAACAATGGAGATGTAACAATGTTCTCATATAAGAACAGAAAAGAATGATATACATGTAATAGCACATATATAAACAAAAATACAGATTCAAACATTCAAATTCACACATTTAGATTTAAACATTCAGATTCAAACATTCAGATTCAGACATTCAGATTCATAAATTCACTATAAAGTGCATATTTTTTCCATATTCATAATGTGAAAGAGAGAGATAGGGGATGATGGGGAACTTACCAGGAAGCTGCAACAGTAAGAAGAAAAGAGAACCACAGGGACGACAACAGGCTCGAAAGTGCAGCGACGACGACTTAGCGACGGGCTCACTCAATGAGAGGTTCAGCAACGCAGCGATAGCGACGGGCTCGGCAATGCAGCGACGACGGGCTTGGTAGCACAACGACAAACTGTAATGGCGAGTGGGGTAGCTAAGCTTGGCTGTGATCTTTGGAGAAGAGGTGACTTTGGTTGAGGGTTTGAAACTGAATGTGGGCGATGGTGAGGGTCTGGCGTAATGACGGTGATGAACTACGATGGGGAGTGGGAGTGGCGTAGCTGAACTTGGCTGTGGTCTTTAGAGAAGAAGTGATTTGGTCTTTGGTTGAGGGTTGGCAACTGAAGGTGAGCGGCGGTGAGGGTCTGAAGGACTAAGGAACCTTAATATATGCACTCTGGGGCGGGTTCACTCTAAACCCGATCCCGCCCTTCCCTGCTCAACTACCCATCCTAATTGAAACCCGACCCGCTCTGAGTCGGGTTTAAACCCACCCCGATTAGGTAGGGGCGAGTCAGGTACACACGAGTTCGGGTACTCCTACCAGTCCTAATCCTGATCTCATGAGTCACAAGCTAGCAGTCTACCCTAGATCACGACATGTGCAACAAAGACACCGAAAGCGTAGCCTTAAAAGAGCCCAAGTCGTGAAAGAACAAGTCCAGGCACTTTTAGAAGTAGGATCCATCAAGAAAGTCAAATACCTATTATGGTTAGAAAATGTGGTTTTGGTGAAAAACAAAACGGCAAGTAGAGGATGCGTGTAGATTATACCAACTTCAATAAAGCTTCTCCCAAGAATCCATACTCATTGCCCAGCATTGATGCTTTGGTGGATTCAACATCGGGTTATAAGTTCCTTTTCTTTCCTTTATGGGCACCTACTCGGAATATAACCGAATTCCGATGCATGAACCTGACTAGGAGAAGATGTCCTTCCTTACCCCAAAGGCCAATTATTGCTATGTGATTATGCATTTTGAGTTAAAGAATACGAAAATTACATACCAACGGCTGATGAACAAATTTGACCTTATTGGATTGAAGTCTATCTAAACGATATGCTAGTTAAGACAAAGGACGGATCTACCTTGCTGACCGATCTGTCTGAAGTCTTTAACATGATAAAATAGCATAGGATGAGACTTAGTCCCACTAAATGCACCTTTGCAGTAGAAGTAGAAAAATTTCTCGGATTCATGCTTACCTAAAGAGGAATTGAAACCAAGCCCGACAAGTGTTAGGTGATCATAAATATGAAGAGCCCAACCTATTTGAAAGAAGTTCAATAGTTGAGTGGAAGATTAATGACCTTGTCAAGATTTCTTGCCGGGTTGGCATCGAAGTCGCCGCCCCTTTTGGCAATCCTCCGAAAGGGACACCACTTCACTTGGACATAGGAGTGTAAGCAAGCCTTTCAATAGTTCAAAGAATTTTTCTCACAGCCTCCAATTCTCACCTGACTTGAAATGAGTGAAGAACTTGTTTTGTATCTTGCAGTGGCCAACACGGCGATCACCTCAACTCTTGTCTGAGAAGATGAAACAAGTCAAAAACCTGTGCTAACTTCATTTCTAAGCACACTAGAGAACAATTTGGATGTCCAACTATATGGAGTTTATCTATAGATGGGTTATCAAGTAAAGTTAGCAGTAGGGTGAAGCACGAAATTGTGATGTCCAGGCTCGAACAATCCCTAGCAACGTGAGCAACTTGGTGCGCGTAATCGTGATTACACACTCATAATTTGTCACAACTTCGATACAACTAACCAGCAAGTGCACTGGGTCGTCCAAGTAATACCTTACGTGAGTAAGGGTCGAATCCCACGGAGATTGTTGGTATGAAGCAAGCTATGGTCACCTTGTAAATCTCAGTCAGGCAGATATAAATGGTTATGTGGTTTTCGAATATTAATTGATAGAATAGGGATAGAGATACTTATGTAAATCATTGGTAGGAATTTCAGATAAACGAATGGAGATGCTTCTCGTTCCTCGGAACCTCTGCTTTCCTGCTATCTTCATCCAATCAGTCTCACTCCTTTCCAAGGCTGGCTTTATGCAAGGGCATCACCGTTGTAAGTGGCTACATCCCCTCCTCTCAGTGAAAGATATGCTCACATGCTCTGTCACAGCATGGCCAATCATCTGTCGGTTCTCGATCATGCTGGAATAGGATTCACCCTCCTTTTGCGTCTGTCACTAACGCCCAGCACTCGCGAGTTTGAAGCTCGTCACAGTCATTCAGTCATTGAATCCTACTCGGAATACCACAGACAAGGTTTAGACTTTCCGGATTCTCTTGAATGCCGCCATCATTCTAGCTTACGCCACGAAGATTCCGGTTAGGAGATCTAAGAGATATTCATTCTAGCTTATTTCATGTAGAACGGAAGTGTTTGTCAGGCACGCGTTCATAAGGGAGAAGGATGATGAGCGTCACACATAATCATCACCTTCATCATGTTCTTGGGTGCGAATGGATATCTTAGAAGCGAAATAAGAAGAATTGAATAGAAAACAGTAGTACTTTGCATTAATCTTTGAGGAACAGCAGAGCTCCACACCTTAATCTATGGAGTGTAGAAACTCTACCGTTGAAAATACATAAGTGAAGGTCCAGGCATGGCCGAGATGGCCAGCCCCCTTGATCTAAGAACAATGCATTCCAAGATGATCCTAAGATCCTAGGATGATCCAAAGATGCCTAATACAATAGTAAAAGGTCCTATTTATAATAAACTAGCTACTAGGGTTTACATGAGTAAGTAATTGATGCATAAATCCACTTCCGGGGCCCACTTGGTGTGTGTTTGGGCTGAGCCTGAGTGTTGCACGTGCAGAGGCCATTTGTGGAGTTGAACGCCAGTTTCTGTGCCAGTTTGGGCGTTCAACTCTGGTTTTGGATCCTTTTCTGGCGCTGGACGCCAGATTTGGGCAGAAGGCTGGCGTTGAATGCCAGTTTACGTCATCAATTCTTGGCCAAAGTATGGACTATTATATATTGCTGGAAAGCCCTGGATGTCTACTTTCCAACGCAATTGAAAGCGCGCCATTTCGAGTTCTGTAGCTCCAGAAAATCTACTTTGAGTGCAGGGAGGTCAGAATCCAACAGCATCAGCAGTCCTTCTTCAACCTCTGAATCTGATTTTTGCTCAAGTCCCTCAATTTCAGCCAGAAAATACCTGAAATCACAGAAAAACACACAAACTCATAGTAAAGTCCAGAAATGTGAATTTAACATAAAACTAATGAAAACATCCCTAAAAGTAACTAGATCCTACTAAAAACATACTAAAAACAATGTCAAAAAGCGTATAAATTATCCGCTCATCACAACACCAAACTTAAATTGTTGCTTGTCCCCAAGCAACTAAAAATCAAATAGGATAAAAAGAAGAGAATATACTATAAATTCCAAACTATCAATGAAACAGAGCTTCAATCATATGAGCGGGACTTATAGCTTTTTGCCTCTTGAATAGTTTTGGCATCTCACTTTATCCATTGAGGTTCAGAATGATTGGCATCTATAGGAACTTCAGATTTCGAATAGTGTTATTGACTCTCCTAGTTCAGTATGATGATTCTTGAACACAGCTTCTTTATGAGTCTTGGCCGTGGCCCTAAGCACTTTGTTTTCCAGTATTACCACCGGATACATAAATGCCACAGACACATAATTGGGTGAACCTTTTCAGATTGTGACTCAGCTTTGCTAAAGTCCCCAATTAGAGGTGTCCAGGGTTCTTAAGCACACTCTTTGTTTTTGCTTTGGACCTTGACTTTAACCGCTCAGTCTCAAGTTTTCACTTGACACCTACACGCCACAAGCACATGGTTAGGGACAGCTTGGTTTAGCCGCTTAGACCAGGATTTTATTCCTTTAGGCCCTCCTATCCACTGATGCTCAAAGCCTTTGGGATCCTTTTTATTTGCTCTTGCCTCTTGGTTTTAAGAGCTTTGGCTTTTTCTACTTGCTTTTTTTTTCTTTCTAAATATTTTTTTTTCGCCTATATTATTATTATTTTTTTTTCTGCAAGCTTTGTTCTTTGCTGCTTTTTCTTGCTTCAAGAATCATTTTTATGATTTTTCAGATTATCAAATAACATGTCTCCTGGTCATCATTCTTTCAAGAGCCAACATATTTAACATTCTTAAACAACAACTTCAAAAGACATATGCACTGTTCAAGCATACATTCAGAAAACAAGAAGCATTGTCACCACATCAATATAATTAGGCTAAGTTCAAGGATAAATTCGAAACTCATGTACTTCTTGTTCTTTTGAATTAAAACATTTTTCATTTAAGAGAGGTGATGGATTCATAGGACATTCATATCTTTAAGACAAAGTTACTAACTACTAATGATCATGTAATGAAGGCACAAACATAGATAAGCACATAACATAGAAAACGAAAAACAGAGAAAGCAAGAACAAGGAATGAATCCACCTTAGTGATGGTGGCGTTTCCTTCTTGAGGAACCAATGATGTCCTTGAGCTCTTCTATGTCTCTTCCTTGTCTTTGTTGCTCCTCCCTCATTGCTTTTTGATCTTCTCTTATTTCATGAAGCATGATGGAGTGCTCTTGATGTTCCACCCTTAGTTGTCCCATATTGGAACTCAATTCTTCTAGGGAGGTGTTGATGTGCTCCCAATAGTTTTGTGGAGGAAAGTGCATTTGAGGCATTTCCGGAATCCCATGGTGATGAGCTTCTTGCGCCTCTTGAGCTCCATGACTGGGCTCTCTTGCTTGCTCCATCTTTTTCTTAGTGATGGGCTTTTCCTCTTTAATGAGGATATCTCCCTCTATGTCAATCCCAGCTGAATTGCATAGGTGGCAAATGAGGTGAGGAAAGGCTAACCTTGCCATGGTGGAGGACTTGTCAGCCACCTTGTAGAGTTCTTGAGGTATAATCTCATAAACTTCCACCTCTTCTCCAATCATGATGCTATGGATCATGATGGCCCGGTCTATAGTAACTTCAGACCGGTTGCTAGTGGGAATGATTGAGCATTGAATAAACTCCAACCATCCTCTAGCAATAGGCTTGAGGTCCAATCTTCTTAGTTGAACCGGCTTGCCTTTGGAGTCAATCTTCCATTGAGCTCCTTCTACACATATGTCCATAAGGACTTGGTCCAACCTTTGATCAAAGTTGACTCTCCTTGTGTAGGGGCGTGCGTTTTCTTCCATGTATGGCAAGTTGAACGCCAACCTCACATTCTCCGGACTAAAATCTAAGTATTTCCCCCGAACCATTGTAACATAGTTCTTTGGATCCGGGTTCTTACTTTGATCATGGTTCTTGGTGATCCATGCATTGGCATAGAACTCTTGAACCATTAGGATGCCGACTTGTTGGATGGGATTTGTTAGAACTTCCCAACCTCTTCTTTGAATTTCATGTCGGATCTCCGGATACTCATTTCTTTTGAGTTTAAAAAGGACCTCAGGGATCACCTTCTTCTTGGCCACAACATCATAGAAGTGGTCTTGATGGGCTTTGGAGATGAACCTTTCCATCTCCCATGACTCGGATGTGGAAGCTTTTATCTTCCCTTTCCCTCTTCTAGAGGATTCTCCGGTCTTAGGTGCCATCAATGGTAATGGAAAAACAAAAAAGCTATGCTTTTACCACACCAAACTTAGAATATTGCTCGCCCTCGAGCAATAAACAAAAGAATAGAAGAAGAAGAAGAAGAAATATGGAGGGGGAGAGGGAGATGTGGTTTCGGCCAAGAGGAGTGTAGAGGGGTGTGTTGTGTGAATTTGATGAAGAATGGAGGTCTTTATATAGGGAAGGGAGGGGGTTAAGGTTCGGCCATATGGGTGGGTTTGGGTGGGAAATTGGTTTTGAATTTTGAAGGTAGGTGGGGTTTATGAGGTAGGTTTATGGGAAGAGTGGATGGATGTGAGTGGTGAAGAGGTGATGGGAAGAGAGATTGAGGTGATTGGTGAAGGGTTTTTGGAGAAGAGTGTTTATGGGGTTGTGTGAAAGAGAGTGGTGAGAAGAAGTGAGTGGAAGTAGGTGGGGATCCTGTGGGGTCCACAGATCCTGAGTGGATCCTGTGGGGTCCACAGATCCTGAGGTGTTCAAGGAATTACATCCCTGCACCCATTAGGCATGTAAAAATGCCTTTGTACCCAACTCTGGGCGTTCAGCGCCAGGTTGGTGGCCATTTTGGGCGTTTAGCGCCCATTTGTGTGCCATTTCTGGCGTTGAACGCCAGAACCATGCCTGTTCTGGCGTTCAGCACCCAGAAGCTGCCCATTTTGGGCGTTCAGCGCCAGAACCATGCTCTGTTCTGGCGCTGAACGCCAGACAGATGCTCCTCCAGGGTGTGATTTTTCTTCTGCTGTTTTTGATTCCGTTTTCAATTTTTCTATTTATTTTGTGACTCCACATGATCATGAACCTAAGAAAACATGAAAAACAATAAAAATAAGAATTAGATAAACATTGGGTTGCCTCCCAACAAGCGCTTCTTTAATGTCAATAGCTTGACAGAGGGCTCTCATGGAGCCTCACAGATGTGCAGAGCTTTGTTGAAACTCTCCAACACCAAACTTAGAGTTTGGATATGGGAGTTTAACACCAAACTTAGAGTTTGGTTGTGGCCTCCCAACACCAAACTTAGAGTTTGACTGTGGGGGCTCTAATTGACTCTGTTTGGAGAGAAGCTTTTTCTGCTTCCTCTCCATGGTTGCAGAGGGAGATCCTTGAGTTTTAAACACAAGGGAGTCCTCATTCCATTGGAGGACTATTTCACCTCTGTCAACATCAATCACAGCTCTTGCTGTGGCCAGGAAAGGTCTTCCTAGGATGATGGATTCATCCTCTTCCTTTCCAGTATCCAGGACTATGAAATCAGCAGGGATGTAAAGGCCTTCAACCTTTACTAACACGTCCTCTACTTGTCCATAAGCCTGTTTTCTAGAGCTGTCTGCCATCTCTAATGAGATTTTAGCAGCTTGCACCCCATAGATTCCCAGTTTCTCTATTACAGAGAGGGGCATGAGGTTTATTCCTGAACCAAGGTCACACAGAGCCTTAAAGACCATGGTACCTATGGTGCAGGGTATTATGAACTTTCCAGGATCCTGTCTCTTCTGAGGCAATGTCAGTTGATCCAGATCACTTAGTTCATTGATGAACAAGGGAGGTTCAGCTTCCCAAGTATCAATGCCAAATAATTTGGCATTCAGCTTCATGATTGCACCAAGAAACTTGGCAGTTTGCTCTTCAGTAACATCCTCATTCTCTTCAGAAGAGGAATACTCATCAGAGCTCATGAAGGGTATAAGGAGGTTCAATGGAATCTCTATGGTCTCTAGATGAGCCTCAGAGTCCTTTGGTTCCTCAGAGGGAAGCTCTTTATTGGTCACTGGACGTCCCAGGAGGTCTTCCTCCTTGGGATTCATGTCCTCTCCTCTCCTCACAGGTTCGGCCATGGCACTTATGTCAATGGCCTTGCACTCTCCTTTTGGGTTCTCTTCTGTATTACTTGGGAGAGTACTAGGAGGGATTTCAGTGATCCTTTTACTCAGCTGGCCCACTTGTGCTTCCAAATTTCTAATGGAAGACCTTGTTTCATTCATGAAACTTACAGTGGCGTTAGATAGATCAGAGACTAGATTTGCTAAATTAGAAGCATTTTGTTCAGAGTTCTCTGTCTGTTGCTGAGTGGATGATGGAAAAGGCTTGCTATTGCTAAACCTGTTTCTTCCACCATTATTAAAGCCTTGTTGGGGCTTTTGATCCTTCCATGAGAAATTTGGATGATTTCTCCATGTTGAGTTATAGGTGTTTCCATAAGGTTCACCTAAGTAATTTACCTCTGCTATTGCAGGGTTCTCAGGATCATAAGCTTCTTCTTCAGAAGATGCCTCTTGAGTACTGTTGGATGCAGCTTGCATTCCATGCAGACTCTGAGAAATCATATTGACTTGCTGAGTTAATATTTTATTCTGAGCCAATGTGGCATTCAGAGTATCAACCTCAAGAACTCCCTTCTTCATAGGCGTCCCATTACTCACAGGATTCCTTTCAGAAGTGTACATGAACTGGTTATTAGCAACCATGTCAATGAGTTCTTGAGCTTCTGCAGGCGTTTTCTTTAGGTGAATGGATCCACCTGCAGAAGTGTCCAGTGACATCTTTGATAGCTCAGATAAACCATCATAGAATATATCCAGGATGGTCCATTCTGAAAGCATGTCAGTAGGACACTTTTTGGTCAACTATTTGTATCTTTCCCAAGCTTCATAGAGGGATTCACCTTCTTTCTGTCTGAAGGTTTGAACATCAGCTCTAAGCTTGCTCAGCTTTTGAGGAGGAAAGTACTTGGCTAAGAAAGCCGTGACCAGCTTATCCCAAGAGTTCAGGCTGTCTTTGGGTTGAGAATCCAACCATAATCTAGCTCTGTCTCTTATAGCAAAAGGGAAAAGCATAAGCCTGTAGACTTCAGGATCTACTCCATTAGTCTTAACAGTATCACATATCTGCAAGAATTCAGTTAAGAACTGAAAAGGATCTTCAAATGGAAGTCCATGAAACTTGCAGTTCTGCTGCATCAGATAAACTAACTGAGGTTTCAGCTCAAAGTTGTTTGCTCCAATGGCAGGAATGGAGATGCTTCTTCCATGTAAATTGGAATTAGGTGCAGTAAAGTCACCAAGCATTCTCCTTGCATTGTTGTTGGGTTCGGCTGCCATCTCCTTTACTTGTTCGAAATTTTCAATCAAGTTGTCTCTGGATTGTTGTAATTTAGCTTCTCTTAATTTTCTCTTCAGAGTCCTTTCAGGTTCTGGATCAGCTTCAGCAAGAATGCCTTTTTCTCTGTCCCTGCTCATAAGAAAGAGGAGAGAAAAAGAAAAGAAGAGGAATCCTCTATGTCACAGTAAAGAGGATCCTTATTGTTAGAAGAAGAAAAGAAGAAGAAATTTGAACACAGATAGAAGAGGGGGTTCGAATTTGGTGATGATGTGAGGAAGAGATGTTAGTTAATGAATGAATAAATAGAATAGGATGAGAGAGAAGGAGGAAATTTTCGAAAATTATTTTTGAAAAGGAGTTAGTGATTTTTGAAAATTGGTTTTTTGAAAATTTGTTAGTATATTTTTTTTTTCGAAAATTAGAATTTAAAATTTAAAATAATAGTTAATTAAAAAGAAATTTTGAAAAAGGGGGAAGATATTTTCGAAAAATGAGAGAAAGAGAGTTAGTTAGGTGGTTTTGAAAAAGTTAAGAAACAAACAAAAAGTTAGTTAGTTAGTTGAGACAAATTTTGAAAAGGTTAGAAGTTAGGAAGTTAGAAAAGATATTTTTGAAAAAGATAAGATGAGAAGATATTTTTTTAAAAAGATATGATAGAAATTAGTTTTTGAAAAAGATTTGATTTTTGAAATCACAATTAATGACTTGATTCACAAGAAATCACAATATATGATTCTAGAACTTAAAGTTTGAATCTTTCTTAACAAGCAAGTAACAAACTTCAAATTTTTGAATCAAAATATTAATTGATTATGTTATTTTCGAAAATTTTATATAAAAATAAGAAAAAGATTTTTGAAAAATATTTTTGGAATTTTCGAAAATAACTAAGAATTTTGAAAAAGATTTGATTTTTCAAATTGAAAATTTGATTTGACTCATGAAAGGAACTTGATTTTTAAAAAATTTTGAAAAAGTCAACTCAAATTTTCGAATTTGATGAGAGAAAAAGGGAAAGATATTTTTTTGATTTTTTGAAATTTTTTTTTTTGAAAACATGAAAATTATGCAATGCATGAAATTTTTAGATCAAAACAATGAATGCATGCAAGAATGCTATGAATGTCAAGATGAACACCAAGAACACTATGAATGTCAAGATGAACATCATAGACACAATTTTGAAAAATTTTTAATGCAAAGAAAACATGCAAGACACCAAACTTAGAATTCTTTAATGCTTAGACACTAAGAATTCAAGAATGCATGAGAAAAACATGAAAAGACACAAAACAAAAATTCATCAAGATCAAACAAGAAGACTTACCAAGAACAACTTGAAGATCATGAAGAACACCATGAATGCATGATATTTTCGAAAAAATGCAAGATGCATATGCAAGTGACACCAAACTTATGATATGACTCAAGACTCAAACAAGAAACAGAAAATATTTTTGATTTTTTTATGATTTTCTAATTTTTTTGGATTTTTTTTTTCTCGAAAATTATATGAAAAAGAAAAATAAGGATTCCAAAATTTTTAATATGAATTCCAGGAATCTTGCATTCTTAGTCTAAAGCTTCAGTCCAGGAATTAGACATGGCTCACTAGCCAGCCAAGCTTTCAATGAAAGCTCCAGTCCAAAACACTAGACATGGCCAATGGCCAGCCAAGCTTCAGCATTTAACATCAGAGTATATTGATCTTGATAACAAATTGCTGCTCATCATTTATCAAGTATGTAACTTACCTCTGATGGTTTGGAAGCCTCAGTCCAAAAGAATTTAGACATGGCTTTACAGCCAGCCAGGCTTCACATGCTTCATGAAACACTAGAATTCATTCTTAAAAATTCTGAAGAAAATTTTTGAAAACATTTTTTTTCGAAAACAAAAGAAGAGTTTTTGAAAAAATTTTTGAAAACTTTTTGAAAAGAAAACGAAAAGAAAGTTACCCAATCTGAGCAACAAGATGAACCGTCAGTTGTCCAAACTCGAACAATCCCCCGGCAACGACGCCAAAAACTTGAAGCACGAAATTGTGATGTCCAGGCTCGAACAATCCCTGGCAACGTGAGCAACTTGGTGCGCGTAATCGTGATTACACACTCATAATTTGTCACAACTTCGATACAACTAACCAGCAAGTGCACTGGGTCGTCCAAGTAATACCTTACGTGAGTAAGGGTCGAATCCCACGGAGATTGTTGGTATGAAGCAAGCTATGGTCACCTTGTAAATCTCAGTCAGGCAGATATAAATGGTTATGTGGTTTTCGAATATTAATTGATAGAATAGGGATAGAGATACTTATGTAAATCATTGGTAGGAATTTCAGATAAACGAATGGAGATGCTTCTCGTTCCTCGGAACCTCTGCTTTCCTGCTATCTTCATCCAATCAGTCTCACTCCTTTCCAAGGCTGGCTTTATGCAAGGGCATCACCGTTGTCAGTGGCTACATCCCCTCCTCTCAGTGAAAGATATGCTCACATGCTCTGTCACAGCACGGCCAATCATCTGTCGGTTCTCGATCATGCTGGAATAGGATTCACCCTCCTTTTGCGTCTGTCACTAACGCCCAGCACTCGCGAGTTTGAAGCTCGTCACAGTCATTCAGTCATTGAATCCTACTCGGAATACCACAGACAAGGTTTAGACTTTCCGGATTCTCTTGAATGCCGCCATCATTCTAGCTTACGCCACGAAGATTCCGGTTAGGAGATCTAAGAGATATTCATTCTAGCTTATTTCATGTAGAACGGAAGTGTTTGTCAGGCACGCGTTCATAAGGGAGAAGGATGATGAGCGTCACACATAATCATCACCTTCATCATGTTCTTGGGTGCGAATGGATATCTTAGAAGCGAAATAAGAAGAATTGAATAGAAAACAGTAGTACTTTGCATTAATCTTTGAGGAACAGCAGAGCTCCACACCTTAATCTATGGAGTGTAGAAACTCTACCGTTGAAAATACATAAGTGAAGGTCCAGGCATGGCCGAGATGGCCAGCCCCCTTGATCTAAGAACAATGCATTCCAAGATGATCCTAAGATCCTAGGATGATCCAAAGATGCCTAATACAATAGTAAAAGGTCCTATTTATAATAAACTAGCTACTAAGGTTTACATGAGTAAGTAATTGATGCATAAATCCACTTCCGGGGCCCACTTGGTGTGTGTTTGGGCTGAGCCTGAGTGTTACACGTGCAGAGGCCATTTGTGGAGTTGAACGCCAGTTTCTGTGCCAGTTTGGGCGTTCAACTCTGGTTTTGGATCCTTTTCTGGCGCTGGACGCCAGATTTGGGCAGAAGGCTGGCGTTGAACGCCAGTTTACGTCGTCAATTCTTGGCCAAAGTATGGACTATTATATATTGCTGGAAAGCCCTGGATGTCTACTTTCCAACGCAATTGAAAGCGCGCCATTTCGAGTTCTGTAGCTCCAGAAAATCCACTTTGAGTGCAGGGAGGTCAGAATCCAACAACATCAGCAGTCCTTCTTCAACCTCTGAATCTGATTTTTGCTCAAGTCCCTCAATTTCAGCCAGAAAATACCTGAAATTACAGAAAAACACACAAACTCATAGTAAAGTCCAGAAATGTGAATTTAACATAAAAACTAATGAAAACATCCCTAAAAGTAACTAGATCCTACTAAAAACATACTAAAAACAATGTCAAAAAGCGTATAAATTATCCGCTCATCATAGGGTAGGAGTCATATTGGAAAGTGAAAAAGGAACTCGATTAAAATTGTCACTCAAGTTCAATTTTTTGCTTCTAACAACCAAGTAGAATATGGAGCCATTCTTGTTGGGGTAAGAATGGCCAAAGAAGTTGGAGCATCAATGGTACTCGTATTCAGTTACTCTCAGGTAATAACTTTCCAAGTAAATGGTGATTATCAGGCTAAAGATCCAAATATGAAAAGATAGTTGGAGAAAACATTGGCACAACTGGCTAAATTCCAAGAAGTTGAAGTTAGGCATATAACTCAGTAGATAAACAACTGAGCTGATGCCTTTTTCAAGCTAGCTAGCACAAAGCTAGGAGGTAACAATAAGGGCTTGATTCAAGAAACATTGTAGTCTTCCTCCGTAGCAAAAGAGGTCGACAACTTGGACGTCCTCTCAGTCTCCAAGAGGAGAAAAAAGCAAGAAAATTGGTCAGGGAAGCACAATATTATATCGTACTCTAAAATATTCCGTACAGAAGGAGAATATCCACACCACTATTAAAATGCGTCCCAACCTCAATAACAGGAGACATTTTGGATAAAGTCCACAGTAGTATTTGTAGAAATCACCTAGAGGAAAGATTGTTGGCAAAGAAGGTGCTCCGAGCTGGATTCTACTGGCTAACTTTACAAAAAGAGGTTGCTGGCTTCGTCAAGAAGTGCCCGCCTTGTCACTGCACGAGAGCTTCCATGTGGCACCCCCAGAAGAGCTCATCAACATTACTTCACCCTATTCCTTTGCATAATGAGGAGTTGATCTGCTCGGACAATTCCCACAAGCGTCAGGACAAGTGAAATATCTTATAGTAGGAGTTGATTACTTCATTAAATGGATTGAAGTAGAGCCATTGGCATATATCACAGCTCAAAGAAGTCAGAGGTTTCTCTACAAGAACATTGTAATAAGATTTGGAGTCCATTCTCAATTACCACTAATAATGGGACCCAATTCACTAACTCAACTTTTCGGAACTCAGTAGCAAGATTGAAAATCAAGCACCAGTTCACATCGCTGGAGCATTCCCAGGCCAATGGATAAGCAGAAGTTGCGAATAAAGTCATACTATTTGGGTTAAAGAAAAGATTGGATAAAGCAAAAGGATCATGAACAGAAGAATTTCCACAAGTGTTGTGGGCATATCAGACAACACCCCAATCCACCACAAGGGAGTTTCCTTTCCCACTTGCCTATGGCGTAAAGGCCATGATCCCTATAAAGGTAAGTGAAAAAAGTCCAAGGGTTAGATTTTACAGTAAAATTTGCAACATTCAGGCTCAAAAAGAGAAGCTTGACTTCCTACCCGAAGTACGAGAAGAAGCCTAGCTCCGTGAAAAGGCCTTGAAGCAAAGAATGACCACAAGATATAACAAAAAGGTCATAAGGAGAAACTTTGCTAGTAACGACCTTGTCCTTATCAAAAATGATATTGAGGGACCAAAATTGAGCAAAGAAAAACTAGCTCTTAATTAGAAAGGACCTTACAAGATTACAGAAGTCTTGGAAAAAGGATATTACAAAGTGTCCGACTTGTTAGAAAACGATCACATAGGTTGTAGCATGCCTACAACATGAAGAGATATTATAGCTAGATATCAAACCTTAATCCCTGATTTACTCTTTTTCTGACTTCATGGTTTTTTACCATTGGATTTTATTGAAGGGGGTTTTAATGAGATATCATAATAAGGACTAGGAGTTAGAATTTGTAAAACTCTTAATAGCAACTAATGTGAATACTTTTAATTTGCTTAATCAATAAAAAAAATTATTCAATATTTGTGTTCAATATTTATTATTTCTTCTAGACTTAACTACACTAGCTCATGCTAAAAAAATCGCGAAAATTGTGATCGACTTCATATGGTCGGCACAATAAAACGATGAGGTCCGAGTTGGAAGCATACTAGTTATATAAAACGACTTGAACCAAAATCAAATCATAAAAATAACTTGGTGAATAAAGATCATACGACAAATATAAGGACTGCAAAAATAACACGGGAAAAGGACATGAAAAAATTAACAAAAGCTCAATTAAAAACCCACAACCAAAGGGGATAAAAGTGTTAAAAAAATTACAAATTAATTGTTCATCGACCCACAACGCTGGCCATCAAATTTACATTAAAAAAGAAAAACTAAAAGGCAAAATCACGGGTAGTTTCATGAACAACATGAGCAATAGAATAAGGGGTAGCTTTAACAGCTGAAAGGATAAAAGACGTAGAGGTCTTGGGATCATCTAAATCGGACTCCTCTGGAATCTCCATGACTTGATCGTCAACCACGGTCTTATCTGGATCGATGACCAAGATGTCGACCTCAAAAGCTAGGACCTGGATTTGGGGTTTTAGATCGTCTACTGTCTCATCCAAGCCCTTAACTGAAGCATATTCCAAGTCCTTACGATCCCTCTTTAACTTCTCGAGTTGTTATTTGAGCTTGACTCTTTTCAGCTCTTCGTTGTACCTCCAGATATGAATCTTCTTTGTATCAGCCTGCTTCACCATATCCATTAACCAGGCGGCATCCTTCATGGTGTTCCTCTCATCCTTTTCCTAGACTTTTCCTTTTCATAGAAAGCAATTTTAGCATGAAGCTCCTCAACCTTAGTTTGAAGAGCACCATGGAGAGTTTATTTGAGTTTCTTGAAGATGGAAATGCAAACTCCAACTGTCCGAATTCCACCCTTTACCAACATCTCTAAATTTTTTTTCCAAATTAACATCATCCAAGGATATTTAGCTACCCGACATGATAAATTCTTTAATAAAGCCTATTGCATCAAAACTGGGATGAAAAATGCTCCTGTATTTATGGGAGAGAGTCTTGCATTTATGAGAAGCTCTAGAATTTGAGTCTTTGGAAGGATAAAAAATTTAGCGATTGGAGAAACTCGGGGAGAGAAAGTTTGTAGCTAAGATTGAGGAGGAGGTTGGAGAGGCATTTCAACCAAAGTAGCAGTGAGGTCGGAATCTGAAGGAGAAGTCAGACTAGCCCCCGATTTCTCGGCTTCAACCTGCCTGGCCCGAACTACTATGTTCTTCTTGGCCTACTTAAGTTTCTTGTATGTATTTGAACTGTTAACCACCCTCTCTATAGAAGATGAAATAATTAGCACAAGCATGATATACATTTATATACTGCAAATAATAAAGCTATCGCCCTAACTTGGTCTTAACATAACCTGACCTGGCTACATGAAAGTTCTTGGTATTGAGATTGGAAACTAGGACCCAACATTCTCGAAAAGGATTCATGATCATCTACTCCTCTTTGTTAAGATTTTTAAGCTTGTACCAGATAATCATTGATTATTCCTCCTAGTATAAACAAAACATATACTCGAATCGCTTATTAAAGTAAAAAGGCCAGTAACCCTCTTGAGGTTGGATTTTGAAATAGTAATTTTTGAAGTCATGGAAAGATTATTTGAAAATTAAAAATACATTTTGACCTTGAATAGCTCAGAGAGAAGTCTACTGTTGCTTTTTAAAGCTGAAAGGTTTTGTTAAGTGAAAGAAATAGAAGAAAATTCAAGGGAGGAGGAGATCAAGTGTACAACTAACAAGCTGGTAAATCTTCATGACATCTTGCTAGAATTCGGTGAAGTGGGTAGGAGTGACTCGACAAGTCAACAGGACATCTTGCTCAAAGACGGTGAAATGTATTTTGACACCAAGTCTAAAAAAACGATACTCATATGGTGCACGAAATTGTGATCTCAAGCAACGGCGCCAAAAACTCAGTACGCACGTTCTTAATCTTAAATTCTTTTGTCATTCACAACTTCGATACAACTAACCAACAAGTGCACTGGGTCATCCAAGTAATAAAACCTTACGTGAGTAAGGGTCGATCCCACGGAGATTGTTGGTATGAAGCAAGCTATGGTCATCTTATAAATCTCAGTCAGGCGGATATCAAATGGTTATGGAGTTTTCGAATAATAATAATAAATAAACAGAAAATAAAGATAGAAATACTTATGTAAATCATTGGTGAGAATTTCAGATAAGCGTATAGAGATGCTTTCGTTCCTTTGAACCTCTGCTTTCCTGTTGTCTTCATCCAATCATTCCTACTCCTTTACATGGCAAGCTTTCTGTAAGGCATCACCGTTGTCAATGGCTACATCCCATCCTCTCTGTGAAAAAGGTCCAAATGCTCTGTCACGGCACGGCTAATCATCTGGAGGTTCTCGATCATACTGGAATAGGATTCACCCTCCTTTTGCGTCTGTCACTACGCCCAGCACTCGCGAGTTTGAAGTTCGTCACAGCCATCCCTTCCCAGATCCAACTCGGAATACCACAGACAATGTTTAGACTTCCGGATCTCAGGAATGGCCATCCATGGGTTCTAACTTATACCACGAAGATTCTAATATCTCGGACTCGGTTCTCTGTATTAAATATCTAAGAGATACTCATTCTAGCTTGTTTGCATGTAGAACGGAAGTGTTTGTCAGGCACGCGTTCATAAGTGAAAATGATGATGAGTGTCACATAATCATCACATTCATCATGTTCTTGGGTGCGAATGGATATCTTAGAAGCGGAATAAGTTAAATTGAATAGAAAAACAGTAGTACTTTGTATTAAATCATGAGGAACAGCAGAGCTCCACACCTTAATCTATGGAGTGCAGAAACTCTACCGTTAAAAATACATAAGTGATGAAGGTTCAGGCATGGCCGAATGGCCAGCCCCCAAACGTGATCAATATGATCCAAAGTTGAACTAAAAATCATAAGATGTAAATACAATAGTAAAAAGTCCTATTTATACTAAACTAGTTACTAGGGTTTACAGAATTGAGTAAATGATGTAGAAATCTACTTTTGGGACCCACTTGGTGTGTGCTTGGGCTGAGCTTAAAGTTTACACGTGGAGAAGTTATTCTTGGAGTTGAACGTCAGTTTGTAACGTGTTTCTGGCATTGAACTCCACTTTGCAACTTGTTTCTGGTGCTGGACGCCAGACTGCAGCATGGAACTGGAGTTGAATGCTAGTTTACGTCGTCAATCCTTATTTAAAGTACGGACTATTATATATTGCTGGAAAGCCGTGGATGTCTACTTTCCAACGCAATTGGAAGCGTGCCATTTGGAGGTCTGTAGCTCCAGAAAATCCACTTTGAGTGCAGGGAGGTCAGAATCCAACAACATCTGCAGTCCTTCTTCAACCTCTGAATCTGATTTTTGCTCAAGTCCCTCAATTTCAATCAGAAAATATCTGAAATCATAGAAAAACACACAAACTCATAGTAAAGTCCAAAAATGTGAATTTAACATAAAAATTAATAAAAACATCCCTAAAAGTAACTAGATCCTACTAAAAACATACTAAAAACAATGCCAAAAAGCGTATAAATTATCCGCTCATCACAACAGCAAACTTAAATTGTTGCTTGTCCCCAAGCAACTAAAAATCAAATAGGATAAAAAAGAAGAGAATATACTATAAATTCCAAACTATCAATGAAACATAAATCCAATCAGATGAGCGGGACTTGTAACTTTTTGCCTCTTGAATAGTTTTGGCATCTCACTTTATCCATTGAAGTTCAGAATGATTGGCATCTATAGGAACTCAGAGTTCAGATAGTGTTATTAATTCTCCTAGTTCAGTATGTTGATTCTTGAACACAGCTACTTTATGAGTCTTGGCCGTGGCCCTAAGCACTTTGTTTTCCAGTATTACCACCGGATACATAAATACCACAGACACATAACTGGGTGAACCTTTTCAGATTGTGACTCAGCTTTGCTAAAGTACCTAATTAGAGGTGTCCAGGGTTCTTAAGCACACTCTTCTTTTGCTTTGGACCTTGACTTTAACCGCTCAGTCTCAAGTTTTCACTTGACACCTTGACGCCACAAGCACATGGTTAGGGACAGCTTGGTTTAGCCGCTTAGGCTAGGATTTTATTCCTTTAGGCCCTCCTATCCACTGATGCTCAAAGCCTTGGGATCCTTTTTATTTACCCTTGCCTTTTGGTTTTAAGGGTTATTGGCTTTTTGCTCTTGCCTTTTGGTTTTTAAGAGCTTTTGGTTTTTTCTGCTTGCTTTTTCTTTTTCTTTCTATTATTTTTTTTTCGCATATTTTTTTTCTGCAAGCTTTTGTATTCACTGCTTTTTCTTGCTTCAAGAATCATTTTTATGATTTTTCAGATTGTCAAATAACATTTCTCCTGTTCATCATTCTTTCAAGAGCCAACATATTTAACATTCTTAAACAACAACTTCAAGAGACATATGCACTGTTCAAGCATTCATTCAGAAAACAAAAAGTATTGTCACCACATCAATATAATTAAACTAAGTTCAAGGATAAGTTCGAAACTCATGTACTTCTTGTTCTTTTGAATTAAAAACATTTTTCATTTAAGGGAGGTGATGGATTCATAGGACATTCAAAACTTTAAGACAAAGTTACTAAATACTAATGATCATGTAATAAGACACTAACATAGATAAGCACTTAACATAAACAAAACGAAAAACAGAAAATTTGAGAACAAGGAATGAGTCCACCTTAGTGATGGTGGCGTTTCCTTCTTGAGGAACCAATGATGTCCTTGAGCTCTTCTATGTCTTTTCCTTGTCTTTGTTGCTCCTCCCTCATTGCTCTTTGATCTTCTCTAATTTCATGGAGGATGATGGAGTGATCTTGATGTTCCTATCCTTAGTTGCTCCCAATAATTGTGTGGAGGAAAATGTATCCCCTGAGGTATCTCAGGGATCTCTTGATTTGTAGTCAAATGTTCTACCACTGAGCTATAGACCCTTGAGATGAATCTCTCCATCTCATATGACTCGGAGGTGGGAGCTTTTGTCTTCCCTTTCCTCTTTCTAGAGGTTTCTCTGGCCTTAGGTGCCATCAATGGTTATGGAAAAACAAAAAAAAAAGCTATGCTTTTACCACACCAAACTTAGAATGTTGCTCGCCCTCGAGCAAAAGAAGAAAGAATAGCAGAAGAAGAAGAAGATATGGAGGAGATGGATGGATGTGTGTATTCGGCTATATGGGTGGGCTTGGGTGGGAAAGAGATTTTGAATTTTGAAGGTAGGTGGGGTGTATGGATGTGAGTGGTGAATGGAAAACAGAAGGGATGACTATGAATGGAGAGAGAGAGGGTGATATAGGATTATGAGGAGGGAAGGTGAGTGGAGGTATGTGGGGATCCTGTGGGGTCCACAGATCCTGAGGTGTCAAGGATTTACATCCCTGCACCAATTAGGCATGTAAAATGCCTTTGCATGCATTTCTGACGTTTAGACGCCAAAGTGATGCTTGTTTTGGGCGTTCAACGCCCATATGCAGCATATTTCTGGCGTTGAACGCCAGCTTCATGCTTGTTTCTGGCATTCAGCGCTAGCTCCATGCTCTGTTCTGGCGTTGAACGCCAGCCAGATGCTCCTTATTGGCGTTTAAACGCCAGTAAGCCCTTCCTCCAGGGTGTTCTATTTTCAATGCTATTTTTCATTCTGTTTTCGATTTTTTCAGTAGTTTTTGTGACTTCACATGATCATCAACCTAATAAATCATGAAATAACAAAGAGAAAATAAAATAAAATATATTAAATAACATTGGGTTGCCTCCCAACAAGCGCTTCTTTTAATGTTATTAGCTTGACAGTGGGCTCTCACTGAGCCATACAGGTGATCAGGTTAATTTTATAGATTCCCAACACCAAACTTAGAGTTTAGATGTGGGAATTCAACACCAAACTTAGAGTTTGATTGTGGGGGCTTTGTTTGACTCTGTACTGAGAGAAGCTTTTCATGCTTCCTCTCCATGGTTACAGAAGGAGAACCTTGAGTTTTAAACACAAGGTAGTCCTCATTCAGTTGAAGGACCAACTCTCCTCTGTCCACATCAATCACAGCTCTTGCTGTGGCTAGGAAGGGTCTTCCAAGAATGATGGATTCATCCTCATCCTTCCCAGTATCTAGGATTATGAAATCAGCAGGGATGTAAAGGCCTTCAACCTTTACTAACATGTCCTCTACTTGTCCATAAGCTTGTTTTCTGGAATTGCCTGCCATCTCTAATGAGATTCTAGCAGCTTGTACCTCAAAGATTCCCAGTTTCTCCATTACAGAGAGTGGCATGAGGTTTATTCCTGACCCCAGGTCACATAGAGCCTTCTCAAAGGTCATGGTGCCTATGGTACAAGGTATTAGAAACTTTCCAGGATCCTATTTCTTCTGAGGCAATCTCAGTTGATCCAATGCATTTAGTTCATTGGTGAACAGGGGAGGTTCATCTCCCCAAGTCTTGTTACCAAATAGTTTGGCATTCAGCTTCATGATTGCACCAAGGTACTTGGCAACTTGCTCTTCAGTAACATCCTCATTCTCTTCAGAAGAAGAATACTCATCAGAGCTCATGAATGGTATAAGGAGGTTTAATGGAATCTCTATTGTCTCTAAATGAGCCTCAGATTCCTTTGGTTCCTCA
This sequence comes from Arachis hypogaea, assembly GCF_003086295.3. Taxonomy (NCBI): domain Eukaryota; kingdom Viridiplantae; phylum Streptophyta; class Magnoliopsida; order Fabales; family Fabaceae; genus Arachis; species Arachis hypogaea. The sequence goes on along the minus strand of NC_092054.1, from coordinate 128,821,269 downwards.
AAGGAAAACTCCTTGTTGATCATTGGACGTCCCAGGAGGTCTTCCTCCTTGGGATTCACGTCCTCCCCTTCCTCCTTGGATTCGGCCATGATGGTTATATCAATGGCCTTGCAATCTCTTTTTGGATTCTCTTCTGTATTGCTTGGGAGAGTACTAGGAGGGGTTTCAGTGATCTTCTTACTCAGCTGGCCCACTTGTGCCTCCAAATTTCTAATGGATGACCTTGTTTCATTCATGAAACTAAGAGTGGCTTTAGATAGATCAGAGACTAAATTTGCTAAGCTAGATGGATTCTGCTCAGAATTCTTTGTCTGTTGCTGAGTGGATGATGGAAAAGGTTTACTATTGTTAAACCTGTTTCTTCCACCATTATTAAAGCCTTGTTGAGGATTTTGTTGATCCTTCCATGAGAGATTTGGGTGATTTCTCCATGAGGGATTATAGGTGTTTCCATAGGGTTCACCCATATAATTTTACCTCTGCTATTGCAGGGTTCTCAGGATCATAAGCTTCTTCTTTAGAAGATGCCTCTTGAGTACTGTTGGATGCAGCTTGCATTCCATTCAGACTCTGAGAAATCATATTAACCTGCTGAGTCAATAGTTTGTTCTGAGCCAATATGGCATTCAGAGTATCAATTTCAAGAACTCCCTTCTTTTGAGGCGTCCCATTACTCACAGGATTCCTCTCAGAAGTGTACATGAACTGGTTATTAGCAACCATGTCAATGAGTTCTTGAGCTTCTGCAGGCGTTTTCTTTAGGTGAATGGATCCACCTGCAGAAGTATCCAATGACATCCTAGCTAATTCAGACAGACCATCATAGAATATATCCAGAATGGTCCATTCTGAAAGCATGTCAGAAGGACACTTTTTGGTCAGTTGCTTATATCTCTCCCAAGCTTCATAGAGGGATTCACCTTCTTTCTGTCTGAAGGTTTGAACATCCACTCTAAGCTTACTGAGCTTTTGAGGAGGAAAGAACTTGGCTAAGAAAGCCGTGACCAGCTTATCCCAAGAGTTCAGGCTATCCTTGGGTTGAGAGTCCAACCATATTCTAGCTCTGTCTCTTACAGCAAAAGGAAAAAGCATGAGCCTGTAGACTTCAGGATCTACTCCATTAGTCTTAACAGTATCACATATCTGCAAGAATTCAGTTAAGAACTGAAAGGGATCTTCAGATGGAAATCTATGAAACTTGCAGTTTTGCTGCATCAGAGAAACTAGTTGAGGCCTAAGCTCAAAATTGTTTGCTCCAATGGCAGGAATGGAGATGCTTCTTTCATGTAAATTGGAATTAGGTGCAGTGAAGTCACCAAGCATCCTCCTTGCATTATTATTATTTTCGGCTGCCATCTCCTCTTCCTGTTCGAAAATTCTTGTAAGGTTGTCTCTGGATTGTTGTATTTTAACTTCTCTTAGTTTCCTTTTCAGAGTCCTTTCAGGTTCAGGATCTGCTTCAACAAGAATGTTCTTGTCCTTGCTCCTGCTCATATGACAAAGAAGGGAATAACAAAGAAAATATGGAATCCTCTATGTCACAGTATAGAGATTCCTTTGTGTGAGTAGAAGAAGAAAAGAATGTAATGTAAGGAAAGAGAAGAGAGGAGAATCCAAACACAAGATGAGGAGAGCAGAGATATGAGATGAAGAGAAGTGTTAGTAAGTAATTAAATAAATAGAAGAAGATGAGAGAGAGAAATTTTCGAAAATAATTTTTGAAAAGGAGTTGATGATTTTCGAAAATTAAAGGGAAAATAAAATTAAAATTAAAATTTAAAACAATTAATTAATTAAAAAGAATTTTTGAAAAAGAGGGAGGTATTTTCGAAAATTAGAGAGGGATAGTTAGTTAGGTAGTTTTGAAACAAAAAAAAAGTTAATTAGTTAGTTGAAACAAATTTTGAAAATCAATTTTTAAAAGATAAGAAGATAAGAAGTTAGAAAAGATATTTGAAAAAGATATGATATGAAAAGATATGATTAAAAAGATGTGATTTTGAAAAAGATAAGATAAAAAGATATTTTTGAAGAGATATGATTGAAATTAGTTTTGAAAAAGATTTGAATTTTAAAATCAAAATTAACGACTTGACTCACAAGTAATCACAAGATATGATTCTAGAACTTAAAGTTTGAATCTTTCTTAACAAGCAAGTAACAAACTTGAAATTTTTTAATCAAAATATTAATTGTTGATAATATTTTCGAAAATTGTGAGATAAAATTAAGGAAAAGAATTTTGAAAAATATTTGTAAAATTTTCGAAAATAAATAAGAAAAATGAAAAAGATTTGATTTTTGAAAAAGATTTTGAAAAGATAAGATTTTTAAATTGAAAATTTGATTTGACTCATAAGAAACAACTAAATTTTAAAAAGTTTTGAAAAAGTCAACTCAAATTTTTGAAAATTTATGAGTGAAAAAAGAGAAAGATATTTTTTTTATTTTTGAATTTTTAATGATGAAGGAGAAAAACATCAAAAAAACTCAATGCATGAAAATTTTGGATCAAAACATGTGATGCATGCAAGAACACTATGAATGTCAAGATGAACACCAAGAACACTTTGAATGTCAAGATGAACACCAAGAACTTATTTTTGAAAAATTTTCAAGAAAAGAAAACATGCAAGACACCAAACTTAGAAATCTTTAATGCTTAGACACTATGAATGCAAAGATGCACATGAAAAACAACAAAAGACACAAAATAAGAAAACATCAAGATCAAACAAGAAGACTTACCAAGAACAACTTGAAGATCATGAAGAATACTATGAATGCATGAATTTTCAAAAAATGCATAAATTTTTAGAAAAAATGCAATTGACACCAAACTTAAAATTGACTCAAGACTCAAACAAGAAACACAAAATATTTTTGATTTTATGATATTATTTTTTTTTTTGGATTTTTGTATATTTTTATTTATTTTTTTTTTATTTTTTTGAAAACCTATAGGGAAAAGGAAGCAATGAATTCAAAGTCCTCAATCAAGATTCCAGGAATCATACCAGGTTAGTCTAAAGCTTGATGGCCAGCCAAACTTCAGCATACCAATTTGAAACTTTAGAATTCATTCTTAAAAATTTTAGAATAATTTTCGAAAACAAAGGAAAAATAAATTTTTTTTTGAAAGATTTTTGAAAACAATTTTTTTAAAATAAAACGAAAAAGAAAATTACCTAATCTGAGCAACAAGATGAACCGTCAGTTGTCCAAACTCGAACAATCCCCGGCAACGGCGCCAAAAACATAGTGCACGAAATTGTGATCTCAGGCAACGGCACCAAAAACTCAGTACGCACGTTCTTAATCTTAAATTCTTTTGTCATTCACAACTTCGATACAACTAACCAGCAAGTGTACTGCGTCATCCAAGTAATAAAACCTTACGTGAGTAAGGGTCGATCTCACGGAGATTGTTGGTATGAAGCAAGCTATGGTCATCTTGTAAATCTCAGTCAGGCGGATATCAAATGGTTATGGAGTTTTCGAATAATAATAATAAATAAACAGAAAATAAAGATAGAAATACTTATGTAAATCATTGGTGAGAATTTCAGATAAGCGTATAGAGATGCTTTCGTTCCTCTGAACCTCTGCTTTCCTGCTGTCTTTATCCAATCATTCCTACTCCTTTCCATGGCAAGCTTTCTGTAAGGCATCACCGTTGTCAATGGCTACATCCCATCCTCTCTGTGAAAAAGGTCCAAATGCTCTGTCACGGCACGACTAATCATCTGGAGGTTCTCGATCATACTGGAATAGGATTCACCCTCCTTTTGCGTCTGTCACTACGCCCAGCACTCGCGAGTTTGAAGTTCGTCACAGCCATCCCTTCCCAGATCCTACTCGGAATACCACAGACAAGGTTTAGACTTTCCGGATCTCAGGAATGGCCATCCATGGGTTCTAACTTATACCACGAAGATTCTAATATCTCGGACTCGGTCCTCTGTATTAGATATCTAAGAGATGCTCATTCTAGCTTGTTTGCATGTAGAACGGAAGTGTTTGTCAAGCACGCGTTCATAAGTGAGAATGATGATGAGCGTCACATAATCATCACATTCATCATGTTCTTAGGTGCGAATGGATATCTTAGAAGTGGAATAAGTTGAATTGAATAGAAAAACAGTAGTACTTTGCATTAAATCATGAGGAACAGCAGAGCTCCACACCTTAATCTATGGAGTGCAGAAACTCTACCGTTAAAAATACATAAGTGATGAAGGTCCAGGCATGACCAAATGACCAGCCCCCAAACGTGATCAATATGATCCAAAGTTGAACTAAAAATCATAAGATGTAAATACAATAGTAAAAAGTCCTATTTATACTAAACTAGTTACTAGGGTTTACAGAATTGAGTAAATGATGTAGAAATCTACTTCCGGGGCCCACTTGGTGTGTGCTTGGGCTGAGCTTGAAGTTTACACGTGGAGAGGTCATTCTTGGAGTTGAACGCCAGTTTGTAACGTATTTCTGGAGTTAAACTCCACTTTGCAACTTGTTTCTGGCGCTGGACGCCAGACTGCAGCATGGAACTGGCGTTGAACACCAGTTTACATCATTAATCCTTATTCAAAGTATAGACTATTATATATTGATGGAAAGCCCTGGATGTCTACTTTCCATCGCAATTGAAAGCGCGCCATTTTGAGTTCTTTAGCTCCAGAAAATCCACTTTGAGTGCAGGGAGGTCAGAATCCAATAGCATCTGCAGTCCTTCTTCAACCTCTGAATCTGATTTTTGCTCAAGTCCCTCAATTTCAGTCAGAAAATACCTGAAATCACAGAAAAATACGCAAACTCATAGTAAAGTCCAGAAATGTGAATTTAACATAAAAACTAATAAAAACATCCCTAAAAGTAACTAGATCCTACTAAAAACATACTAAAAATAATGCCAAAAAGCGTATAAATTATCCGCTCATCATCATACATGAAAATAAAGTGTTGATTCGAGTTGTTAAGTCAAGGATAACAAATCCTCTCCTTGAGATCAGGGGCAATTAAGACATAGTTCTCCTTATCATCTCTATCTCTACAGATCATATGAGAAAGCCAAAATTTCTCTAAGATTCCCCTGTCCATTATAGAAATCACTCCTAATACAGTAGTATCTACTTGTAACGCCCTAATTACCCTAAGAATTACCTCATGCCATAAAGCAAAGGTTAATCAGAGGTCACGGCAATCCTAAGGCTTATACATAAATATATATAGAAAGGAATAATAATTCTAGAAGCCCGATGAAGATATAAGCTCAAAAACAGAATTTCAAAAGTGCGAAGCATCCACACGAAGCTACACGAATCGAAGCACAAGATATAGATACAAGATATCAGGAAATCATATAGATATATAAGTAGGATAGTCATAAAGTACTAGCCACAGCCTGCGGAGTTTAAGCCGGCTAGTTATATACAGACAATACGAAGTTTTTGAAGAGTAAAACAGCATATACAATATTTCTTTCAAAGTAAGCCTCTAAGGCAAATATAAATACAAAAGTGAGAGAATTAATCAAAATAATCAAAAGACTCCAAAATAGAATAAAGATCCACCGTTCTGTCACCATCAAGTAACTCACCGAGGTGGGTTATGACTTGCATATGAAAAACAACAACAAAGTATGGAATGAGAACCAGAAGTTCTCAGTATGGTAACGGTACCCAGTAATGTAAGATGTAAGACCCCGGGACGTCAGAGGCATTCCTAGAGCTTCATACCAAACAGATATCCAAGCTTATCAAAATAAAGATCTTAAACCATAAATAATAAACAGGGTTATCTAGACTTAGGGGATTTCTAACTAGTACTAATCACACCGCTGTATCCCACAGCCTTCACCAACCTAACCTCCATGCGATCCCATCGCCACTACCTATCGAGCCTCCTCAATCCCAGTAGAAAACACAAGTAACGCAGACAAGTAAAGCACAAGTAAAGTACATATACAGCAATTAGAATAATTAGCAAATAAACATGTGCTTCATTTAGGCATAATAGAATTTAAGCAAAGCAAACCAACATGTAGAAGATGCATATGATGAATGCCTTTCTTATTGGCTCGTGATATCACTTGTCGGTCTATAATTGCCAACCCGACACATCCTCCCGGATGTAGCCTTTTCTGCCACACCAGAGATATAGTGCCCTGCACACTCGTGCAGTAGTGAATCTACCACGCCAGATATATAGTGCCATTCACACTCATGCAGCAAGGAGTCTGCCATGCCAGGGATACAGGCCCCGCACACTTCATGCAGCAGGGAAGAAAACAACAACAACTATTCATGCAGCAGAGAAATCTGCTACGCCAGGGATATAGTCCCCGCACACTCATGCAGCAGAGAAATCTGCCATGCCAGGGATATAGACCCCGCACTACACTCTCATATAATCCAATAATTTCATCATTTCTTTCTATGTTCTCAACTCATCATAACCATCACCGATTTCCAACTTCTCCGAAATCTCTTCAACCATATAGTTCACAACTCAACACTCACCACTCAGGCTAGAAAATTTCAAAACCTTCCAAAACCTATGTCACCGGCTCTAAACTCATAACTAAGAATACCCTTTTTATCCCTTTATTATTTTTTCCCTTAATTCAAGATCCTAAAACTGGCAAAAAGGTTTTAAACAAGTGTTACGGAAATTTGCAAGCTTGCTAGAAAGATAAAATGGTTAAAAACAAGGTTTTCATTGTAAAACAGGGCAGTGTGCGTACGCACAACTTGCAAAATTCGCAGGGTGTGTGCCCGCACCAGAGTGTGCGATCGCTCTCAACAGTAGGCATCTCCCTGTGTGTGCGTGCGCACCAGTGTGTGCGTACGCACGTTTTCAAAAATTCACAGGGTGCGCGTGCGCACAGGGCTATGCGTACACACAAGTCAAAATTTAGCCACTGATCAAAGCACGCGCACAGCTGTGTGCGTGCGCACACAAACCAAAAATCACAAATTCTGCAACATCACAAAATTCAGATTTTTAACACCAACTTCTAACGATCATATCTTTCTCTACAAAATTCACATTTCTACAAAATCCATACCGTTTTAAAGCTCTTTGAATTATCTTTAATTGGATATAAAATTTAATCAATTTCAAAAACTGTAGCTCAAGATATGATCTGCCAAAGTTGGCCTAAAATCTATTTTTACCAAAAACACTAAAAACTCAATTTTGCCACAACTCTCAATTCAAAACCAACTCAATCACATTTCAACCATACCAAATCAACCCAAAATTCATATCAAACACTGCTTCAACCACTTTCTCAATCACGCAACCTTCTAAACCATTCAACAATTCTAAATCCAACCTAATTCACATTTCCCAATTTCTATTAACCTTATTAACATCAATATTACCACTCACCATTCTCATCAATCATCAATGTTACATATTTCCAAACTTCCATCCAAATAGACACATTATCATCAATTCATAATCATCAATAATCATAATTATTATCAATCATAATTACACCAACATTCATCATATTATCATCAAAATCATACTTTCCACATACAACTCATTCAACCTTCATCATCATTATCATCAATCATAATATTCACATACAATTAATCATACACCCACACCATTCAATCCTATCTTAAAGGCCACTAGCCTAAGTATCCAGAAATATTACATATTACATAGAGGAAACCGAAACCATACCTTGGCCGATTAACCTTCACGTACAAAACCACCAAAAAGCCAAGACAACTCCAAAAAGCACCAAAGCTCAAATTAACAACACATATATCACAAAAATCAAAACCTAGAAACCACAATATACAACACTACAAGGGTATATGAGGAACTTTACCTTGTCCAAAGGGGATTGGGGCAAAGCCCAACAATTATCCGCTACTAGAGTTCACCTAAACAACCAAAATCACAAAATCTACTCAAATACTATATCCAAAAACGTGAAATCTGTTAGGGATGAAAGGAGGAGTATGAAATTCGAGTTGTTACCTACTTTGTTTAGCTAGAATTGAAGAGCTCGATAAGAGCTTCGCGTGGCCGCAAACGACTCGTCAATCGGAGTTCCGGATCAAAAGTTATGGAGCTTTGAAGGGGAGATGAATAGTGACAATAGCTTCCTTATCCTCTCTCTCTCTCTCTCTCTTGGTGCTAAAATGAGCTTCTTAGGCTCATTTATGGCTTTATATAAGTTGGGCTTGATCCCGGTCCAATCATGTAGTGTTTTTGGTTCGTTTGGCCCAACTTTGGGCCAAACCTTTAGGATATGTACCCGGCTTGATATTTCAAAAACTCTTCTAAGGTTTCCTGCTGTTTCGCTCTCTCTCACGCAGTACTGGACAGACTTAAGCCAGTACTGCCGGCTAATCTATTGGTACGCATTTTTACGCGAAAATTTTCAAAAGAAAACATTTTTCCACTCAGAAAAATTCACTAAATCCGAATCTCACATTTATATTTTAAGAAAAATATTTTTATATTTTCAAACCTATTCTAGGCAATTCAATTATTCTATTCTAGTTAAGCAATTTTTTCGTAAAAACTTCGGTTCTTACACTACCCAATCCAATCTCTTAGAAATTTTAGAACGCATTATGTTAGCTACAGAATAAGATATAGAAATCGTTACACCTATAAAACAAAAAACAATTAAACTCAACACAAATGAAAATTAGGCAAACACAAGAAAGTTAGAGTTCAATCAACAACTTAGAAATATGTTCCACAGTCCAATCAATATATTCATCTTGGCTACAGCCGAAGCATGGCAACGCCACTCAATTGATGCTATAAAGCAAAGCAGTTTTGTAGTGTCACCACCATCCTACCAATGATGTCGCCACCACAAAAGGGGCAAAAGATGCTTGACACCAAAAGACACGCAAAGCAAAACCAACAAATCATCAAGAAAGGCAAATGCTATAATTATCAAGACACAAAATCAAGAAGCTACATTTTCAAAATCAATTCATCAAGAATTCAAGGCTACAACATCAAAGAACTCTGTTTCAAGATTCAAACACTTGCACAGTAACAACAAAATGCAAGAAAACCATGAAAAACAAGGAAAAGGCACGAACCTTAAAGTGAAAAAGCAAAGAGATGCAGAGCGAGTGGTTCTGAACCTTAGAAGCACCAAAGTATTCAAGAAAGGAAGGATCCTGGGGATCGAGGAGTTTTGTATACTTTAAAGAAGACGAAGAGTTTATATGCGTTAGAGAAGAAGAGTTTTGTTCAAAGAAGACAAAAGAAAAGAGAAAGAAAAGAGCCAAACATATATAGCTATAAGTAGGGGCAAAAGGGTTAATTTCACTCTGTTTTAAATGTTGCGCACGGTTACTAAGAAAACTGAAAAGATGCGTGAACAATTATGGAAAGATGAAGCGAAAGTCTAATTAAATCATGTCAAGTTATCCAACTACATCGTTTCAAATCACGTCGAGAATATTGACCTACTCAAGTAAGAAGTGCCGCACTTGTACGACTTCTTGATAGGCTCATTTGCAGAAGGCAACAAGCTCAACAAACTTATTTACTTGAGATCCGACTTCAATAAACTTAGTCATGAGTAGGGGCATTATTTATACCATGACCCAAATAAACTAATCCAATCTTGTACAGGATTCATAGATGCCCAATAGAGACCAGTCCAGCTATGTGTACGGATCACTCTGCCCGATCTACTCGGCCATGATTTCCATAACCTGTACCCAACTCGATTTGTATGGCAAGTAAGACCTTGTCAAGCACTACTTTAGATGCTATCCACAGCTTAGCCGCCACTGCAACATGGAATAACTTTCCAAATACTAAGGAAGAAACTTCCTACTACTAATGATGGCCAAGTCGTCACGTGTCTCTATAAATACTACATCAAATTCATGTATTCCTCAATCCTAATTCACTTAAACATGCTTTAAATCCTTGCTAACTTAAGCAATGAATTCCCTTGTAGTTACTGCCACCACCGTCCACGCGAGGACATCAGACATACCGCCGTCCTGACAAAAGTCGAATTCTGCACCCAAAAGAGTCTGGACCTCACGTCTAGACCCAAATCTACTTTAGCTTTAGGTATTACCTTGCAAGAGAAACTACTTTAGGACTTAACTCCTTTGTAAATAGAAATTCAATATATATGTTCAATCATTATCAAGAACTAATACGTGGCTAAGTATCCTATCATAGAATTATAATTATAATAAAAAGTAGGTTTAATTACTCTGTTGGTCCTTATAGTTTTGTGAAATTTTCAATTAGGTCCCTATACTTTTTTTCTTTTTAATTGAGTCCTTGTAGTAATTTTTTTTTTCAATTAAGTCCTTCTCAGTAGTAATTGGCTTAATTTTATAGGGACCCAATTAAAAAAAAGAATTGGTATAGGGACCTAAATAAAAGGAAAAAAAAAGTGTAAGGACCCAATTAAAAAAAATGTTGGTGCAAGGACTCAATTAAAAGGAAAAAAAGTATAAGGACCTAATTGAAAATTTTGCGAAACTATAGGGACCAATAGAGTAATTAAACCTAAAAAGTAATTACCCAAATTAGTTCCTAGGCTTTTTAAAATTGGATACTATAATTATTCAGATTTCAAAATACACAAAATAGTCTTCAACGTTTACTTCTGTTATACAATACAGTCTCCTCCGTTAGTCACTAATAATGACTGCTGACGTAGAACATTAACTCGCATATATGGTTGTTAAGTATCCACGTGTGTGCTCTGGACAAATCAGTCCCTAAAATGAAATACAAAATAGTCCTTGAAGAATTAAAAAAAAATTTCAAAATAGTTCCTGAAAAATTTTTAAAATTTTAAAATAGCTTTTTTAAATTATTTATATATAATTATTTCTAAATTAGTAAATTTTAAATTTTTTCAAAGAATATTTTGAGATTTTTTAAACTCTTAGGCTGCGTTTGTTTTCAGAGACAGGACAGAACATGACACTGAAACGGAGACAATAGGACGCAGACACTAAAAATTATCTTTTGTGTATTGTGTTTGGATACGATGGACAAGACACTAATGTAATGTCTAGTATTATGTTTGGATACACATGGACAAGACTAAAATATTATATGAAATGACTAAAATAGCCCTGTGATTCCAAATTTTCTACATCAATACAAATTAATTTAATAAAAAATGAGAATACGTAGGAGTACAGACGGAACTTGAAAAAAATATTTGAAGAGGCAAAAAATTTTAATAAAAAAATATATTAATATTTATATTAAAATAAAATTTATAAATATAATTATTTTATTTTAAAATTTATTATTAATATATAGGAATACATATGGTTAAGATTAACAAAAAAAAAAAAATTTAAGTTTGATTAATAAAAATTTTTATTTAAGTTAATAAGCCAAATTAATTTTAAATAAAAAATTAATTTTAAAAAAATTAATTTTTACATGAAAAAACAATTAGTTTTTGCATATAAAAATCTATTTTTATTTAAAAAAAACTAATTTTTTTTATCTAAAAACTTATTTTTCTTTATAAAAAACTTATTTTTCTTTAAATTATATAAAATCAATTACAATTTATAAATTATTTTTTAACATTTTAAAAGATTAATTTTACTTTTGCTAATATTTATCTTTCAAAAATTTCAAGATTAATTATTTTTGTTATTTTTTTATTACAAATAATATAATATAAAGTTAAAATGGTATTGAAGTAAAACGATAAAAAGAAAAAAATTATCTACCCCCAATAAAAAATTCTAAAGGAGAGAGTACCTGGAAAAGAAAGAGATAGAGGAAGAACAGGAAGAAAAAAGTATCTCTGAACAACGCAATAGGAAAAATAAGAAGAGGGTAATAGTGGAAAAAAAGAAAACAAAATTTATAAAATTGTCCGTGTCCACTCTTCCAAATCCCGTGTCCATCGTTGTCCTTCGTGAAAGAGTGGACACAAAATTATAAAAAACTGTCTCGGAGACAATATGTCCACTGTCCATGTCTCTGCTTCCAAACACTTTTTAAACAAGTGTTGTCCATGTCTCCGTGTCCTGCCCCGAAAACAAACGCTACCTTAGGGAACTATTTTATACTTTACTTTAGGGAGTAATATGTCCAGATTGCACACATGGACAATTAACGGCCAAGTGTGCGAGTTAACGTTCTACGGCAGCAATCAACGTTAGTGATTAATGGAGAGAGACTGCATTGTCTAACGAGAATAGAAGTTGGGGATTGTTTTGTGTATTTCAAAACCTGAGGAATTAAAGCGTTCGATTTTAAAAATCTCAGGAGTTGATTTGGATAATTACTCTAAAAGTTATATAAATAATATTTTTTTAATATAATATCAAAGATAATCGGATAATTGAGTTTTACAACTTCGAAACCAATACTCAAACCAATTAAAGTCGAGTATAATTAAGTTTTGTCCTATTAAACCCGATTACCTGTCATGTATAACACCCAATATAATTGAGTTAGGTTGAATTTAATTGGATAATCGAATTACCAATACTCGCTTATATCTCTACTGACTACATTTATGTATAAATGCTGAGTTCTTTTTTGTTTTATATTTCTTTTTTTTTATGGAAGTCAATTTAAATGTCAAGTTTCAACCATTAAGATAAGAAGATATGAGAAATATCCGAATTGAGAAATTATTTCAAAATATATATTTGATATAAATTAATCCAATCTTATTGAGCCTTTCCAAAATTATCATTATCATTATCATCATCTTAATTTTATTTTATTAATTTTAAATTTTGAATTACATAGTTAAATAATATAATATAATATAAAAACTTGAATTAAAATTAAAACTTAAATTTCAGTTATCATCTTAATTTTTTTTATTAATTTTAATTCAAATTTTGAATCGCGTGTTTTAATAACATAAAAACTTGAATTAAAATTGAAATTTTAAGTATATCTAACAACCTAGTTTTTAGAAAGAAAAAAAAAAACTATATATAAATAGCATATATATATATATATATATAAGGACAATGTTATAGTGTGAAAGAGGTTTTTTTTTTTTTTCCAGCAGGTGTCGAAGAGATGTAATGAAGGATAGATTTTACGCGTGTTAAATTAGCTGTTCTGGGTCTAGCCATATTCTGTGGAAGATGCAGAGATGCAATAGAAATTATCCAGTGCATGGAAGTCATTATATTAACTTAGTTGGGAATTAATGTAATGATTAGTTGTTGAACTTTTTGGGAGTTGACCAATAAATTTTTGAAAACCTTAATGGTTGAGCTGGATTCCGAACGTAGCCGTAATTAGTCCATTTGATAATAATAATAATAATAATAATAATAATAATAATAATAATAATAATAATAATAATAGAAGCAAGTGGAAGGGTATTATTTATTGAACGCCGGAGAGAGAGACATATGGATTTTTTATCAAATTATTAATAATTTCAACTTTTAAAATTCATTCTGCTGGATTCGTTTATTTCAAATTCTATATTTTTATATTAATAAATATTAGGCTTATTTTTCATTGATTTTATATTTTTATAAAATTTTTAAAATAAAAATAAAAATATTTTCATAAAATCAAATTAATTTACAAATCCTAAATTTTAAAGAATATATACTAAATATTTGTCAATTTTAAATTAATATTCACTAATTTTAAATTTATAAACTAATAAAAAAAACTAAATATACCTCATTAAATCTTAAACACTAAACTAAAAACTCTATACCCTTAACTTCTAAATCCTAACTTCTAAATACTAAACTCTTAAGAACATATCCTAAATCCAAATTCTAAATCCAAAATACCCCAATTCTAACTTAATCCTAAACTATAACTCTAAATTATAAACTCTAAACACTCAATTCAAAATAAAAAATAATACTAAATAAATAGTGTCTTTGTTTAACTTATTTAATTAGAATTACTTATTTTAAAATATATTATGCAACGTTAATTACTAATAATTTAAATTTAGAAATTTTAAATTATTTTTTTAATTTTTTATTAATTTTAAATTCTGAAATTTATTTTACTAGCTTTATTTATTTCAATTTTTATAATTTTACACACCCTCTTAGATTATTTCTTTTTAGATTTATTTTTTTTTAAATTTAATTTATGAATTTAATTTTAAATTTAACTTCAGTTCACCGATTCACGAATTTATCTTATCAAGTTTAGAATAAAAATATAATAACCTAAAAGCTAAAAGCCTTTAACAACTTCTGTTGTTGTTGTTGTTAAATGGACTAACTATGGCTACGATCAGAACCGAGCCCAATCATTAAAGATTTTCAAAAATTTATTGGTCAACTTTAAAAAAATCCAACAACTAATCACTACATTAATTTTTCAATTAATTTAATATAGTGACTTTCTTACGCTGGACAGTCTCTGTTGCATCTCTACATCTTTTACAAAATATGTCTAGGCACAGAACATCTAACTTAACACGTGTAAAATCTATTCTTCATCACATCTCTTTAGTACCTGCTCAAAAAAAAAAAAAACTTCTGCACCATAGCACTGTCTTATTAATAATTAATAATTAACAATTAGGCGTAGTATGTAAAATATGGCAAGCAAAAAATCTTCAAGTTTTTGAACATGACACCTCAGCTGATCTAATCCTCTGATAATGTTGGAGCTCGTAACTAAGAGCATCTCCAACGGGAGTAAAAATTAAAGCCCAATTACTGTTATGTCAGAAGGAAAGAAAGCTTATGCGTTGGAGGAGGAAGGAAGAGGGTTTCCACACAAATTCTAAAGAGGGGGAGTCCCTCTGAACAGGGACTCCTATGAAACAATCAACACTTGCCAAATGGCAAGTTAGTTAGAAAATAAATAATTATATATAATGTTAATTAACTAAATAAATATATTAAATAATTAAATAATAATTAATACAATAATAATTATAATAATTAATTATATTAAATAATTATATTTTTATTTAATTAATAATTTATATTAATGATTTATATCATAATTAATATTAAATATTATTTATACTATCATATTAAATTATAATTAATTAAATTTACTTACATTAAAAAATAAATTTAATTTTTATATTTCTCCAAAAAAATATCCAATTTCGAAATAGACAGCAGCATAGACAATTGAAAAAGGACTTGATTGAATACATATGGCAATTTCACAATGTTTGTCGTTAACTATAGAGGTTAATTATGTTTTTTTTGTATTAATTAATTTTACAAATTAGTGTAATCCCGAATTATATATTGTGTATTATTGTTATATATGAATTTATTTAATATTAATATATTTTAACTGTGAATTATTTTTAAATTTATAAATTTAAATTATATTATTGAAAAAAATTAATTAAGTGGGATCACAACAGAGATTAAAGTTAGTTCCTCCTAATGGAGAAGAGAGAGATGCTTTGAGTTCCTATTTACTGTTTATGACGTAAAAGCTGATGTGGAGTTACTTTTTATGACAGGTGGGCCATAAACAGGAATTGAGATGAGTTCCCTACTGGAGATGGTCTAAGTATGAAAGAAGAAATGAGCGATAATAATAAATATAACTTACCTTAAAGGGAAAAAAAACCTGTATTATAAAGTGTCAAGGAAAAATGACAGCATAGTAAATATTTAAGAGGTTGATTTGGATGATTCTGTTAGAATAAATTATTTTATTAATTCAGATCATCTATATTAAATCACTAAAAATATATTATAATATAAAAATATACTTTTACTTATAGAAATTAAAAATTAATAATAGAATTGTATCAGTCTTTTTCAACCAAAACCTTTTGTATTTCTAATTTAGGGGTGGCAACGGGGCGGGTAGGGGCGGGTTTTTACTCTATCCGACCCCGCCCCGCCTAACAAAAAATCTGCATAAAACCCGTCCCGCCCTACCCGCGGGTAGTAAAATGGTAAACCCTAACCCGTCCCTGCAGGTACCCGCCCCGCCCCTACCCTACCCGCCCTTATAATTATTAAATCCAACAAATAAAATAAAATTTTAAAAATTATATAACCACCATTTACATACATAACATAAATTAAAGTAAAAATTTATATATGATATAATATTATTAATCATTTTACTAATTATTTTATATATGTTACATATATTATATATATCGGGGCGGGTAGGGGCGGGTTTAACCTAAACCCGACCCCGCCCAAGAACCCGCCCCGTTAAAACCCGCCCCAAATGGGTAGGGGCGGGGTGAGTATCCGCAGGTTCGGATAGTGTTGCCACCCC
Source organism: Arachis hypogaea (assembly GCF_003086295.3). NCBI lineage: Eukaryota > Viridiplantae > Streptophyta > Magnoliopsida > Fabales > Fabaceae > Arachis > Arachis hypogaea. The sequence goes on along the minus strand of NC_092054.1, from coordinate 128,805,036 downwards.
TATTTCTAACAGGGCTGAATTGTGACTCTTCTAATGGAGAAAGAATTATTGAAACGGCTTTGGTATATTAGGGACCAAAATTTTGAGAGTGTGTGTGATTCAAGAATTAATTTTCATTACCAAAAATATTAGGGGTGAGTATAGGTCAGTTTGGTTCGGGTTTAAGATGAAATTAGAACCGAACCGATTAAAATATAATTGGTTTGGTTTGGTTTGAATTTGTATTTTTTTGTGTATATATCCGAACCAAACCAAACCGATCAAGAACGGATTGGTTCGGTTCGGGTAATTTGGTACCCGATGACTTTGAAATTCATAAAAAAACTAAATTTTTATCATAAAAATTCAACAATAACATCAATAGAAATAATCAAAACATGTTAAACACCAAATATATTAAAAACTAAACTCATTAAAATCTAAACATATTAATAGTGAATAATCTTTGTCTAATGGAAATACAAATTTTTTAATTAAACACCAATTTTTTTTTATTTAATTAATATATGATCGGGTTCACAGGTTGGTTCGGGTTCCGCATCCCGAGAACTGATACCCAAACCAATCACTAACAAAGGACATCGGTTTGGTTCGGGTTGAACCCGATTACCTGTTGATTCCAGAACCAATTTAATTGGTTCGGTTTGGATTCGGACAGGCAATCGGGTACCCGCTACCCGTGCTCACCCCTAAAAAATATCATTCTTAGGAATATAATGTCTAGGAATGAGATTACTTGGTATATAAGATTCCTATATTTGGTTATAAAATTTAATGCATTGGAATATTATATAATAATCTTAAGAATAACTAAATTTTTATTTGGTTGAGTTTAAATTTTTTGATCATATTATGTAATATATCAAAATTATCCTTAATCATTCAAATTAAAATATTAATGACTAAAAATTAAATATAAACCTTATTAAATATTATATTTTTACATTGATTTTTTTAATTTACAAAATATTTCTAATAATAAATTTATTAAAATACCCCTAATAATAAATATATAGTTAAAATTATTATTGATTCTAATTTTTTAAAATTTACAAAATATTTTAAAAAATATTTTAGTAAATTTAATTATTAGGGATATTTTAAAAAATTTAAAAAAAATTAAAATATTTAACTAAATATTTTAGTAAATTTTAGTTAAAATTATTATTGATTTTAATTTTTTAAAATTTACTAAAATATCCCTAATATTAAATATGTTTAATATGTCAAAATTATCTTTACTCATTTAAATTAAAAGATTAATAACTAAACTTAATAAATATATGAAAAAATTTATATATAAATATATTTCAAGATAAATTCAATATAATTAGTTTTAGATAAAAAATATTTATTTTTATTTCCAAAAATACCCCTATATCAATTTTTTTTTTAAAAAATTAAATATAAAACTAATCGATTTTTTTTTACATTCAAATTTTTTGTGAATTTACAAAAATATTTCTACTAATAAATTTATTATAATACCCCTAATAACGAATGTTTAATTAAAATTAATTTTATCACAATTAAATTTACTAAAATATTCCTAATAACAAATATCATAATTAAATTAACACAAAATACTTATTTAAATTTCCAAAAATTTCATAATCTATAATTCGTTTCATAATTCATAATTGAACTTATACAAAATAAATCTCAACATCTAAACACATGTATTAAATACTTAAAAACCGACAATTTAATATAATCTATAAAAATTCAAAAATAGCAAGATTTAAATCAATTTCTTCAAAAATGACAAAAGTTCCTCCGGTTGAAGTTGGAACACCATGTCGATCAGACTATTGTTCCTTACAATGCTAAGACCAGCCTTCATTCTATCATCAATGCTCAAACTAGGAACATCCCTCAATAGTGTCATTAGCTTCATTCTGCGCTCAGCTCCTTCTTTCTCATTCTTAAAACAAGAAACCATATCAACTAAAATGGCTGTGTGTTCTTGATAAGTACCTTTCATATTTCTCATTGATTCTGTTACTATGTCAATCACTTCTTTACTTTTGCTCCCTCTTTTTCTTTTATTCTTTTCTATAGATGAAAAACTTAGAGCAGCAGAAGCACTAGGAGCAGCAGAAGCACCGGGAGCAGCAGGAACACTAGGAGTTGGAGGCTCCTAAAATTGAAAGCAACACTGATGAGTGTGTTGCAAGAAAAAGAAAGAAAGAAAGAAATAAGAAAGCTCGAGATGATGAAACTATAAAGTTGAAAAAGATTATTCAATATTGGTAGAAATGAAGAACAAGTAGCCTAACTGATTATACATACTCTACACTTGTATATATAAGCATTACCTCTGCCTTGGCCAGCAATACTAACAACACTAACTAACTAAACAGAACCTAATAGAATATTTCTATCTAAATGCTCAACATGATGGGAATAGTTAAGGCTAGTCATAGTCACATGTTAAAGTAAATGTAACTGAGTAATATATGAATAATATATGAATAAGTGAATCAAGAATAAAGAAAACAGTAACTATTGAACTAATGAAGAATAAAAAAAAGTAACTATTGAACTAATGAAGAATCACTCCAAATTAGAGTCAATTTCTTACGTACTTGAGGAATCAGCTTCATATTCCATTTCGCTCTCTTCCAAATTTACTTAGGTGTTTTCATTCACTTGCCGATCACTCAAGGTTGCTTCGCGCTCAGCCTCCATTGTAGCAACTGCTTGAGTTACATTTTCTGCATTGCCTCCTTGAGCGCTATCTCTACTAAATGCTATTCCCAACTCTTCAAAATATCGAAATAATTTATTGTAGAGGCCATTAGCATTAGGATGGGACTGAAATTAAAAGAAAAATAAATAAGCAATAAATATTAAAAAGCTAAGATAAATAAACTTGTATTAAGAAAGTTGTTTAGAATTTACACTCTTCCATTCATTGAAAATTTGTTGTTCCACCACAATTATTTTATCTTTGTCATTCCAACCAAATCCACTCCCAGCCGTGCCCATCATCTCAACTATTATAAAATATTATCTTTTTAGCAATTTCACCCTTGATTCAATGTGTTGATTAGCCTAAACATAGCATAACAATTTAGAATTATTACTACTAAGACTAAATTCAATAAACTGAATTAACAAAAAGGCATTCTTCTATTGTAAATTAATAAACTATAAATGATTTACTTAATAAACAGATTCAAATTATCTAATTAACAAACTATACAATTATAACACAACTATACAATTATAAACAAGAAAACAAGTATTATATAAAAAAACTATAGCTTAAGATCACATCTTGGGATCTTTTCATGAAGCATTTTTTTTAAAATATTTTCCATAACCAAATTTAAATGTGCTATTATCACACTTTCAAGAAGTAGTTGCAAACTCCACTAAACATTCAACTAGTTTTGCATCTTTGTGTAATGTCCATTGACGCTTAGTTTATTTTGAATTAGGTCGAGAATTCTCTTTCATTCTCTACAGATTAATAAGAAGAAAATAAACATAAATGAGACAATTTTCATAAGCAGATTAGTAAGCAAGTAATAAGATATATTCAACAATTTTTATTTACATATTAATAACTGAAAACTCAAAGGAAGTAGGTGCATAGATCAAAGGAGTCTGAAATAGGGACACTGAAGGACTTTATTAAATGATTTATATAATTTGTACGAGAAATAATTGCAGGATATGCAAAATGTAGCCATTCAAAAAGACTAAAACAATAATACTATTGAGCATAGTTCAATTCTAACTTAAAATTGAAGGAAATTAGTTAATTGGACAACAATTCCGACCAAGCTATCGATTATTATGTACTCCTGGTATTGATTATGACATTAACTCAAAAATACATGTTTTATTATTATGTAACATACAAAACGCCTCATCAATCACATATGTGGTGTGCATATGGAATAACAGAATGGGCTAAAGAGGCAGAGCAAAAGTCTAGTATGAAGGGATACATACCGATGATGCCGAAAGAATATGAAGTCTCTTTAATTGTGAAACGTAACCACTCCTCGGCCTTTAAATTCTTGTTCTTGTGGGAAAAGTGACTGTATCAATCTATTTAAAATGAGAAAAATCATTAAATAAGGAGATTTAAAAAATGGGTCTTTCTACTAAAATCGTTTTCAATGCACTCAATTAAAAAACCCTCAATTTATTTGAGAAATAAAATAAACATAGTTCAAACCAGAGTTTCAGTAAAAAAAAAAAAAATAAACAGAGTTCAACCCACAGAATTAAGAAATTTTTTTGAGAAATAAAATAAACATAATTCAAACCACAGAGTTAAGCAAATATTATCACTGAAAAAATAAATCAGCATCTATCTGTCATAAAAAAGGAATTAGGATGTATCAATTAAAACAACAACCATATTTAGCTAGACGATATTCAAATTTTGTAAATCAATTCAAGTATGCAATACATATTATTAGCAGTAAGATGCAGCAGCCAAAATCAGAAGTTAATAACTTATTGATTCCAGTTCCTTGAAATCAATGCAACTCGTCATCATCATTATTATTTGAAATGAAATGAACTCCCTTCCCTTTCATTTTAAAATGAAAATAACTCAATTTTTTCAGTGCCCTGTTTGCTTTTAAAAAAAGTTCACGATTTGGGGGAGAAAAATGCTCTGCTAGGGGTTTCGTTCTTCAGAGAGAAATGAAGAAGAAGGTGGAATCTAGTATTAAATAATATGGGTAATTTAGTCTTTTTATTTCATTATTTACATTCCATTCCCATTGGAATTAAAGATAACTAGGGAAGAGATGGGAATTAAATTGGTGGTAATTCAATTCCTTGGAATAAAACATACCCAGGAATAATTTTTTAAATCTTAAACCAAACATGGGAATAAGACATTCCCATCTTAAAATTTCTGGGAATACACTTGTATTCCCTCCAACCACACATCCCCTAAAGGCACTATTTATATTTGAGTATGACACCCATTAAACTCTAAAACCCAAATAAAATAGTATCTAAAGTCCAAAAGATAATATATCTAAAGTCCAAAAGATAATATCTGGTTTTATTCTCATTTAATTCCAAATCAAAAGTAATTATGACTTATTCAATTTAGCATTTATAACAATAAATGAGATTACCATTATATAAGTCATTTAATTTGAAATAGCATAATTTGTGATTATAATTAATATATGTATTGCCCACAAATAAATTAGTAAATTAAATAAATAATTTTCTAACAATCTCCCACTTGGGCTATACATATATTCTTTCTTGACATAATCACATTTTATAAACTTTATACGCGCATCTGAATGCTATTTCCCTTATTACTTTAACAATCTGGTCCGTCTCATATATAGATATGGAATCACCGCAGCTTTTATCACATTAAAGTCGTTACTGAACCACGACAATCACCATTCTAATATACTTAAAGACATAGATCAAATTTGGATGAGTAATATAGAAATTACACGCTAAGTGATCTCATGCATGTTTATTTTCAGCTGGTCCAACTTTAAAACTTTATTGAGAACAAACACAAAACAAATATTACAAAATAAATATTTCACATAACATGAAATAAACCATCAACTTAATTCTGTAGAAAATAATTCAATATCTGTTATTGGACAAATAGCATAAAATAAAGAATCCCGCAAGGAAGACAATGGGGTATCTTTACAATGTCTACAATGGACTGGTTATTTATCCCAATATAAGTTAAAAATGAAAATTAACCCACATTTTACCCTAATTTCAAAAACCCCATTCAGTTTTATTTTAATTATAACCATCTAATCCCTAATTCAAAATTTTCCAAATTCTTTATTTGTGCACCGACGGTAACCCTCCCACCTAACCCTCGACGACCTCCCCTGACCATCCCACCGCAGCGGCATCGAGTGACCCTGCACCTCCATCAGTACCGACCATACCTGCACTGCTCACCGTCCCGCGCGCCTCTTCCGTCACCGAGAGCAGCCAGTTCGGTCCGCCCCTGCTTTCCATCGTGGGTCTTGCGTGGCATTCGCCGGAGGGCCTCATCGTCGACTGAGTTGCACATCGCAGGAGCCTGGGTCACGGCTCAACTCAGCACAAGTACCAAGACCGGTGTGTGCGCCCTGCATCCTGCGTCAGCCCGTTGAAGCCGTAACCATTGAACGAGTTGACCTCTTTCCTGTTACGGCCCCCAAACACCTTCCGTCATCGACGATCTATCGTAGGTTAATGAATTAATTTCTTAATGTGATGATAAATATTTCTCTTACTACTAGTTGTACATGCAATGAATCTTGCTGAGGTGTTTAATTGTTCATAGTGAAGAACTCCATTGTTGCAATTTTACTGGATTGGAACGTGTAGAATAAGTTGTTGTTATAGATGGTTGCAATTGATTTAATCTTAGCGCGGGAAGTTTTTCAAAAGTTTGGTTTAAATAGCATAGTAGTTTTTGCTCGTTGTGTGGACCTTTGCATGCAACGTCGCGTAAATTAGTTGACCATTGTCGATCTTTAGTTGACACTAATCAGATGGTTACTTTAGCATGTTCCCGAATGGTTGGCTTCCATTATAGGGACTAATATTTGGTTTACTAAGTTTTTAGCTTGTTTGACTCAGGTGCTATTTGACACGTTTCTTGTTTTTAAACAACTAAGCTCGGTATCTGAGTCCTTTTAAAGATTCATTGAGGTAAAGTAAATGTATATATGGTCCTAAAGTCGAGCTACGTACTCAATAAGTCAATCAATTAAAAATAAGTTTGCTTTTGTCTTTAATGATAATTTAATGTAACCATGTTGCCTTGATATTAAATGTATGATTGCTTTTGTCTTTGTTGATAATTCATTGTAAACATGATGAGATACCGTACAAATTGGATGGTTACTTTACCAAGCATTTGGATGGTTGGTTTTCATCATAGTAACTGCTATTTGGATTTTACTATATTGATAGCTTGTATGAATCAAGTGATGTTTAATGGGTATCTTATTTTTAAGTAACCAAATGTATATATGGTGCCCAAGTGGGCACCGGACTCAAATATTCATTCCTAAATTTACATGAAACGGATGGTTACTTTAATATCTATCAGGATGGTTGATTTTCACTGTAGAAATGGCTGTTTGGGGTTGCCATGTTATTGCGTTGTTTGAATCTAATTTACCTTGCTAATTATTTTGTTTATAATTGGTTGAGTCGGTCTCTGAAACCCCTTAAATACTTGCTTAAAGCATCCTTTGTCTACATGGGTCTTATCTTGAGATGCAAACCCGTTTCTTTTTCATGGCAAACAGGAATGTTGGATTGTTCCTGGGTTTTATATTTGCTTATAGTTTCTGAATTTTATATTTGATTACATGTTGTCACTATAGTAGTTATCTACCATGGTCTTAATGTTGATGGTAACAACATGTTGCGGCTGTGGTCCTCTCTTTAATCAATTAATTGTCTTTTAAGAAATTGGTTGTGACTGTTATGTGAGTCGATGATGTTTTCGTTTTTTCATGGTTGATTTATTTGAGTTTTTTTTTTGTTTAGAAACATATCCAAACTTGCAATTGTGAACTGGTGTTCAGTGTTTAGTTTGCGCGCGTGAGGTGTTTATTGATTGTTTTCGATTTTTCCTAGTGACGGTGGATAAGGTCAAAAGTAGCAGTTGGAATATTTATAAAGTTTACATGTCATATTATTATAATGTGTTGTACATGGTTATAAACTGAATAGAATCTTGCATTGGATTGTGCAGGACCTGTTGCATTATTAACTATTCACGGCGTTCCAACCGACTAGAATTCTACAGTCCATACGAAAAATCAGATGTATAAAAAGGTAGCACACCATTTACCACATGAAACAAACATCGTTATAATTTGTTCTAACGTGATTTTATTTTTTTTGTTCGACAGAAATTAGTCAAGACGGTTGCTCACCTTGCTACATGAACAATTTATTTTTCCACTTGGAACAACATAACATAACGAGAACGCAAAGTTGGCTGTGATTAAAGATATCGGATTTGATCTCCTGAGGCGGGTACCATACTGGCATGTGAAGCAGAGCATCATGCTTCAACTTGCAAGGGCCTATGATGTGGATTCGAACACACTAAGGGTGGACGTAGGGGACATCCGCATTACCGCCGAGTTGATCGGTGATAAACCACTATTTTATAGTTTATCTTGTGCTCAATTAAGTGGTTTATATCAATTCTTTACTCACTTATTCATATGATTTGCATGAGTTTACATTTTTCCTTCCTGATTATGTGCCTTGATTGAAAACATGCTTCTTTGGCCTTATTTGCTAATATTAATCCTCTCTTATTACCATTCGATGCCGTGATATGTGTGTTAAGTAATTTCAGGGTTTACAAGGTAGGAATGGCTTAGAGGATGGAAAGAAAGCATGCAAAAGTGGAAGGAATACAAGAAACTGAAGGAACTGCTAAAGTTGTCCAGCCTGACCTCTTGGTACTAAATCGACCATAACTTGAGCTACAGAGGTCCAAATGAGGCAGTTTTAGTTACGTTGGAAAGCTAACATCCGGGGCTTCGCAACGATATATAATTTACCAAAGCTTCCCCAAAGATAGGTGACGCACATGCGTAGATCACGCACACGCGTCACATCTGCGAAAAACCAACCCACACTCACATGTGGATGACGCTCACGCGTGACTTTGCCGCTGTTGGACGTATCAGAAATCGCTGGGGGTGATTTCTGGGCTATTTTTGACCCAGTAAACACAGATTAGAGGCTATAAAGTGGGAGAATCCATTCATTCAAAACAACATTCATAATTCATAATTTTAGGTTTTAGATGTAGCTTAGAGAGAGAGAGATTTTCTCTCCTCTCTCTTAGGTTTTAGGATTAGGATTTCTCTTAGTTTATGGTTATTTCTTCATTCTAGGTTCAATGTTCCTTTACTTTATGTTTCTCTTCTACTTTTATTTATTCTAATGCTTTTACTTGTTAATTACTTATGTTGCCAAATTGGCTTATGAACTTTTCATGTTAGATTTGAATATTCATTTTAATGTAATTTGAGGTATTTCAGATTTATGATTTTAATTTAGTTTTTTACATTCTTAACTTTAATTGATGAATTGATTAAGAGGAGACACTTGAGTTAGAATGCTCAAGTGCTTAGTTAATTTGGAAGTTGTTGGCTAATTCTCTATTTACTAACGCTAGACCTTCCCAAGGGAGAGGACTAGGATTTGCGAATAAGAGTTAGCTCAATCACTTGACTTTCCTTTATTTAGTAAGGGTTAACTAAGTGAAAATAACAACATTTTTATACTACACTTGAGAGAATTCCAATAAGGATAGGACTTCCAATTAATCATTCTTTCATTCAAGGCTTTTTATTTTAATTACATAAAATCTCTTGTTAATTTTTATTACTTTAATTTATAATTATTTATTTGCCCATTGCCCAAACTCAAAATTCCCCAGAAAACTCATAACCAATAATAAATACACCTCCCTGTAATTCCTTGAGAAACAACCCGAGGTTTGAATACTTCGGTTATCAATTTTATTGGGTTTTGTTACTTGTGACAACCAAACTTTTATACGAAAGGATTCTCTGTTGGTTTAGAAACTATACATACAACGCGATTATTTTTATAAAATTCTCTACTAGCAAGAAACCGTTCGTCAAAATGGCGCCGTTGCCGGGGAGCTGCAAACGTGTGCCTTATTATTGGTTATTGTAAATATTTGCTTTTTCATTTCTTTATTAGTGTTTCTAGTTTTAGGAGTTTATTTTCATTAATTTTTTTTATTAATTTTTGTCTTTAATTGCTACTATGAATTCTCACCCCTCTGGCTTTAAGTTTGATTCCAATGTTGTTGTAAGGAATGGAAACTATAATGAAAATAGGCATCAAGGTTGGAAGAATCAAAGATGGGAGAAGCCACAAGGATTTGATCAACCCTCTTGGCAACAACCCCCTCCAATGCACTATAACCAACAACCATTCTGTGATGCATACCAAGACAATAGTTATGGTGGACCCTTTCGTGACAACCAACCTCCACCAAATTACTATGGTCAAGAGCCATTCCAGGTAGCGTACCAAGATGATGAATATGGTGGACCCCCTTGTAGTTACCAACAAGCCCCACCATATGCTTATGAACCACCTCCCCAACATACCTTTGAACCACCAAACTCACAAGCCCCTTTCCACCATTCACCTCCATATGACCCTAACCCTTATCCACCACACCCACCACTATATGAACCATACCCAGAACCACCACCTCAATATTCACCATCTCTATATCCTTATCAAGAAGAACCACCTCCGTATTATGAGTCTTTTCTCCCAACAAATGAACCCTCCTATCCACCCTAACCTCTATTGGATAACAACACACTCATCTCTAACATCATTGGTCTCACCTCTACACTCCAAAATCTTATATCCCGCATGAACCAACCCTCTACCTCCAATATTCAACCCTCAAGCTCTAGTGCACTTTCTTTTCAACCACATAATGATCTTTCCATCCCATCACCACCCTCCATGGAAGAGTACCCACATCCATCAATCCAAGAGCAAGATGATCCCAATTATGCTATTGATATGGAACAAGAAAGAAAGAATCATCTTCGTGAATCCATACTTCATAAGAAGCTAGAGGAGGCCCTAAAGGTGGCGATAGCAGAGACCCTTGAAGGCGGAGAAGTGATTGAAGAATTAGTGAAGGAAGACATCAAGGAAGAGTTTGATTTTGTATTAGAGCAAGTGGAGAAGGCCGAAATTATCAAAGAAAAGGAAGTGGTCGAAGACTTAGGAGATGCTGAATCTCCATGGGAAAGTCAAGTTATAGAACCTCCTTCAAAGACGTTTGAAATTGATGTTGAGGAGGGTGTACAATCTCCAAAGCATAGCCTGGTTGAAGACTTTGAAGAGGTTAATCAAGAGATGGACTCAATCATTGATGAATCCTTATCTACAATTGAATCCTCTCCAGTTGTGTCTGACCCGTATTACCAGATTCTGAACCGGGATGATGGAACCGTGGATACTGTGCCTATTCAGACTCGCCTTCCTTCTCCTCAGACTGATGCTGCCGAGAAGTCTTCTAATCTTAGCTGAATTTTCTTTGGATGTTTGCGTAGTTGGCCCGGCTTGTGGGCTTTAAAACTCTTTATTTTGTATAGTTGAATATTTTGCTGACTGCTGGTACTCCTTTTGGTTGCTTGTTTAGCAACTTTTTAAAAAACAAGTAGCTTTCAGGCTTTTGGGCTTGACCCTAAAGCTTTATAATATTGTATAGCATGCTTGTTTACACTTGTCTTGACACTTTTCTGGGTTTTTAGAATACTGGAGCCTTGCTGCTTGGTCTCTTTGAACTGCTTTGTACTTGGAGGTCGTAGATGTGTGGATCCAATTTGTATTTCGGTTTGCTTGCTTGTATTTGTCTATAACCGATTTCTTTACGTCGTCCTTTTCCAAGTTATTTTTGTTGTGGACCGACTTTGTCATGTCGATTTCTTCTAAGTTATTTCGTAATCCTCTTTCTTGGACCTTGGTTAGGTCTCTTTTAGGGACTACTTTTATAACTTTTCGTAGGAGGTCGACTTCTTTATGTTGTCTTCTTTCTAAGTTATTTTTGTAATCCTCTTTCTTAGACCCTTGTCAGGTCTCTTTCAGGGATTACTTTTATAACTTATTTTTGTAGGATATCGGCTTCGTTAGGTCGATCTCTTCCACGTTATTTTGTAATCCTCTTTCTTGGAACTTTGTCAGGTCTCTTTCAGGGATTGCTTTTATAACTTATTTTTGTAGGAGACCGACTTCGTTAGGTTGATCTCTTCTAAGTTATTTTGTAATCCTCTTTCTTGGACCTTTGTCAGGTCTCTTTCAGGGATTACTTTTATAACTTATTTTTGTAGGAGACCGACTTCGTTAGGTTGATCTCTTCTAAGTTATTTTGTAATCCTCTTTCTTGGACTTTTGTCAGGTCTCTTTCAGGGATTACTTATATAACTTATTTTTGTAGGAGACCGACTTCGTTAGGTCGATCTCTTCTAAGTTATTTTGTAATCCTCTTTCTTGGACCTTTGTCAGGTCTCTTTCAGGGATTACTTATATAACTTATTTTTGTAGGAGACCGACTTCGTTAGGTCGATCTCTTCTAAGTTATATCAATTCCTTTTTTATAGGGTTGGCCAGACCTCTTTCCAGGGATTTGCTGATAACTTGGGTTGACTTGGTCTGACTTCTCTATGTCGGCCAGTCTTTAAGTTATTATTTAGCAATCCATAAGACCTCGTCAGGTTCTTTTTTCGGATCACTTTCGATAACTTCTTGCATTATTCTATGTTCATCTTTGCCGATTTGTAGAAGGTGGTTTTTGTCTTTCTTCGATCGACCTTTAGATGAATCACGTTTTCATCTTTATTGGTCATCCATCGTGATCGTGCAGTGAATCTGTTTTTCACTTTCTGCCGATCTGTTGCTTTATAATCGGATGATGAATGCTTCAGATTAATGCGTCTTGAGAATTTGTAGAATATCTAAAAATATATTTTATTCAAAAGCAAGTGCAAATATATACATGCGAGAGTTTTTCATCCCTTTAAGTTGGATAATTTCTGGATCTCAACTTGGTGCCTCATTAAAAAACCTTTTCAGGAAAAAGAGTGCATCCGAGATCTGTTACCTTCTCTAGCTATAATACCTTCTTAGGTTGCAGGCGCGCCATGATCTGGGAAGCTCTCGTCCATCGAGTTCGGAGAGTCTGTAATAGCCTTTTCCAAGTACTTCTATGACTCGGTAGGGTCCTTTCCAGTTTGCTGCCAGCTTTCCTTCTCCGGGTCGAGTTGTCCCAATATCATTTTGGATTAGGATGAGATCATTCTCAGCAAAACCTCTTGGCACTACCTTTTGATTATATCTTGAAGCCATTCATCGCTTTAGCGCTTCTTCCCTGATTCGGGCACTTTCTTGGATTTTCAGAAGTAGGTCGAGCTCTTCTCTTTGAAGTTGAGAGTTGGCTTCTTCATTGTAGTGGACTACTCTAGGCGACCCTTCCTCGATCTCTACTGGGATCATTGTCTCCACTCCGTATGCTAGTCGAAATAGTGATTCGTTTGTGGTGGAATGTGGCATTGTTCGATATGCCCAAAGGACTTGTGGAAGTTCTTCGGCCCAAGCTCCCTTTGCATCTTGCAGTCTCCGTTTCAACCCAGCCAATATGACTTTGTTGGCAGCTTCGGCCTGTCCATTGGCTTGAGGATGTTCGACGGAGGTGAACTAGTGCTTTATGTTCAAGTCGGCTACTAATCTCCTGAAGCCTGCATCTGTGAATTGAGTGCCATTGTCTGTGGTGATGGAGTATGGAACCCCGAACCTCGTGACAATGTTCCTATATAGGAATTTCCGGCTTCTTTGAGTAGTGGCATTGGCTAGGGGCTCTGCCTCAATCTACTTTGTAAAATAGTCTACTCTGACTATGAGGAATTTGACTTGTCCTGATCCCTGGGAAAAGGGTCCGAGAAGATCAAGTCCCCATTTTGCAAATGGCCAAGGTGAGGTTACGCTGATGAGCTCTTCTGGCGGGGCAATGTGAAAGTTGGCATGTTTCTGGCATGGTGGGCATGTCCTTACAAACTTTGTAGCTTCTTTTTGTAGAGTTGGCCAGTAGAATCCCGCCCGAAGTACCTTTTTGGTGAGAGCTTGTGCCCCGAGATGATTGCCACAAATGCCACTGTGTACTTCCTCTAAAACTTCCCTTGTGTTGGAGGTCGGCACACATTTTAGTAGTGGTATTGAGATCCCTCTTTTATATAGGGTGTTGTTTATGATGGTGTAGTACTGAGCCTCCCGTTTTAACCTCTTTGCCTCCTTCTCATTTGTGGGGAGTGTTTCTGTTTTGAGGTAATTAATTATGGGGGTCATCTATCCTTGATCCTGACTTGTTATGGCTAGGACTTTTTCCTCTTCCGAGATTGATGGATTCTGCAGCATTTCCTGGATGAGGCTTCTATTGTTGCCCCCTGGTTTGGTGCTGGCTAGTTTTGATAGTGCGTCAGCTCATGCATTTTGTTCGCGGGGTATGTGACAGATCCTATATTCCCTGAATTGTCTGAACTGTTCCTTGGTTTTATCCAAATACTTTTTCATGGTGGAATCTTTGGCTTGGTAGTTCCCTGTTATTTGTGATGTGACTACTTGTGAATCACTGAAGATGTTGAGTTTTTGAGCTCCAACCTCCTTAGCCAGCTTCAAACCAGCTAGTAACGCTTCATATTCCGCCTGGTTGCTTGAGGCTGGGAACCCAAATTTGAGGGAAAGCTCAACTTGGGTTCCTTGGTTGCTTTCTATTATCACACTTACGCCGCTTCCAGTTTTATTTGAAGACCCGTCCAAGTAGAGATTCCATTCTGTGGGAGTTTCCATGGTATCTGTGAATTCTGCGATGAAGTCGGCCAAGTATTGTGATTTAATGGCTGTCCGAGCTTCATATTGGAGGTCGAACTCGGATAACTCGACTGCCCATTGTAAAATTCTGCCTGCTAGATCTGTTTTCTGCAGTATCCCCTTTATGGGCTGGTCGGTCCGAACCCCAATGGTGTGGGCCTGGAAGTACGGGCGAAGTCGTTGAGATGTCAGTATGAGAGTGTAGGCGAACTTTTCTATTTTTTGGTAATTCAGCTCGGATCCCTGCAATGCTTTACTGATGAAATATACAGGCTGTTGCCCTTTGTCGTCCTCTCAAACCAGTGCTGAGGCTACCGCCTGACTTTCTACTGCAAGGTATAATATGAGTGGTTCTTCCTCTAGTGGTCGAGTTAGGATAGGTGGTCGTCCCAGGAAATTTTTGAAATTCTGGAAGGCTCGCTCGCATTCTATTGTCCATTCGAACTTCTTTCCTTTCCTTAAAGTGGCATAGAAGGGGAGATATCTTATAGCTGATCCTGCTAAGAATCTGGATAAGGCTGCCAATCTCCCGTTGAGTTATTGTACCTCTCTGACACAAGTTGGGCTCTTCATGTTGAGTATAGCCTGGCATTTGTCTGGATTTGCTTCAATTCCTCTTTGTGTGAGCATAAAACCTAAGAATTTGCCTGCTTCTACTGCAAAGGTGCATTTTGTGGGATTGAGTCTCATGTTATGCTTTCTTATAGTGTCGAACACTTGGACCAGGTCGGATAATAATGTCTCTTCGCTTTGTGTCTTTATTAACATATCGTCCATGTAGACTTCCATGATTTTTCCGATACGATCTGAAAAGACTTTATTCATTAGCCTTTGATAAGTAGCTCCTGCATTCTTGAGACCGAAAGCATCATAATGTAGCAGTAATTTGCTTTTGGCGTCAAAAACGAGGTCTTTTCTTGATCTGGTGGATACATGGGGATTTGGTTGTATCCGGAATATGCATCTATAAACGAGAGGTATCTATATCCGGAGGAAGCATCTACCAGAGCGTTGATACTTAGGAGTGGGTAAGGATCTTTTGGGCAGGCTTTGTTGAGGTCGGTGTAATCGGTGCACATTCGCCACTTCCCATTTGATATTTTCACCAAGACGACGTTAGCTAGCCATAGTGGGTACTTGACTTCTCTTATGAATCCTGCCTCCAGTAGTGCTTGTACCTGTTCTTCCACAGCACCTCTCCGATCTAAACTTTCTCTACTTCACCTTCGGGCTGTGGACAGAGTTCTTCTCGCCTCTGAACTTCACCAAGCTCAATTGTATGGAACTCTTCTCCTCTGCCTCTGAAATTTAGACTTTCGTTATAACAGCGGCGTGCCATCCTTTGATCTACTTTTATCGTAGCTATCCCTTCTGTAGTTGGAAATTTCATGCATAGATGTGGAGTTGAGACTGTTGCGCCGAGTTGATTTAGTGTTGTCCGACCTATTAAGGCATTGTAGGCTGAACTCACGTCGACCACGATGTAGTCTATCTTGAGTGTTCTAGATTGGTTCCCTTTTCCGAAGGTTGTATGTAGTGATACGCATCCCAGTGGTTGTACTGGGGTATCGCTCAGTCCGAACAGGTTGTTCGGGTATGCTCTAAGCTCTTTTTCTTCTAAGCCGAGCTTGTCGAAGGCAGTTTTGAATAAGATGTCGGCGGAGCTCCCTTGGTCTATTAATGTGCGGTGGAGATTGGCATTCGCCAGTATGATGGTGATGACCATGGGATCGTCGTGTCCTGTGATGACACCTGATGCGTCTTCTTTGGTGAATGTGATTGCAGGGATGTCGGGTGCTTCCTCCTTCCCTTCGACATGATAAACTTCTTTGAGATATCTTTTGCGGGATGACTTGTAGATTCCTCCTCCTGCAAATCCTTCGTGTATCATGTGGACATGTCTTTCTGGCATACGAGGTGATCGCTCAGCTCGTTCGACATCTTCATCTCTTCGTCTTTTTCTTTGCTCATCATCTTGGGTAGCCAGGTACTGATTTAGTTTTCCTTCTCTTACTAATTTTTCTATGATGTTTTTTAAATCGAAACATTCGTTGGTGGAATGTCCTCGGACCCGATGATATTCACAGTATTCGTTCCGATTTCCTCCTCCTCTTTTGCCTTTGAGTGGTCGAGCTGGGGGAATCTTTTCTGTGTTACAGACTTCTTTGTAAATATCCACCAGGGACACCCGAAGAGGGGGTGTAATTATGATACTTTTTTATTTTTTCCCCCGTTCGATCTTCCTTCTTCTTGGATTCTTTATCTTTATCTTGGTAGGTGAAACCGGATTTCGATGCCTCCCCAAGTCAGGAATTTTCTTCCATGTTGATGTACTTCTCTGCCCGCTCTTGCACCTCATCCAGAGATGTGGGGTATTTCTTTGATATAGATTGGCTGAAAAGTCCCTCTCGTAAGCCGTTGATGAGGCCATGATGACGGCCTCTGTTGGCAAGCTTTGTATATCCAGGCATGTTTTGTTGAATCTTTCCATGTAGTTGCGAAGACTTTCCCGATCTCCTTGCCTGATTCCTAGTAGACTGGGGGTATGCTTGGCTTTTTCTTTTTGGATGGAGAATCTGGCTGAGAACTTTTTGGCTAGGTCGTCAAAGCTTGAGGTGGACTTAGGAGGCAAGTTGTCGAACCATCTAATTGCTGTCTTCGTGAGAGTCGTTGGAAAAGCTTTGCAGCGAACAGCGTCTGAGGCGTTGGTGAGGTACATTCTGCTTCTGAAGTTGCTGAGGTGATGGTTGGGATATGTAGTGCCATCATACAAGGTCATATCTGGGAGTTTGAAGTCTTTAGGGATTTTAGTCTTCATGATTTTCCTAGTGAATGGATCTTGATCCTTGCGAGAGTTGTCCTCAGGGGTGGTCTGGGTAGCCTTGAGATCGGCTTCAAGTTGGAGGAGTTTATCTTCCAATTCTCGACGTCGTCTTACCTCTCTTTGTAGATCCTTGCCGACTTCTTGCTGGTACTGGCTTTCTTTTTCGAGTTGCTTTAGGCGATCTTGAAGTGCTTCTATTACTCCCGGATGTGATGAGTTTCCGGAGTGTCTTTTGGTGTGGCACCCGTATTTTTGTGCAGTGTTCTGTCCTCTAAATCTGAGTTGTGGTCGTTATCCTGTTCATCCGCCATGGTAATGGGATGACTTCCAGGTTCCCCGGCAACGGTGCCAATGTTCCGAGGGTTACCTGAAACTGTAGGTCGATCTCGAATGAGATCTTTTGTACTGGTCGGAGATGACGTGTCCGGCTGGCTGGTTGCGGCCGGAGCTGTTGTGTTCGACTTGTTGGACTGGCTGCACCTCTGATCCTTGGTCACCGGAGGGTGAGGGGTACCTGCAAGAGAGTCTGATGCTTAAGTTAGCATGGGTATTAAACAGGTTTTTAGTAGAATCAGAGTATGAGTTATACCTGGGTGCTCCAGTGTATTTATAATGGTGTGGGCTGACCTTTCTGATAAGATAAGTTAGTTATCTTATCTTTATCTTATCTTATTTTGAGTGAAGTCGGCTTATCTTCAAGGGAACCGCCTTTATCTCTATAGGCTTGGATTGCCTTTGGATTTGGGTCGTGTTCCTCTATTTGGGCCCTTTATTGGGCTTTCCTGTCGATTTGGCCGATCTCTTTAAGAAGAGATCGGATAGTCAGACCTGAAGAGGTCGGTCGCCATGTCGCTAAATATCCCGAGTCGGACAGCTCGACCCAGGGTATGAACACTAATCCTTTCCAAGGGGGAGGATTGGAACTTGTGAATAGAAATAGCTTTCCAACTTGCTTGACTTTCCTCTACCTAGTAAGGGATAACTAAGCAGAACAACCTTCAATTATCAATTAATCTTGAGAGTACTCCATCAAGGATAGGGCTTCCAACTAATCTAATCCTAATCAAGGCTTTTATTTAAATTATATAATTTCTCTGATTTAATTTCCTGTTATCAACTCAAACCATTTTTGAAAACATCTGATTAATAAAATAGCACATCTTTCTGCAACTCGTTGGGAGACGACCTGGGATTCATACTCCCAGTATTTTAATTTTAATTTTGTGACAACCCCTTCTAAATTGATAAGTGGATTTTGGCTGGTTAAGAACTGTACTTGCAACATATCTCTTATAACAATTTCTTAACTCGCTAATTTTCGCCACGTCAATTTTTGGCGCCGTTGCCGGGGAGTTGCAATAGAGTGCTAAGTTATTGATTGGAATTTATTTATTTGCATTTTTATTTTATTTTGCTACTATGAGATGCATGTTTCTTTCATTAAATGACACGTTCACTTCTTGATCCAAGCTTGCCAGTATTTGATCCTGAGATTGAAAGAACTATCTCACGAATAAGGCAAGCTCGGCGTCAGTTAGTCCTCTCTGAGGGCGAATCTGAAACGTCACTTGAGAAAGAAACAAGCTCCCTTTCTACTGATTCGGTTGATTTACATGTAGGTGACATGGTAGTACCTAAGAGAGTTACTATCCAGGAGGCTGGAGCCCCTGATTTCACAATGCAACCGTTTCAAGTGCATCACCCAGCAGTGGCTACAGACTTTGAAATAAAGACTGCACTGCTCAACTGGATGCCTAAGTTTCATGGCTTACCTGCTCAAGAGCCTATCAAGCACCTTAGAGATTTCCAAGCAGCCTGTTCTACTGTCAGGCGCGATGGTGCAGATGAAACTTCTATTTTATTAAAAGCTTTCCCATTCTCTCTTGAGGGAAAAGTGAGAGAGTGGTACTACACTCAACCCGCAGCAACTGTTTCTGACTGGGATACGCTTAGAAGAGAATTTTTGGAAAAATTCTTTCCAGCTGAAGTTACTGATAAACTGAGGAAGGACATTTCCATGATTGTCCAGGACGAATCCGAGACTCTCTATGAATACTGGGAGCGCTTCAACAACCTTCTGGAAGCATTTCCCCACCATATGATTGACAAGATAGTGTTGCTCGGCTACGTCACACAGGGCATGAGGCCCCAAGATAAGACCACATTGGAAAGTGCTAGCAATGGGTCTATGAAAAAGTACAAGACCACTGATGAGGCATGGCAATTGATCAGTAACTTGGCTGAGTCTACAAGGAATCACAGGCAGAAACAAGGCCGGTCAAAGGCTGTTGCAGAGGTATCTTCTAGCAAAGAAACTACTGCTCTGGCTCAGAGTATATGTGAAATGACCAACTTACTAAAGCAGATGCAGTTGAGTCAACAACAAGCACAGCAAAGCCAACAGTTAGTCCCACAGAGAGTGTGTGGGATCTGTGCTGATTACAGCCATTATACTGATGAATGTCCGCAGCTCCAACAGGAAGACAACACTGTGGCAGCCACTCATAACTTCTATGACCGCCCCAACCAAGGGTACAATCAAGGTGGAAGTTACAGTCATGGATGGCAGGACAATTCTAACCAGAATTGGAGGGACAACAATAACAGAATAGGCAGAGACAATCAAGGATATCAGAGGTGGAATAATAACAACAACAGGCAGCAGAATCAGAACCAGCCTTACAGAGCACCTCACCTGAGGCAGTCCCAAGGACCACAGCACAACCAACAACAAGTTCCGTAGATCACTCAATCTAATTCCTCTCCGAGTGACGATGCTCTTCAATCCATTGCATAAGGACAAAGGAATATGGAAAGTTCACTTAATGGCCTAGCATCCGCTATACAAGCTCTCATCTCTCAGCTGGCACCACCCAATACTTCAAACACTCAACAGGCAAGCTCCAGTGAAATTTCTTCTCAACCATTGCCCAATCCAAAGGGTGGCATCAATACCATCACCCTAAGGTCCAGAACCACATTGCAAGAGAGGAATCAGGAGGAGCCAAACCCATCAGAACATGCCTCAGCTGAAGAGGTAGTGGAAATAGAAGATGTTGAGGAGGAAGAGGATATTCAGGACATGGCTGCAGAAGAAGAAGCTCAATCACAGGAAGAAGCACCAAAGGGTGCAGACACTACAGAAAACGCCATTCCTATTCCATTTCCACAACTTGCAAGGAAGCCCAGGAAGCAGTTGGAACCTGATCCCAAAATGGTAGAAATATTCAAAAAGGTTAAGGTAACTGTTCCCCTTTTTGATGTTATTCAGCAGGTACCTAAATACGCAAAGTTTCTAAAAGATTTATGTATACATAAAGACAAAATTAATGAATTAGAAACTATTCCTTTAGGTAGTTCTATATCTGCT
Organism: Arachis hypogaea; assembly: GCF_003086295.3. Classification (NCBI taxonomy): domain Eukaryota; kingdom Viridiplantae; phylum Streptophyta; class Magnoliopsida; order Fabales; family Fabaceae; genus Arachis; species Arachis hypogaea. The sequence goes on along the minus strand of NC_092054.1, from coordinate 128,784,412 downwards.
TTAATGGGAGGTATACCTGAAAAGTATAGTGATCCAGATCCATGTATGGTTAATTGTACTATTGGTGGTGTGGTATTTTCTGACTGCATGTGTGATTTAGGAGCATGTGTGAGTATAATTCCTTTATCTATATATGATATTTTGAGGCTCCCTCCCTTAAAAAGGTCGGCAGCTCGTTTTGTGGTAGCAGATAAAAGCATTATTACAGTGGTTGGAGTTGCTGAAGATGTATTAGTGGGCATTAAGGGGCTCACATTTTCCATTGACTTTTATATCCTGGAGATGCCCCAAAATGACTCAGAGAAGCCATCATCAATCCTACTCAGAAGACCATTCCTGATGACCTCGAAGTTCAAATTGGATGCTTTTTCAGGATCGTACTCTTTTGAAATAGACGGCCGAGTAGTAAGCTTCAATCTCAATGAAGTTATGAAGCACCCTCCGGAAGATCATTCTATCCTCCAGTGTGACATCATAGATGAAACCGTGGCTGAAGTTCACCAGGAGGAGTTCGAAGAGAAGTACATAGGACAAGGTCCAAGTGTGGGGACACTCTTGGAGGACAATGAGGGCACTTTACTAGCCCCAGATAATCCAGAGCCTGACCATGAGCAGAGATTAGAATTAAAGCCCCTCCCTCCACACCTCGAGTATGCTTACCTTGAGGACAAGCAAAAGTTTCCAGTTATTATTGCAAGGGAACTCACTTCTCAACAAGAAGAGCAGTTACTTAGTGTGCTGAGGAGGCACAAGAAGGCAATTGGGTGGAGTTTGGCAGACATAGTAGGCATCAACCCTCAAGTTTGTGAGCACAGGATATTTTTAGAAGAGGGAGCAAGACCTGTTCGTCAACCCCAAAGAAGACTGAACCCCACTATCTTAGAGGTTGTCAAGAAGGAAGTGACAAGACTACTGGAGGCAGATATCATCTACCCCATCTCAGACAGTGAATGGGTAAGCCCAGTACAAGTGGTGCCCAAGAAGTCTGGAGTCACTACAGTGAAGAATGAGCATAGAGAGCTCATGGCAACCAGAGTCCAAAATGCCTGGAGGGTCTGCATTGATTACAGGCGCCTAAACCAGGCCACTCGTAAGGATCACTATCCTCTTCCATTCATTGATCAAATGCTGGATCGCCTGTCAGGTAAATCACATTATTGTTTTTAGATGGTTACACAGGCTATTTCCAGATTCATATAGCTCCTGAAGATCAGGAAAAAACTACTTTTACATGTCCTTTTGGAACTTATGCTTATAAGAGAATGCCCTTTGGCTTGTGCAATACACCGGCTACTTTCCAAAGGTGTATGATGAGTCTTTTCTCTGATCTTATTGAGGACTGTATGGAGGTTTTTATGGATAATTTTAGCGTTTATGGTGATTCTTTTAATCTTTGCTTGGATATTTTATCTAGAGTATTAGATAGATGTGTCAGTACAAATCTTGTATTAAATTTTGAAAAATGTCACTTTATGGTAAAACAAGGTATTGTCCTAGGACATGTTGTGTCTAATACTGGCATTTCTGTAGATCCAACAAAGGTGGATGTTATTTCTAGTTTACCTTACCCCTCTTCTGTGAGGGAAGTTCATTCGTTCCTTGGCCATGCAGGTTTTTACCGGAGATTCATTAAGGACTTTAGTAAGGTAGCACTACCCTTATCCAGACTACTGCAGAAAGATATTGAGTTCGAGTTCAGTGAGGATTACAAACAAGCGTTTGATAAGCTGAAGACCGCCCTGACTCAAGCTCTAATTGTGAGAGGACCAGACTGGAGCCAGCCATTTGAAATAATGTGCGACGCCTCCAACCATGTAGTAGGAGCAACGATGGCTCAGTGTGAAGGTAAGAACCCTTTTGTAATTGCTTATGCGTCTAAGACTTTAGACGCCGCTCAGTCTAATTACACTACTACTGAGAAAGAGCTTCTTGCTATTGTTTTTGCTCTGGATAAATTCCAAGCCTATTTACTTGGTACGAAGGTAGTAGTGTACTCGGACCACACAGCTCTAATGTATTTATTAGCTAAAAAGGAATCCAAACCAAGGCTTATACGTTGGATACTGCTACTACAAGAATTTGATTTAGAAATAAAGGATAGGAGTGGTAACCAGAATTTAGTAGCGGACCACTTGAGTCGCCTTGAGCACATTAAAGATGACTCCACTCCTATAGCTGATAATTTCCCATTTGATAACCTGCAAGCAGTATCTGAAGTAGTCCCTTGGTATGCACCTGTAGCTAATTATCTAGTTAGCCGCACCTTTCCTCCAAACTTTACTAAGCATCATAGAGACAAATTGAAAAGCGAGTCTAAATATTATATATAGGATGACCCATATTTATGGAGATGCGGCGCTGACCAGGTAATTAGACGGTGTGTGCCTCAATCAGAATTCTAGTCCATTTTAGAGGCCTGTCACTCATCTGAGAGTGGAGGACATTTTGGCCCTCAAAGAACAGCTAGAAAAATCTTAGACTGTGGATTCTGGTGCCCTACTCTTTTTAAAGACACTGCTGAATTTTGTAAATCCTGTTTCCCATGCCAAAAATTTGGTAATATATCCAAGAGGGATGAGATGCCTCAACAGATTATGCTTTTTTGTGAAATTTTTGATGTTTGGGGCATTGACTTCATGGGTCCATTTTCAAATTCTAATGGTTATTTTTATATATTGTTAGCTATAGATTACGTTTCTAAATGGGTGGAAGCAATTCCTACCCGCACTGATGATGCTAACACTGTTGTTTCCTTTGTTAGAAACCATATTATTTGTCGCTTTGGATCACCACGAGCAATCGTGAGCGATCAAGGCACCCATTTTTGTAACAGGAGACTAACAGGATTACTGAAGAAGCATGGGATAATTCATAAAGTAGCAACAGCCTACCATCCTTAGACTAATGGGCAAGCTGAGGTATCTAACAGAGAGATAAAGCGTATATTGCAGAAGATAGTCAAACCTCATAGAAGAGACTGGAGCACCAGGCTACAAGATGCACTCTGGGCATACATAACAGCATACAAGACACCCATTGGGATGAGTCCCTTCCGTTTAGTTTATGGAAAAGCCTGTCATCTCCCAGTTGAAGTAGAGCACAAAGCCTTTTGGGCAGTAAAAGAGTGCAACATGGGATTTGAGAAAACCGGAGCTGAAAGAAAGTTGCAATTGCAAGAATTGGAAAGCCTTCGCCTAGAAGCTTATGAGAACTCAAGGCTGTACAAGGAAAAGATGAAGGCTGTACATGATCAGCACATCAAGAGGAAAGAGTTCCAACCTGGGGACTTAGTCCTCCTTTACAAATCTAGACTGAGGCTCATGCCAGACAAGTTGAGATCAAGATGGGAAGGTCCGTATAAAGTAGAGAAGGCTGAGCCGGACGAAGTTTTTCACCTAAGTCATCCTTCAAGATCTGAACTCATCAAAGTTAATGGACATCATTTGAAGCTATATCATGGTGAGAAAGTGACGAAAAATAAAGAGTTAGAAATCTTCCTCTTGGAGGATCCACTCACAGCAGAAGACAAAGCTAGTAGAGCGTCCAACTTAAGGACGTTAAAGCAAAGTGCTAGGTGGGAGACAACCCACCATGGTATGATCGTTCCTTTCTTTATTCTTAGTTTTCTTTTTCAATAACTCTTCTCCTTATTAGCACATTTAGTTTGCATCTGTATTTGCATATTTTTATTTAAAAAAAAAGAGGGAGAGCACGCGACGTGTCCGCGTCGTATGTGCATCAGGAAGAAAAAGCAATCGAACAGAGAGTTATGAGAGAGCGTGGCTGGAGGTGTGCATTTGGCACAAATCACCCCACGTGATCGCGTCGCTGACGCGTTCGCGTCACATGGGAAACATGCCTCCCACGCGTCCGCGTCACTCACGCGGACGCGTGACCCGAAAATCGACGTAAGAAAGGGTGCACGACCGAAAGTTGTGCTAGAGTGGTGCTGGACTGGTGCTGAACGCACAAGTCTTACCACGCGGACGCACGGCTTACGCGTCCGCGTCATATCCCTATAATGACCACTCACACGATTGCGTCGACCACGCGACTGCGTCACCCTGGAATTTGGCAATAATACATTTTGAACAGAGAGTTGTGCGAGCGCGAGGCTGCCCTCGCGCCAGTAGCACAAAACGCGTCACGCGTCTGCGTGACCGACGCGACCGCGTCGATCCATTTAAGCGCCATCCACGCGTCCGCATCGCTTGTGCCGCACAGCTTATCCTAATTTGCCAAATATCTTATCTTTCTCTTCCCCAAATCCTACTTTTTCTTTTCCCTCCTCAATATTTTCTTCCCATTTCTTTCTCCTTCCTTCTTTCTCACTTTTTACTTTCTCTCTCTCACCACCATTGTCAAGGTTTTTATTTTCTTCTTCTCTTCTTACTTTTCTATTATTCATCTTCATTTATGTTTTCTTCTTATTTTCTTTTTCTTTTTACTTGCATTATCCATGTTTTCTTTTTCTTTCTTTTTCTTTTAATTGGTGTTAAAAAAATTTTATTTGGATCATTGTTTCTTTTTATATGCTTGAGGATTGTTACAAAATTATTTGGCAATTATTTATTAATTTTTAAGGGTTATTTGCTGATGAGCGGATAATTTATACGCTTTTTGGCATTGTTTTTAGTATGTTTTTAGTATATTTTAGTTAGTTTTTATTATGTTTTTATTAGTTTTTAAATAAAAATCATAATTCTGGACTTTACTATGAGTTTGTGTATTTTTTTTGTTATTTTAGATATTTTCTGGCTGAAATTGAGGGACCTGAGCAAAAATCTGATTCAGAGGCTGAAAAAGGACTGCAGATGCTGTTGGATTCTGACCTTCCTGCACTCAAAGTGAATTTTCTGGAGTTACAGAAGCCCAATTGGCGCGCTCTCAATTGCGTTGGAAAGTAGACATTCTGGGCTTTCCAGCAATATATAATAGTCCATACTTTGCCCAAGATTTGATGGCCCAAACAGGCATTCCAAGTCAGCTCAAGAATTCTGGCGTTTAACTCCCATTCTGGCACAAAAGCTGGAGTTAAACGCCCAAACTGGCACAAAAGCTGGCGTTTAACTCCAAGAAAAGTCTCTACACATGGAAGCTTCAATGTTCAGCCCAAGCACACACCAAGTGAGCCCGGAAGAAGATTTCTGCATTAATTACTGATTTCTGTAACCCTAGGCTACTAGTTCTCTATAAATAGGACCTTTCACTATTGTATTTACACACACACATCTTGGGACGTTTAGTCCTTAGACCTTTGAGGCTGGCTATTCGGCCATGATTACACTATTTGTTCTTATGTATTTTCAACGGTGGAGTTTCTACACACCATAGATTAAGGTGTCGAGCTCTGCTGTTCTTCATGAATTAATGCAATTACTACTGTTTTTCTATTCAATTCACGCCTAATTCTTCTCCAAGATATCACTTGTTCTTCAACTTGATGAATGTGATGATCTGTGACACTCATCATCATTCTCACCTATGAAAGCGTAACTGACAACCACTTCCGTTCTACTTTTGATTGAGTGCATATCTCTTGGGTTTCTAATCTAAGATTGGAACCTTCGTGGTATAGGCTAGAATTATTGGCGGCCATTCCTGAGATCCGGAACGTCTAAACCTTGTCTGTGGTATTCTGAGTAGGATCTGGGAAGGGATGACTGTGACGAGCTTCAAACTCGCGATTGTGGGGCGTGTTACAGACGCAAAAGGATCAATGGATCCTATTCCGACATGATCGAGAACCGACAGCTGATTAGCCGATGTTGTGACAGAGCATCAGGACCATTTTCACTGAGAGGACGGGATGTAGCCATTGACAACGGTGATGCCCAACATAAAGCTTGCCATGGAAAGGAGTATGAATGATTGGAAGAAGGCAATAGGAAAGCAGAGGTTCAAGGGGAACAAAGCATCTTCATACGCTTATCTGAAATCCACCAATGAATTACATAAGTATCTCTATCTTTATTTTATGTTTATTTTCATCACCTTAAACTCCATAACCATTTGAATCTGCTTGACTGAGATTTACAAGATGACCATAGCTTGCTTCAAGCCGACAGTCTCCGTGGGATCGACCCTTACTCACGTAAGGTATTACTTGGACGACCCAGTGCACTTGCTGGTTAGTTGTGCGGAATTGTGACAAAGTGTGATTCACGTTTGAGAGCTCCAAGTCTTTGGCACCATTGTTGATGATCACAATTTCGTGCACCACTTGCATGTTCAATTTAATAATTTCAATAGCTTATTCATCATGCATGCTATGTGTTTGTGAAATAACCCATATGGCATTATGCATTTTCCTAGATTATTCCATTCTACTATTCTAATGCCTGTTTTTCGCATAACCCCTTTCATATTTTATTCATTGAAAATAATTGTCAATACAAACGTGATGGCTAGTTTGTTACGAGTAATAACATATTTAAGTAATTAATGCTTGATCCATGCTACTCATGCCTTTGCCAGCATGCCAATAAACATCTTGCATCCAATTACCAAAAAAATGCACTTGCTTTATTCCCTTTGATTAACTTTTGACATGTAGTCATGACCATGTGTTAACAACGTCCTTTTTACCGTGCATTGTTTATCACCTATATCATCCTCAACCTTGCTCTATCCCTTTGAATTCAAAGTTACTTTCTTTTTTTCCCTTTTCAGGATGGCCACCAAGAAAGGAAAAGAGAAAGCTACTCCCAAACCACCAGCAAGGAGAGGAACAAAAAGAGCATTAGTGGCAGAGCCATCTTCAACTGCAGTTAAACCCTCAACAAAAAGAATTAAGAGGATTATAAAGGTTGATGAAAAAGAGAAAGCTTTCCCAGCAAAGGACACTGCGCGATTTACCAATCGCTACTGTGAGCAGATGTTCTCCATCCTGGCAGAAAGAAGTTACAACAACGAATACCTTCTTATCCTCCCAAACCATATTGCTAAATTTGTTGAGCCACAAATTGCACAAAGACAATGGGGTTTCCTACAGAGACAGCAAAGGCAAGTTAATCTTTCCTGGGTAGTTGAGTTCTACTCCAATTTCCACCTGCCAACCCTGCAGTCTGTCTATGTCCGTCAGAAGCAAATCCCCATTACAGAAGAGGCCATTCAACGAGCTTTAGATCTTCCCCCTACTCCAGAAGAACTGGATGCATTTCAAGAGGCCACACTCAAGCGCCAGATGTACCAATTTGACTGGGATGCTGTTCTCAGAGTTATCGCACTACCTGGCAGCAGATGGATCTACGGATACCATCGTTCCCATCCTAAGGGAATATTGGCTTCCGCACTTACCTTGGAGGCTCGAGTATGGGCACAGATTATGTCCCATTACGTATTTCTGAGCACCCACGAGTCCTCCTTCACTGCATACATGGCCATTCTACTATGGTGCATCCTTACAGATCAACCTCTGAACATACCAAGACACATCCGGAATGCTATGGGACACGTACAAATCGCGGGCAACTTACCTTTTTCTGCCCTAGTCTCAGATCTTGTCTTAGCAGCCAGAGTCTCCTACAGAGCTGGGGACACCAAAGCCATGCTTCCACAGGATGATCAGTACGTCCCTAACGGGAAATATATTAGACCTCCAGCAGCCACTACAAGCCAGCCTACTGAACCGGCTGAGGACATTCCTCCTTCAACACCACAAGCACCTACAACAAACTAACTGCTCCATCAGATACTTGAAAGGTTGGATCGGCAAGAATAGAAAGCGAAGTTAAGAGAGCGCCGTAACAAGCGCCGATTCACACACCTCAAGGAGCTACTTAAGGGAAAATACAGAGACTCAGACACCCCAGACTCCACTTCCTTTACCAGCACAGGGAGCCATGACAGTCCCGACTGTGGAGATACTGCTACGATCCCACCTTTGTTCCTGACAGATGGCACCGAGGACGGTGCAAAGCCTTAAGTGTGGGGAGGTCGGTCAGTACCTGACTTCCGGAGGTAATTTCTATTCCCTAACACCAATAAAATAGGATATTTATTTAGTTTTTTTCTTTTGTAGAATAGGATAGATTGCATAGTAATAGATTAGTTGCATGCATGTTCTACTTGATTGAAAAGACAATAAGTTTCTTCTAAGACCCTATTTTTAGAACAAAATTTCACTAATTTTAATTAAAACTTTTGTGTTAAATTTGCTTGAAGTTATGTTTGGAACATGGTTTTTGAGTTAAAGAACACACAACCTGTGAGATTTGAGCCTTTATACATGGTTACATTATTTAACCATAATTATTTTATTCTTGTGTGTTTACTTCTCTATGATTGTAATCTATATTTTGTTTCATCCTATATGTCCAATGTTTAATATATTTATATGCTTGCATATGATTGAGGCCATTATTTGTTTAGCTCACTTATCCCAAATAAGCCTACCCTCTCAATAACCTTTGTTAGCCACTTTGAGCTTTTAAATCCCATTTGTTCTTTATTTTACCACATTACTAGCCTTAAGCAGAAAAATAATTATACATCCCAATTGAATCTTTGGTTAGCTTAAGATAGAATTGTGTGTGTTAATTAAGTATGGGAAAATTGTGGGAACAAAAGATAATGAGGGAATGTGTCATGATGATATAATGGAAATTTGGGTACCTACTCATGTGAAACTATAAGAATTAAAAATCTATGTGCATTGATAAGCTATGTTTATTTTTATGTTTATGTTAAAAAAAATAAAAAAAATAAAATCCAAAAATATTCAATAATTAAATAAGAGGACAAAATCACCCCAATGTTAAGTTAAGAATTCAAAGATCAATGCATGTATGATAAAATTAAAATGAAAGTTGATACATGAGTATGGAATGTGAAAGAGAAATTTTGGGTAGCTAGGTATTAAATTTAAGTTATATAGAATTTATATATGTGTGTTAGGTGAAAGCTTGGGTTAATTAAAGATTCAATTTATGAGCTCACTTAGCCATATATGTGCCCTTACCCATACCTTGACCCCATTACAACCTTGAAAAGACCTCATGATATTTGCATTGGTATATTAAATGTTGTTGATTGGTTAGATGAAGAACAAAAATTAGAAAGCATGATTAGAGAAGGATAGAGTGATTACCCTATACACTAGAGAGATTAGAGCATACATACATCATCAGTGAGGGTTCAATGCTTAAATTCTATGTTCCCTGCTTTCATGAGCTATCTTCTTGCATTTTTATCTGTTTTTACTGAATAAGAATTGAATTAGTGGAATTTGATTTGTGATTGTCTTGAAGAGCTTATTTACTTTTGACCAAGTGGACAAGAATCATATAGTTGCATTCACATATATAGGTTGCATTGCATTGCATGAGTTTTACATGTTCCTACTCATTTATTTTATCTCCTTCAACTAAGCATGAGGACATGCTAATGACTAAGTGTGGGGAGGTTGATAAACCACTATTTTATGGTTTATATTGTGCTTAATTGTGCGGTTTTATCAAATCTTTACCCACTTATTCATATGATTAGCATGCATTTATAATTCCTTCCTAAAAATACTTCATGGTTGAAAACTTGCTTCCTAGAGACTTTTAATTTTGTATTTTTAATTCTCCTTTATTCCATTCGATGCCGTGATCTGTGTGTTAAATGTTTCAGGATTTATAGGGCATGAATGACTTGGAGCTTAAAAAGGAAGCTTGCAAAAATGGAAGGAACACAAGAAATTGAGGAGATGACCAGCGAGAAGTGACGCGGACGCATGGCTCACGCGACCGCGCGACATAGAGGAAATTGCAGTGACGCGGACGCATGGCTCACGCGACCGCGCGGATTGGAAATTGCACAAGTGACGCGAAGGCGTGGACGATGCGCACGCGTGGCAAGGCAAAATGCTGGATGACGCGATCGCGTGGCATGCGCGATCTGCAGAATCTACAGAATTTGCTGGGGGCAATTTTGGGCCCTGTTTTGACCCAGTTTCGGCCCAGAAAGGCAGATTAGAGTCGGGGAACATGCAGAGACCAGAACATACATTCATTCCGCATAATTTTAGTTTTAGATCTGATTTTACTCCTCCTCTAGGTTTTCTCTCTACACATTCATAGTTCTTAGGATTTTGATTTTATCGCTTTTTGGATTGGGATATTGAGAAGAGTTATTACCTCCGCCAAGACTTCATTATTCTAGTTTATTTTCCTTACTTGTCTCTTACTCTTCCATGTCCTTAATTTATTCAGAATTTCTATTGGATTATTTCTAGAATTTATTTATACAAGAACTATTTTTATTTTTAATTGATCTTTTTGATTATTAGTTATTATGTCTTTCAGTATTTCTTTTCCTTATTTTGTGAAATTTACATTCATAATGAGCGAGTAGTTCCATAACTTGATTGGGAGATGATTGAAAGGAAACCTTGAGTTGGATTACTCAAGAGAAAAATTGTAATTGGGTTTATTGTTGGATTGTCCTCTAGTCACTGATACTAATCCTTTCCAAGGGGGAGGATTGGAACTTGTGAATAGAAATAGCTTTCCAACTTGCTTGACTTTCCTCTACCTAGTAAGGGATAACTAAGCAGAACAACCTTCAATTATCAATTAATCTTGAGAGTACTCCATCAAGGATATGGCTTCCAACTAATCTAATCCCAGTCAAGGCTTTTATTTAAATTACATAATTTCTCTGATTTAATTTCCTGTTATCAACTCAAACCATTTTTGAAAACATCTGATTAATAAAATAGCACATCTTTCTGCAACTCGTTGGGAGACGACCTGGGATTCATACTCCCAGTATTTTAATTTTAATTTTGTGACAACCCCTTCTAAATTGATAAGTGGATTTTTCGGCTGGTTAAGAACTGTACTTGCAACGTATCTCTTATAACAATTTCTTAACTCGCCAATTTCTGCCACATCAATGTCCGACCCGGGATGATCGACGACAAGCCGACCGACCTCTTCAGGTCAGGACTGTCCGACCTCTTCTCAAAGAGTTCGGCCAAATCACCAGGAAAAGCCCAAAAAGGGCCCAAACAGAGGAACACGACCCAAATCCAAAGGCAGCCCAAGCCTATAGAGATAAGGGCGGTTCCCTTGAAGATAAGATGACTTCACTCAAAGATAAGATAAGATAAGATAACTATCTTATCTCTAGAAAGGTCACTCCTCACCATTATAAATATACTGGAGCACCGTGGTATAACTCATACTCTGATTCTACTAAAAACCTACTTAATACCCTTGCTAACTTAAGCATCGGAGTCCCTTGCAGGTACCACCACCCTCCGGTGACGAAGGATCAGCACTATCCACAAGTCAGACACATCAGCACCGACCAACACAGAAGATCTCGTCCAAGATCGACCTACAATTTCAGGTAACCCTCGAAACGGTTTCCCTTCCTCTAGGGTCGCCTTTAAGGTTCAGGCTTTCGTTGTAACAGCGTCGCGCGAGTTTTTGGTCTCCCTTTACTATAGCGATCCCTTCTGGAGTTGGAAAGTTCATGCATAGATGTGGAGTGGAGACCACTGCGGTGAGCTGATTTAGCGTTGCCCGACCTATGAGGGCGTTGTATGCAGAGCTCACATCGACTATAATGTAGTCTATGCTTAGCATTCTAGACCGCGTTCCTTTTCCAAAGGTTGTGTGCAATGGGATGTACCCAAGTGGCTGGATTGGGGCGTCTCCAAGCCCGAATAGGCTATTAGGATATGCTCTGAGCCTTTTTTCTTGTAGGCCGAGCTTGTCAAAGGTGGATTTGAATAGGATATCTGCAGAGCTTCCTTGGTATACCAATGTTCGATGCAGATTGGTGTTGGCGAGTATAACGGTAATAACCACGGGGTCATCATGCCCCGGGAAGATGCCTGTGGCCTCTTCTTGAGTGAAGGTAATGGTGGGAAGGTCGGGTGACCTGTTCCCTTCTCCAACATGATACACCTCTTTAAGGTGTCTTTTGCGGGATGACTTAGAAATCTCTCCTCCTACGAATCCTCCGTTTATCATATGAACATGTCTCTCAGGGGTGTGAGGGGGGCGTTCAACTTGTCCGACCTCTTCATCCCTTCTTCTCTTTTTTGGTTCATCCACTTTATTGGCTATGAACCTATCTAATCTTCCTTCTCGGGCTAGTTTTTCTATGACATTCTTTAGGTCGTAACACTCATTGGTAGTGTGCTCGTAGATTCGATGGTATTCGCGGTATTTTGTCTGACTTCCTCCTCTTTTGTGTTTGATCGGGTGAGGGGGTGAAATTTTTTTAGTGTTGCACACTTCTCGGTAGACATCTACGCGGGTAGGAGAGTCCAGTTTTTGAGGTTTTTCCTAAGCGAGAGTTCTCCTCCATATTAATATACTTTTTTGCTCGTTCTTGTACCTCGTTCAGAGATGTTGGGTACTGTTCCGAGGGTTACCTGAAACTGTAGGCCGATCTCGAATGAGATCTTCTGTATAGGTCGGAGATAACGTGCCCGGCTGGCTGGTGGCAGCCGGAGCTGTTGTGTCCGACTTGTTGGACTGGCTGCACTTCTGATCCGTGGTCACCGGAGGGTGGGGGGTACCTGCAAGAGACTCCGATGCTTAAGTTAGCACGGGTATTAAGCAAGTTTATTGTAGAATCAGAGTATGAGTTATACCTGGGTACTCCAGTGTATTTATAGTGGTTGTAGAGTGACCTTTCTAGATAAGATAAGTTAGTTATCTTATCTTATCTTTATCTTTGAGTTGAGGTCAGCTTATCTTCAAGGGAACCGCCCTTATCTCTATAGGCTTGGACGACCTGTGGATTTGGGTCGTGTTCCTCTATTTGGGCCCTTTATTTGGGCTTCCCTGTCGATTTGGCCGACCTCTTTGAGAAGAGGTCGGATAGTATGACCTGAAGAGGTCGGTCGCTTTTGTCGCCAATCATCCCAGATCGGGTAGCTCGACCCAGGGTATAAATAGTGCCCCTGCTTGAGCTCGGTCTTCTTTTTTGAGGTCGAGTCCTTGACTTCGGTCCTTTTCTAGTGAAGCCGAACTCAAGCATTTAGTCGATTTCTTGTAGAACCTTTTTGAATGTGGAACGTTTTCTTCTGAAAGCGCGCGCTTGTGTATTAGCGCTTTGTTCTTGGGAACGTGCGAGGGTTTAAAACCTTCATTAATTGGTATTAATTGCCCCGTTTCCTTTGGCTTTATTTTGAATTTCTATACTCAGAAAACGGTTTCTTTTCTTCATCTTTCTTTGTAACTTCTCCCTTCGTTCTCTCACTTTCTGTTTTTCGCCTACATTTTGCCTTTGCGGCATCATTCAGCGATCCGGCGATTCTGTCTTTCTATCTTCAACCCTTCTGAGGCTCTGATATTTTCCAGGTTGGTTCCATTTACAATTTCTTTTCGTCTTTGTTGCTTTATCTTTAGTTTTGTGGTGAAGTTTTGATTTTGCTTAGTGAAAGTTTGGATCTTTCTTGTCGCGCCTGCTTGCTGTGTGTTCTGAGAGTTTCTTCGCCCTTTTCATGAACCTTTTCGCCTTTCCTATTTGTTTGATGCTTCTAGGGCTTTGCTTGTTCTACTGTCGCTTCTGTCCGATACCCAGAAAAACTGCATCTTTACTCACTTAATCGAAGATTGCTCCTTTGGTTTTTTGCCCTGTTGATAGCTTTTCCTGTTTGCTGCGATATTTGTTTTGTTTTTTTTTTTATTCTGAGAAAAGGTTGCGCCTTTGACGATTTCCGCTTGGCATGATGCTTTTTGCTGATAGACTGTAAAAAGATAGTGACTTTTTGTGTTCTGGCTTTCTTTTCTGAAATGTCTGTTATTTGAAATCTTTTCTTGTTTGAGAGATGCCGGGACGTAAGCTGTGAATTTTTCCTGAAACCTTGCTTTGTTACTGCCTCCAAAGGATGCCCCAAGACTTTGGTTTGAGTCTTGGGGTTTTTCTTTTCTGTTTGTTCTTCTGTATACTAGTCGAGTTATTTTGCCCCTCGTCCGAGATGTTTTTTGGTAATCCCATCTTCTTTTCTTATTGTAGGATTAGTTGGCCTCATGTCTTCTCGCAATAACATTGTAGAGATGTCTTCTAAGGTTCCCGAGGGGATGTCTGATTGGCTGGACTCCCTTGTCTTGATATGTGTCTCTGTGGTGGATGCTGATTTTTGTGTAGAGCTGAGGAAACATCATAGGATTTGTGGTAGCAGCACCCGGGAGAGGGATTATGAGCTTGTAGCTCCCGATTCTGATGAGAGGATTTGTTTTCCTACTTCGGTCGAGGGGGAGCGTCCCTTTTTCTATGCCTATGAATATTTCTTCAGTCAGTTGGACATTACATTTCCTTTTACTACTTTCGAAACCGATTTGTTGTGGTCTTGTAATATTGCCCCATCCCAGCTTCATCCGAATTCCTGGGTTTTATCAAGATTTTTCAGCTGCTTTGCCAAGAGTTAGGTATAACACCTTCTCAGACTCTGTTCCTCTATCTTTTTATTTCTGCCAAGCCCGGATGGTCTTCCAAAAAGAAAGCTTCCTGGGTTTCTTTCAGGTCGGCCCAAGGGCATAAAGTTTTTGCCATGTATGATGAGTCTTTTAAAGATTTTAAGAATTATTTCTTCCGAGTCCGTGCTGTTGAGGGGGCCCGCCCCTTTTTTCTTGATGAAAATGATGAGCCTGCCTTTCCTCTAGAATGGCAAAAGAATGTGAGAGTGTCTCGCTATACCTGAGAGATGCTTGACGAGGTTGAACGAGCTTTTGTAGTTGTTCTTGAAGATTTATGGGGGAAACCACCCCATCTTGATACAAAAAGGTTTTTGAGTGACCCGTCTTTGGTCCGAACTGTTTTAGGCACTGTCCGACTTGTTTATATACTTGCTTTTAATTCCACTTCTTTTTGTGATTGTAACCCATTGCTGTGGTCGATTCTGCATTTTCAGAGATGTCGAAAAATAACGATTCTATGAAGGCCTACAAGAAGGCAAAGAAGGCTGCAGCTGCTCAAAATATCTCGGCCAAGGTGGCGGGAGAGTGATCTTCCCAAGTTCCGGTGAAGCCGCCTGTGCCGAGTTCTCCTGGCCCAAGGAGGGTAATTCCCACTCCTAGGGTTCGCCTGGCCGAGCCTCCGCAGTCTTCCGCTGCTACTTCTGGTGCTCCTCCCAACAAGAAACAAAAAACAATTGAGCCTTTCAACCTTGATGCCCCTGATTTTGATGCGGTCGAGTTTGTAGATCAGCAGATCGGTGCATACGGTGTCCTTCCTATGGATGATGTATCACTTCTTCGTCATTTGGACTTTATAACTCGGAGTAGTGTAAAAATGGCACATATGGAAGCTACCTTGTACCGAACTGCTCAAAATTTTCCTCTCCATGCCACCAAAGCCTTCATGGAGGAGGACAAACAAGAGTTTGATTGGATGAAGGGCTTGAAGGAGGAGCTTGAGGTGAAAGTAGCTAAACTGGAGAAGGATATGGAGAACGAGAAGGCTAGCTCTCTTGCCTTGGCGGCCTCTATGAGGTTGGCCGAGGACACTGCTTTGAGGCATAAGGACAGTTACGTCACATCTTATCGGGAGGTAATACGTCTGAGGGAGGAGTTAGAGTCTGCCCGAGTTGACTACTCTGAGCTCCAAGGTCATCTTGTCGGCAGTGTAAACGCTGCTTATGATAATTTGAAGGAGCAGGTTCAAGTTCTCGCTCCTGAGGTTGATCTTACTCTTTTTAGCTTGGACAATATTGTGAGGAATGGTAAGATTGTTCCCGACGACCAAGATGATGATGATGTCGAACCTCCCTCTGCGCCTGCTGCTAAAGTGTCGACCTCTATAGTTTCTTCTGCTGGGATTGCTCGTCCAGAATTAGATCCTGATTGTCAAATTCTGAATAGGGACGACGGTACGGTGGATGCAGTACCTCTCCAAACTCGCCCTCCTTCACCCCAGACTGATGCTACCAAGAAGGCTCCCGATCTTAACTAATTTTTCTTGGATGTTTGTGTGGATAGCCCGATTTGAGGGCTTTTAAACTCTTTATTTTGTAGTCTTGAATATCATGCTGACTGTTGATACTCCTTTTGGTTGCTTGTTTAGCAAATTTTGATTTTGAAAAAACAACAAGTAGCTTTCAAGCTTTTTGGGCCTGGCCCTGAAGTTTGTTATAATATTTTATATTATGCTTGTTTGCACTTGTCTTGACACCTTTCTGGGTTTTGAGAGTGTTAGAGCTTTGCTGCTCGGCCCCTTTGGATTGCCTTGTACTTACTGCTTGTAGCTTGGATCCTTTGAGGTTGTGGATATGTGGGTCCAACTTGTATTTCGGTTTTCTCGCTTTTACTTGTATTTGTTTCTAGCACTCCGTAACCGATTTCTTCACGTTGGTCCGCTTTTCAGTTATTTTTGTAATCCTCTTTCTTGGACCCTTGTTAGGTCTCTTTCAGGGACTACTTTTATAACTTATTTGTGGGAGACCGACTTTTTTGCGTCGTTCTTTTCCGAGTTATTTTGTAATCCTCTTTCTTGGACCTTTGTCAGGTCTCTTTCAGGGATTACTTTTATAACTTGTTGTTTGTAGGAGGTTGACTTTTTTATGTCGTCCTCTTCTAAGTTGTTTTTTATAACCCTCTTTCTTGGACCTTTGTCAGGTCTCTTTCAGGGATTACTTTTATAACTTGTTGTTTGTAGGAGGTTGACTTCTTTACGTCGTCCTCTTCTAAGTTATTTTTTGTAATCCTCTTTCTTGGATCTTTGTCAGGTCTCTTTCAGGGATTACTTTTATAACTTGTTTTTCGTAGGAGACCGACTTCGTCATGTCGATATCTTCTAAGTTATAGCAATTCCTCTTTTATAGGGTTGGCCAGACCTCTTTCCAGGGATTTGCTGATAACTTGGGTTGACTTGGTCCGACTTCTCAACGTCGGCCAATCTTTAAGTTATTATTTAGCAATTCATAAGACCTCGTCAGGTTCTTTTTTCGGATCACTTTTGATAACTTCTTGCATTATTCTGTGTTCATCTTTGCCGATTTGTAGAAGGTGGTTTCTATCTTCCTTTGGTCGACCTTTAGATGAATCGCATTTTCATCTTTATTGGTCTTTTATCGTGATCGTGCAGTGAATCTGTTTTTCACTTTCTGCCGATCTGTTGCTTTATAATCGGACGATGAATGCTTCAGATTAATGCATCTTGAGAATTTGTAGAATATCTAAAATATATTTTATTCAAAAGAAAGTGCAAATATATACATGTTGGAGTTTTTCATCCTTTTAAGTCGGATAATATCTGGATCTCAACTTGGTGCCTCATTAAAAAATCTTTTCAGGAAAAAGAGTGCATCCTATGATGAGATCTTTTACCTTCTCTAGCTATAGTACCTTCTTAGGTTGCAGGCGTGCCACGATCTGGGAAGCTCTCGTCCATCGAGTTCGGACAGTCTGTAGTAGCCCTTCCCAAGTACTTCTATGACTCGGTAGGATCCTTTCCAGTTTGCTGCCAACTTTCCTTCTCCGGGTCGAGTTGTTCCAATATCATTTCGGATTAGGATGAGATCATTCTCCGCGAAACCTCTTGGCACTACCTTTTGATTATATCTTGAAGCCATTCGACGCTTTAGCGCTTTTTCCCTTATCCGAGCTCTTTCTTGGATTTCCGGAAGTAGGTCGAGTTCTTCTCTTTGAAGTTGAGAGTTGGCTTCTTCATTGTAGTGGACTACTCTAGGCGACCCTTCCTCGACCTCTACTGGGATTATTGCCTCCACTCCGTATGCTAATCGAAACGGTGATTCGTTTGTGGTGGAATGTGGCGTAGTTCGATATGCCCATAGGACCTATGGAAGTTCTTCAGCCCAAGCTCCCTTCGCATCTTGTAGTCTCCATTTCAACCCAGCCAATATGACTTTGTTGGCAGCTTCGGCTTACCCATTGGCTTGAGGATGTTCGACAGAGGTGAACTGGTGCTTTATGTTCAAGTCGGCTACTAATTTCCTGAAGCCTGCATCTGTGAATTGAGTGCCATTGTCTGTGGTGATGGAGTATGGAACTCCGAACCTCGTGACAATGTTCCTATATAGGAATTTTTTACTTCTTTGAGCAGTGGCGTTGGCTAGGGGCTTTGCCTCAATCCACTTTGTGAAATAGTCTGCTCCGACTATGAGGAATTTGACTTGTCCTGATCCTTGGGGAAAGGGTCTGAGAAGATCGAGTCCCCATTTTACAAATGGCCAAGGCGAAGTTACGCTGATGAGCTCTTCTGGCGGAGCGATGCGAAAGTTGGCATGTTTCTGGCATGGGGGACATGTCTTTACAAATTCTGTAGCTTCTTTTTGTAGAGTTGGCCAGTAAAATCCCGCCCGAAGTACCTTTTTGGTGAGAGCTTGTGCCCCGAGATGATTGCCACAAATGCCGCTGTGTACTAAATCTAAAACTTCCCTTGTGTTGGAGGTCGGCACACATTTTAGTAGTGGTATTGAAATCCCTCTTTTATATAGGGTGTTGTTTACGATGGTGTAGTACTGAGCCTCCCTTTTTAACCTCTTTGCCTCCTTCTCATTTATGGGGAGTGTTTCTATTTTGAGGTAATTAATTATCGGGGTCATCCATCCTTGATCTTGGCTTATTATGGCTAGGACTTTTTCCTCTTCCGAGATTGATGGATTCTGCAGCATTTCCTGGATAAGGCTTCTATTGTTGCCCCCTGGTTTGGTGCTGGCTAATTTTGAGAGTGCATTGGCTCGGGCATTTTGTTCGCGGGTATGTGGCAGATCTTATATTGCCCGAGTTGTCCGAGCTGTTCCTTGGTTTTATCCAAATACTTTTTCATGGTGGGATCTTTGGCTTGGTAGCTCCCTGTTATTTGTGAGGTGACTACTTGTGAATCGCTGAAGACGTTGAGTTTTTGAGCTCCAACCTCCTTAGCCAGCTTCAAACCAGCTAGTAACGCTTCGTATTCCGCCTGGTTGTTTGAGGCCGGGAACCCAAATTTGAGGGAAAGCTCAATTTGGGTTCCTTGGTTGCTTTCTATTATCACACCTGCGCCATTTCCAGTCTTATTTGAAGACCCGTCCACGTAGAGATTCTATCCTGTAGGGGTTTCTAGGGTATCTGTGAATTCTGCAATGAAGTCGGCCAAGTATTGTGATTTGATGGCTGTTCGAGCTTCATATTGGAGGTCGAACTCGGATAACTCGACTGACCATTGTAAAATTCTGCCTGCTAAATCTGTTTTCTGCAATATCCCTTTTATGGGCTGGTCGGTTCGAACCTTAATGGTGTGAGCCTGGAAGTACGGGCGAAGTCATCGAGATGTCAGTATGAGAGCATAGGCAAACTTTTATATTTTTTGGTAGTTCAGCTCGGATCCCTGTAGCGCTTTACTAACGAAGTATACAGGTTGTTGCCCTTTGTCGTCCTCTCGAACTAGTGCTGAGGCTACTGCTCGACTTCCTACCGCAAGGTACAATACAAGTGGTTCTTCCTCTCGTAGTCGAGTTAGGATAGGTGGTCGTCCCAGGAAACTTTTGAAATCCTGGAAGGCTTGCTTGCATTCCCTTGTCCATTCGAAGTTCTTTCCTTTCCTTAGAGTGGCATAGAAAAGAAGGGATCTTATCGCTGATCCCGCTAGGAACCTGGACAAGGCTGTCAACCTCCCGTTGAGTTGTTGTACTTCTTTGACACAAGCTGGGCTCTTCATGTTGAGTATGGCCTGGCATTTATCCGGGTTTGCCTCAATTTCTCTTTGTGTGAGCATAAAACCCAAGAACTTTCCTGCTTCTACTGCAAAAGTGCATTTTGCGGGATTGAGGCGCATATCATGCTTCCTTATAGTGTCGAACACTTGGGCCAGGTTGGATAATAATGTCTCTTCACTTTATGTCTTTATTAACATGTCGTCCACGTAGACTTCCATGATTTTTCCGATATGATCTGAAAAGACTTTATTCATTAGCCTTTGATACGTAGCTCCCGCATTCTTGAGACCGAAAGGCGTTACAATGTAGCAGTAATTTGCTTTTGGCGTCAAAAACGAGGTCTTTTCTTGATCTGGTGGATACATGGGAATTTGGTTGTATCCGAAATATGCATCCATAAACGAGAGGTATCTATATCTGGATGAAGCATCTACCAGAGCGTTGATACTTGGGAGTGGGTAAGGATCTTTTGGGCAGGCTTTGTTGAGATCGGTGTAGTCGGTGCACATTCGCCATTTTCCATGTGATTTTTCACCAAGACGACGTTAGCTAGCCATAGTGGGTACTTGACTTCTCTTATGAATCCTGCCTCCAGTAGTGCTTGTACCTGTTCTTCCACAGCTTGGGATCGTTCTGGCCCAAGTTTTCTTCGTCTCTACTGTACTGGCCGAGATCTTGGATAGATCGCCATTTTGTGACTCATTAGCTTGGGGTCCATGCCTGGCATGTCTGCAACTTTCCATGCGAAGAGATCGATATTATCTCGTAAGAACTGTACTAGTAATTCTTTTGCGTCTCCCTTCAGGATCGTGCCAATATTAGTTGTTTTGTCCGAGGTATCCCTGATCTGCACTTTCTCTATTTCTCCTTCGAGTTGTGGACGGAGTTCTTCACGTCTCTGAACTCCACCGAGCTCAATTGTATAGAACTCTTCTCCTCTGCCTCTAAGGTTTAGACTTTCGTTATAACAGCGGCGTGCCATCTTTTGATCTGCTTTTATTGTAGCTATCCCTTCTATAGTTGGGAATTTCATGCATATATGTGGAGTTGAGACTATTGCGCCGAGTTGATTTAGTGTTGTCCGACCTATTAGGGCATTGTAGGATGAACTCACGTCGACCACGATGTAGTCTATCTTGAGTGTTTTGGATTGGTTTTCTTTTTCGAAGGTTGTATGTAGTGACACGTATCCCAGCGGTTGTACTGGGGTATCTTCCAGTCCGAACAGGCTGTTAGGGTATGCTCTAAGCTCCTTTTCTTCTAAGCCAAGCTTGTCGAAGGCAGTTTTGAATAAGATATCGGCGTTGCTTCCTTGGTCTATTAATGTGCGGTGGAGATTGGCGTTTGCCAGTATGATGGTGATGACCATGGCGTCGTCGTGTCCTGAGATGATACCGGATGCATCTTCTTTGGTGAATGTGATTGCAGGGATGTCGGGAGCTTCCTCCTTTCCTTCAACATGATATACTTCTTTGAGATATCTTTTGCGGGATGATTTGGAGATTCCTCCTCCTAAAAATCCTCTGTGTATCATATGGACATGTCTTTCTGGCGTACGAGGTGATCGCTCGATTCGTCCGACATCTTCATCCCTTCTTCTCTTTCTTTGATCATCATCTTGAGTGGCCAGAATCCGATCTAGTTTTCCTTTTCTTACTAATTTTTCTATGATGTTTTTTAAGTCGAAGCATTTGTTGGTGGAATGCCCTCGGACTCGGTGATATTCACAGTATTCGTTCCGATTTCCTCCTCCTCTTTTACCTTTGAGTGGTCGAGCTGGGGGTATCTTTTCCGTATGGCAGACTTCTTTGTAGACATCTACCAGGGATACCCTAAGAGAGGTGTAATTATGATATTTTTTAATTTTCTCCCCTTGTCGATCTTCCTTCTTTTTGGATTCTTTATCTTTGTCCCGGTAGGAGAATCCGGATTTTGAGGTTTCTCCCAACCGAGAGTTTTCTTCCATGTTGATATATTTTTCCGCTCGCTCCTGCACCTCATCCAAAGATGTGGGATATTTCTTCGATATAGATTGGCTGAAAGGTCCCTCTCGTAGGCCATTGATGAGGCCCATGATGGCGGCCTCTGTTGGCAAGCTTTGTATGTCTAGGCATATTTTGTTGAATCTTTCCATGTAGTTACGAAGACTTTCCCGATCTCCTTGCCTGATTCCTAGTAGACTGGGGGCGTGCTTGGCCTTGTCTTTTTGGATGGAGAATCTGGCCAGGAATTTTTTGGCTAGGTCGTCAAAGTTTGAGATGGACTTAGGAGGTAAGTTGTCGAACCATCTAATTGCTGTCTTCGTGAGGGTCGTTGGAAAAGCTTTGCAGCGAACAGCGTCCGAGGCGTCAGTGAGGTACATCCTGCTTCTGAAGTTGCTGAGGTCATGGTTGGGATCTGTAGTGCCATCATACAGAGTCATGTCCGGGAGTTTGAAGTCCTTAGGAATTTTAGTTTTCATGATGTCCCTAGTGAATGGATCTTGATCTTTGTGTGAATTGTCCTCAGGGGTGGTCCGGGTAGCCTTTGCTTTGAGATCGGCTTCGAGTTGTAGGATTTTATCTTCTAGCTCTCGACGTCGCCTTACCTCTCTTTGTAGATCCTTGCCAACTTCTCGTTGATGCTGGCTTTCTTTTTCAAGTAGCTTTAGACGATCTTGAAGCGCTTCTATTACTCCCGGATGTGATGAGTTTTTGCCTCTGTTAGATTCCAGAGTATCTTTTGGTGTAGCGTCCACGTTTTTGTGCGGCGTTCTGTCCTCTAGATCTGAATCATGGTCGTTGTCATGGTCGTCTGCCATGATGATGGGATGACTTCCAGGTTCTCCGGCAATGGCGCTAATGTTCCGAGGATTACCTGAAACTGTAGGCCGATCTCGGATGAGATCTTCTGTACAGGTCAGAGATAACGTGCCCGGCTGGCTGGTGGCGGCCGGAGCTGTTGTGTCTGACTTGTTGGACTGGCTGCACTTCGAATCCGTGGTCACCGGAGGGTGGGGGTACCTGCAAGAGACTCCGATGCTTAAGTTAGCACGGGTATTAAGCAGGTTTATTGTAAAATCAGAGTATGAGTGATGAGCGGATAATTTATACGCTTTTTGACATTGTTTTTAGTATGTTTTTAGTAGGATCTAGTTACTTTTAGGGATGTTTTTAATAGATTTTGTGTTAAATTCACATTTATGGACTTTACTATGAGTTTGTGTGTTTTTCTGTGATTTCAGGCATTTTCTGGCTGAAATTGAGGGACTTGAGCAGAAATCAGATTCAGAGGTTGAAAAAGGACTGCTGATGCTGTTGGATTCTGACCTCCCTGCACTTAAAGTGGATTTTCTGGAGCTACAGAACTCAAAATGGCGCGCTTCCAATTGCATTGGAAAGTAGACATCCAGGGCTTTCCAGCAATATATAATAGTCCATACTTTGGCTAAGAATTGACGACGTAAACAGGCGTTCAACGCCAGCCTTCTGCCCAAATCTGGCGTCCAGCGCCAGAAAAGGATCCAAAACCAGAGTTGAACGCCCAAACTGGCACAGAAACTGGCGTTCAACTCCACAAATGGCCTCTGCACGTGCTACACTTAAGCTCAGCCCAAACACACACCAAGTGGGCCCAGGAAGTGGATTTATGCATCAATTACTCACTCATGTAAACCCTAGTGACTAGTTTATTATAAATAGGACCTCTTACTATTGTATTAGACGTCTTTTTGACCATCTTTGGATTACCTTATGATCCTTTGATCACGTTTTAGGGGGCTGGCCATCTCGGCCATGCCTGGACCTTCACTTATGTATTTTCAACGGTAGAGTTTCTACACTCCATAGATTAAGGTGTGGAGCTCTGCTGTTCCTCAAAGATTAATGCAAGTACTACTGTTTTCTATTCAATTCTTCTTATTTCGCTTCTAAGATATCCATTCGCACCCAAGAACGTGATGAAGGTGATGATTATGTGTGACGCTCATCATCCTTCCCCCTTATGAACGCGTGCCTGACAAACACTTCTGTTCTACATGAATTAAGCTAGAATGAATATCTCTTAGATCTCCTAACCAGAATCTTCGTGGCGTAAGCTAGAATGATGGCGGCATTCAAGAGAATCCGGAAGGTCTAAACCTTGTCTGTGGTATTCTGAGTAGGATTCAATGATTGAATGACTGTGACGAGCTTCAAACTCGCGATTGTTGGGCGTTAGTGACAGACGCAAAAGGAGGGTGAATCCTATTCCAGCATGATCGGGAACCGACAGATGAATAGCCGTGCCGTGACAGGGTGCGTGAGCATATTATTCACTGAGAGGAGGGGATGTAGCCACTGACAACGGTGATGCCCTTGCATACAGCCAGCCATGGAAAGGAGTAAGACTGATTGGATGAAGATAGAAGGAAAGCAGAGGTTCAGAGGAACGAGAAGCATCTCCATTCGCTTATCTGAAATTCCTACCAATGATTTACATAAGTATCTCTATCCCTATTTTATCATTCATTATTCGAAAATCATATCACTGTTTTATATCTGCCTGACTGAGATTTACAAGGTGACCATAGCTTGCTTCATACCAACAATCTCCGTGGGATTCGACCCTTACTCACGTAAGGTATTACTTGGACGACCCAGTGCACTTGCTGGTTAGTTGTATCGAAGTTGTGACAATTATGAATTAAGATCAAAGCACCAAGCTTTGGAGCCATTACCAGGGATTGTTCGAGCCTGGACATCACAATTTCGTGCACCAATGAGTTATACCTAGGTACTCCAGTGTATTTATAGTGGTTGTAGAGTGACCTTTCTAGATAAGATAAGTTAGTTATCTTATCTTATCTTTATCTTTGAGTTGAGGTCAGCTTATCTTCAAGGGAACCGCCCTTATCTCTATAGGCTTGGACGGCCTGTGGATTTGGGTCGTGTTCCTCTATTTGGGCCCTTTATTTGGGCTTCCCTGTCGATTTGGCCGACCTCTTTGAGAAGAGGTCGAATAGTATGACCTGAAGAGGTCGGTTGCTTTTGTCGCCAATCATCCCATATCGGGTAGCTCGACCCAGGGTATGAACAGGTACTTTTTGGATATGGAGTGGCTAAAGGGTCCTTCTCGCAGACCATTGATGAGACCCATGATGACTGCTTCTGTTGACAGACTTTGTATATCCAAACATGCTTTGTTGAACCTTTCCATATAGCTGCAAAGGCTTTTTCGATCTCCTTGTTTAACTCCCAGTAAGCTTGGAGCGTGTCTGGTCTTGTCCTTTTGGATGGAAAACCTAGGGAGGAACTTTTTGGCTAGGTCGTCGAAACTTGTGATTGATCTTAGAGGCAAACTGTCGAACCATTTTATTACTGTTTTTGTCAGGGTAGTCGGAAAAGCTTTGTATCGAATTGCATCTGGGGCATCTGTGAGATACATCCTGCTTCTGATATTGCTGAGATGATGGCTTGGATCAGAGGTACCATCATATGGGGTCATGTCAGGAGCTTTGAAGTCCTTTGGGACTTTAGCTTTCATAATCTCTTTAGTGAATGGATCTTGATCCTTGCGGGAGTTATCCTCAAGGTTGGAATGAGCCGTTTTGGTTTGGAGATTGGCCTCGAGCTTTGCGAGCTTCTCTTCTAGCTCTCGACGACGTCTCGCTTCTCTTCGGAGGTCTCTCTCGGCCTCACGCTGATGTTCGGCCTCTTGTTCCACCTGTTTGAGACGATTCTGCTGTTCACGGAGGGCATCTAAGATTTTGGTGTTTGGAGATTGCTTATCCCCCTTGGTTTGAGCCACATCCTTTGATGCGGCATCCGTATTTTTAAGCGGGATTCTTTCTTCCAAACCGGAGTTGTAGTCATTGTCAAGGTTGTCCGCCATGATGAGGAGATGACTTCTAGGTTCCCCGGCAACGGCGTCAATGTTCCGAGGGTTACCTGAAACTGAAGGTCGATCTCGGATGAGATCTACTGTGGTGGCTGGAGCTGTTGTGTCTGACTTTTTGGATCTGGTGGTGCTGATCCTTGATCACCGGAGGGTGGTGGTACATGCAAGAGACTCCGATGCTTAAGTTAGCATGGGCTTTTAGCAGGTTTTTTTATGTAGAATCAGAGTATAAGTTATACCTGGGTGCTCCATTGTATTTATAGTAGTGTGGAGTGACTTCCCTTGAGATAAGATAAGTTATCTTATCTTATCTTTTGTGGGTGAGTCCCCTTATCTTTGGCCAGCCACCTTTAGGTGGGCTGTGATCTTCTGCTTTGGGCCTGTTTAGGCTCTTATAGCGATTTGGCCGAGCTCTTTGTGAAGAGGTCGGTAATGGACCAACCTTTCAAGAGGTCGGTCGTTCCGATCTTCGTCCAACTCGGATCACAGAGGTCGACCCAGGGTATGAACACTAACCAACAATCAAATTCAAATATCTTCTTTATCTTGGCCAAACAAGATAAGATAAGATAAATCACCTCCACCCATATAAAGGGGAGCCCCAGGCCCCCTCAAGTATGTCATTTACTCTACAGATCCATTCTGACTTGAGCATTGGAGTGTCTTTGCAGGTACCACCCCATTGCTCCAGTCGAATAATCCGGCATCCGCCTTAACCCAAAGGTTCCCGATCCATCTCACAACTCGTACCAGAGGCTTCCAGTACATTGGCACCGTCTGTGGGGACCTACAACGTCGTGATGGAATGGCGGACGTCTTCGAGGACCAATCCCCGAGCCACCATAATAACTCCCGAACACCGAGAAGCTAAACCCCACACCATGGAAGGATAGCAAGCTAAACCCCGTAGGCATTGAAACACGGGCTCCCGAAAACCTAGGAGGCAAGGCCGCCCAGATAATGCAAGATCTTTGCCTCTGAGTATAGGAACTCGAAGGCCAGGTTACCGCCAAGGAAGGACACCACACAGAGAACGGAAGCCACGCCACCTCCAGATCAAGATCCCGCCGTGAGATCGGCCGTCACAGGTCACCCGAACGGCGTCACGGCAAAAGGCATGAGTGCAGCGTATCCCGCGACCTGGAACTCCGGCATGACGCAGATGACGACCGGCGCCATCGAGAGACCAAATGCACGAGGATCGAGCATGAGATAATGGGAGCTACTCCCTTCACGGAAAGAATCCTAAAAGCAAAACTCCCTAAAGATTTTGACAAACCCACGGATATGAAGTATGACAGAACCAAGGATTCCCAGGAACACCTAACGGCCTTCGAGGCCAGGATAAACCTAAAAGGGGCCGCCGATACAGTTCGATGCATGGCCTGCCTGGTAACCCTAGCTGGGCCTGCGATTAAATGGTTTAACGCCCTCCCCAACGGGTCCATAACTAGCTTCCACGATATCTCGAGGAAATTCATGGCCCAATTCACCACCAGAATCACAAACGCCAAACACCCCATCGGCTTGTTGGGAGTCACCCAAAGACAGGATGAATCCACAAGGAAGTACCTCGACCGGTTCAACGACGAGTGCTTGACGGTTGACAGACTCACGGGCTCAGTCGCAAGCCTTTGTCTAACTAACGGGCTTATGAATGAAAACTTCTGGAAATACCTCACCACCAAACTGGTGTGGACCATGCACGAGATTCAGGGCGTCCGCAAAAGGGTACATAAACGACGAAGAGGTAAGCCATGTTTTAGCCGCCAATAAATGGCAGCACGGCAGCACAGCACCTCGACATAACCCCCCACCAAGAGAAAACCAGAAGGAGCATCCCAAACTGGCAAACGTAAACCGACCTCCCAGAGTCGAAAAATTCTCTAACTACACCTCTCTGACAGCCTCGATCACCGAGATATACCACCAAATAGCAGATTGAGGTATCCTCCCGAAGGCCCGACAACTTAAGGAAAGAACAGGCGGCAACAAAACCCTATACTGCGACTACCACCGAGGATACGGACACAGGACACAAGATTGTTTCGACTTAAAAGATGCCCTCGAACAAGTTATATGAGACGGCAAGCTCCTCGAGTTCGCCAAGATCATCAGAGAATCGAAACGCACAGAAAGAGAAAGATCACCAGAGAGGGAAGGACGCAACCCGAGGACACAGAGACAAGCCCCCAGGGAAAGCCTATCTGAGTTCGTGGACCTCAAGGACTCCACTGCTTACAACGTTATCCTCAGAAGAAAAATAATCAACGACCTCTCTGCCATCATCTTCACCAAATTCCTACTCATAAAGTTCACTGCAGAAGACGGTTCCATCAGAACAATCCACGGAGACCAGGAAATTGCAGTAGAATGTGACAACACCAGCCTAGTCCTACGAAAGAGATCCCGCGACGCGGCCGACATCTTTTTAGCTGACCTGGATGCCCGACAAGATGGGCAACCTAGACTGGAACTAGAGGGAGACATGCAAAAATTGCAAATAGGGCACACCAAAGAGGAATACACGTTCATCAACAGGAACCTCCCATACGACCTTAAGGAAGTTCTCACACGCCTCCTGAAACGGAGCAGAGACTTGTTTGCGTTCACCCCTGCCGACATGCTGGGAATAGACCCCGACTTAATGTCCCATCGACTAGCCGTGGACCCTAAGGCCAAACCTGTGACACAGAGGAGACGAAAAGTGTCACCTGACAGAGCCGTCGAAGTCAGGAAACAAGTTAATGCCCTTCTCGAGGCAAGCTTCATCCGAGAACTACCCTATGCGACCTGGCCGGCTAACGTCGTGTTAGTCCAAAAAGCTAACGGGAAGTGGCGGATGTGCGTCGACTACACGAACTTGAACAAAGCCTGTCCAAAAGACGCCTTCCCCCTACCAAACATCGACGGGCTGGTAGACGCTGCATCCGGTCACCAATATCTCAGCTTCATGGATGCATACTACGGGTACAACCAGATACCCATACACCGACCCGACGAGGAGAAAACGGCTTTTATTACCCCCGACGGCACGTACTGTTACACAGTCATGCCCTTCGACCTGAAAAATGCCGAAGCCACTTACCAAAGGCTCGTCAACAAGATATTCCAAGGCCTGTCCGGGACCAAACTGGAAGTCTACATAGACGACATGCTCGCCAAAATTGAATCCGGCGAGCACCTCATCGACGACCTTGAGCTCGCAATGAACACCCTGAGGAAGCACCGAATGCGCCTTAACCCGACAAAGT
Source organism: Arachis hypogaea (assembly GCF_003086295.3). Taxonomy (NCBI): domain Eukaryota; kingdom Viridiplantae; phylum Streptophyta; class Magnoliopsida; order Fabales; family Fabaceae; genus Arachis; species Arachis hypogaea. The sequence continues at coordinate 128,755,693 of NC_092054.1, read as the reverse complement.
GCGCCTTCGGAATGGAAGCAGAAAAATTCCTCGGGTTCATGATCATGCAACGCGGGATAGAGGCAAACCCCGAGAAATGTAGAGCCGTCCTCAAAATGGCAAGTCCAAAAAACCTCAAAGACATCCAGAAACTAACCGGCCGACTAACCACCCTATCCCGATTTCTCGGCGCATCGGCCTAGAAGGCAATCCCCTTCTTCAAACTTATGAAGAAAGGGACTCCCTTCAAGTGGGAAGCAGAATGCGAAGAGGCATTCCAACACTTCAAGAAAGTCCTAGCGGAACCCCCCATTCTTGCTAAACCCCAAACCGGAGAGACCCTCTACCTATACCTATCTATAACAGAAGAAGCACTTGCGGCAGCACTTGTCTGAGAAGACGAGAATAAGGCCCAGCGGCATATTTACTTCATAAGCAAAGTCCTCCAAGACACTGAGTCACGCTACTCTCGCCTTCACACTCCTCACAGCCTCCCGACGTCTTCGACAATATTTCTAGGATCACCCCATTATGGTCCAAACCGACCAAGCGGTCAGGCAAGTCCTACAAAAGCCCGACCTAGCGGGGAGAATGGTAGCATGGTCCATAGAACTATCCTAATTCCAAATAGAGTTCGAACCTCGGAAAGCGATCAAAGCACAGGCCCTGGCAGACTTCATCGCCGAGATGACTCCGGAAAACCCCGCCATCGAAACTTGGAAGCTGCATGTGGACGGCTCATCTAACACCATTTCCGGTGGAGCCACGGTGATACTCGAAAACCAAAATGGGATCGTGATCGAACAATCCGTTCGGTATGAGTTTTCGATCTCCAACAACCAGGCAGAGTACGAGGCTCTCTTGGCCGGATTGACACTAGTCAAAGAGGTCGGCGCAAAGATCTTGGAGGTGTGCAGCGACTCCTAGGTAGTCAGCTCCCAAATCAACGGAGACTACCAAACACGAGACCCCCTGCTTTAACAATACCTCACCAAAGTAAAAAAGATAACTTAAGAATTCAATCATGTAACCGTCCAACACATCCCCAGGGAACGAAACGTAAGGGCAGATCTACTCTTAAAGCTGGCTCGCACCAAGCCAGGACAAGGAAACCGGTCGCTGATATAGGAAGTCGTCAAAACACCCTCTATATCAACCGTAACTAACACCAGCCTTCCGATCTCCTACCATGACTCATGGGCCTCCCCTATCTTACAATACCTCCTTAACAGAGTATTACCCGAACACTCCAAAGAAACAAAACAGATAAAAAGGGAAGCCGCCAACTACACCATAGTGGCGGGACAATTGTACAAATGCGGATTCTCGCAGCCCCTGCTCAAGTGCATCGAGCTCGGGGACACGGAATACATACTCCGCGAAATCCACGAAGGCTGCTGCGGCCACCATATCGAAGGCAAAGTCCTGGCTCAGAAGATTATCCGAGCTGGATACTTCTGGCTCTTGGTCATCAAAAACTCCATGCAGTTGGTCAAAAGCTGCAACAAATGCTAGATACATTCTGACTTCCATCAAGCCGCCCCACACAAGCTCAGCGCTATCACGACAGACCGGCCATTCGGAACATGGGGCATCGACCTCGTTGGCCCCTTTCCAATGGCCCCCGGATAACTCCGATACCTCATCGTCGCAATCGACTACTATACCAAATGGATCGAGGCTGAGCCCTTGGCCTCCATCACGGCGATGCAGTGCCGAAAGTTTGTCTGGAGACACATAATAACCCGATTCGAGATTCCCGAGGTTGTGATCTCGGACAATGGAACCCAGTTTGCCGACAAGAAGTTCAGGAAATTCCTGGAAGGGCTGCACATAAACCAGCGCTTCAGCTCGGTAGAACACCCCCAGACAAACGCGCAAGTGGAATCAGCAAATAAGATAATCGTCAAAGGACTCAAAAATGGCTCGACAAAGCCAAAGGACTTTGGGCCGACGAGGTCGGATTGGTCCTTTGGTCATATCGGACCACCCCCAGACCTCCACAGGGGAACCCCGTTCGGCCTCACATACGGCATAGAAGCCATCATCCCAGTAGAACTGGGAGATCCCAGCCCCAGTAGAACAATCGGGGGCAACGACGAAGGCGCATAATGGGACCTTACAGACGAAGTGAGGTCCATAGCCTATATGCAAGAGCTGGCCTTGAAGCAAAAGATCAAGATAAGATACAACAACGGCATGGTACGGAGAGACTTCTCACCCAATGATCTCGTCCTACGACGAAACAATATCGGAACTCCCACACTTGGGGAGGGGAAACTCACCCCCAACTGGAAAGGCCCATACCGGGTCAAAGGAGTGATAGGAAAGGGAGCCTACAAGCTCGAGCGACTCGACGGGACTGAGATACCGAGGACATGGAATGCCGCGAACCTATGACGGTACTACACCTAGGAACGCCTTAAACAGGCCCCTGCCCAGTATTTTCTTTCTTTTTATTTACTTTGTTCATATTAACGTTACCACTCAAGTACGTCTCCCGGGTACTCTTTCCCCCCAAGGGAGGGTTTTAACGAGGCCCGACATAAATAAAAGTTCATCTTTCATTATTTCACCACTTTTATTTTATTTTATTTTATTTTATTTATTGCCACCCCTAAAACGGCATAAGAGTAAGCGGCCACCACTAGGGTCTGATCACCCTCGCGGCCTAAAAATGGATATCCACAAAACACCATTAAATGATCTAACGATGGCCCCCTACAAAGTGGCTCGAACACCACGAGTGACAATGACGACTCGCAAACAACTAGATAAAGTAAAAAACAAGCTGCTTAAAAATAAAGAAAGGCCCGAACGGCCAAAACGTAAACCTTAAAACTCGAAAACCCGAAATAGATAAAACGGCGCAAAAAGCCCAAAATAAAAATTCGGTTAAAAATCCAAAATTACCAAGTACAAGAAGACAGACCGAAACACCCAATCAAAACAAAAGTTATAAAGTTCCAAAATCGACACAACAGATCACAGTACAACAAAGAAAATACAAGAACCCTACTCGAGGTCAACGATGTAGCCCTCTCGGACGATCTTGAACGCCCCCATAACGGACACATCAGCCTCCGGCGCAAGAACCTGAGCCTGAGCTCTCATCGTCTCCTCGGTTGCTGAGATCCAATAGCACCGCCTTCTTCTTCTTCAGCCCCTCAATATCAGCCTTCGAGGCGGCCACCTCGGCGTTCAGAGTACCCACCTCCACAAGTAGCACGGCGGCCTGAGATTCAGCGTCCGAAGCTTTCCTTCTCTCCCCCCCAGCTGGGACAGAAGCAAAGTTTCAACCTCGGCAAGACGAAGAAGCTCGGCCCCGGCATCCTCAGACACCTTCACGGCCTTCTCCCTCGCCGCCTCAGACGCCTCGAGCTGCTCCTTCAGCTTGACCACCACAGCTTGAGAGTGGCGCAGCTTCTTGTCCAAAAGGCCAACCTGGGCCATCACGAGCTCATCCTTCCGAACTATAATCGCAGACCGGAGGAGGGAGCGATACACCGATTTGGCCTGTAAAGCCATATCACAATCATCAAAATACCCCTCAGTACCGGGCATCAGATACTGGTGAATGAAGGCCAAAGCATCGAAGCATCGATCCATCACGGAAGGCACATCACCCTCCTCCTTCAGATTCTCACTGCTAATCTCCTCGGGCCTCCTCCGCTTTCGAGAAGCCTCGGCAGCCGAGACCACGATTACCTCCTCCTCGGGCGAAAGCACTGGACCCGGAGAAGCTTGGACGTTGCCCTTGGCCCCAGCCGAAACCACCTCATGCAAAACAACCCGAGAGTCCGCGGTAGGACGGGTCGAAGGGGTGGAAGGAGAAGCCGACGATTCTTTCTCTCGATCCATAGCATCGTTCAGTCTCACCAAAGAAGTCAAACCACCGGCCATCTCAACTGAAAAAAGGGGAAAAGAAAGCGTAAGTACCAAACCCGGGATAACGAACGATACATAAGAAAACAAAGACACACACCAATATAAGCTCGGCAGGCCACAGGATCCCCCATAACATCCCGAAAAGATGCCAAAGGACGCTTGCGATATCCTTGTCTTCAGGGGACAGGCCATCAAAGGTAACCTTCGTTAAAATAGACATCCCGGCACCGAAATTCCAATAAGTCGGAAACAGGCGCTCCCCCTCTAACATCAACTAGAAGGGATGGTGCCCCTAGACAGGACGCACCTTAAAGTACTCCCTCTGAAATCCATGGAAGGAGTCCTCAAACAACCCGAATATACGCCGATGAGGCTGAGCCCTAAACGACATATACCCTTTCTTATGATTTCCCTCCTTGGTCGGAAGAGTGCATAAGAAAAGGAAGAGGAAGATGGGAATAGAGACTAGAAGCTCGAGGTATTCGCACATAAGCTCAAAAGTATGAATAGCCGACCAACTGTTTGGATGAAGGCTGAGACGGTGCCACGGAACAGCGATTCAGCAGCGCCTGAACAAAGGGCGAAAAGGGGAACCGCACGCCAAGCTGAGTAAACATCGATTCATAGACCCACATCCAGTCCGGAACGGTCGGCGAATCGAGATTCAAATAGCAAACCCTCTCATCGGCGTCAGGGAGGGCAAGCTCGTATTGACGCTCGGCATCACCGCCCCCGCAAATCGCCCCCTGATCACGGAGCCTCTGAAGATCCGCTTCCATCATCCGCGATGGAACCCCCCAAACATCGCTGGTCACCCACCTATAACGGGTGGGAACGCCTCGGGACGGAGCTATCGGAGCACCCACACCCTCATTCCTCCGCCGAGACATACCTAAAACAGGGAGGAGCACCACCGTCAGCCTACCAAAACTACGCAAAAGCAAAAAAGATGGCTAAAAACCTACTGGTCACTACATTCCACACAGTGGTGCTTAGTCCCTCCAAAAACAAACCCATTACCCTTATCCGAAGCGCAACACCAAAGAGTAGCAAACAAAAATAAACAGAAAGCAAGCAACGCAGATCACAAGGGTAAAAGAAAAAGAACACCAACCTGATGAATCGAGCGCGAATTTGGAAAGCACTAAAACAGGAAGTCAGAGCACGAAAGCAACGAACGAAAGGCACAGAAGGCACCAGAATGAGGAAGATGAAAGAAGGTTCACAGGGCAAACAAAAACAAAAAGAACTGAAAAATGATACGAACGAGTGAAGGGAGGCAAAAACCGAAATGGTTTCGAACGGCAAGAGGACGAAAATACCCCCAAAAATAAACAAAGCATGAAGGGGGTAAAAATGGAAAGCAACCCATGCGTCCCCTCATAATAAATGCTCTCTCGAAAAACGCAGCTAATAGCATGCCTCAAAAAATGAAACGGGCGCAGGAATACGAAAAGTTTACATCAACCAATGACACGGACTCCAAAGATGACGAACCCTAGCTAAAAACTAGGGCCCGACGCGCCATCCCCCCGCGGTAAACAGGCCCGTCGATCGAAAGCCCCGTACCGATAAACCGAGAAAAATCACGAACGGCAGAAACCATATCCTCCAACGACGGAGACCGACCTCGCTCGCTCTCCTGCTGCGGGGGCAACTGTTACGTATCCGGCCTACGGACTCCACACCCGGAATAGTCTTCGAACCCGGTTATCTGGGTCCGAACTACATCACCCTTCTAGAAGGCCCGGAATGGGCCCACTAGAGCTCCTAACCAACAATCAAATTCGAATATCTTCCTTATCTTGGCCAAACAAGATAAGATAAGATAAATCACCTCCACCTATATAAAGGGAAGCCCCAGCCGGCCAGCCCCCTCAAGTATATCATTCACTCTACACACCTTATACCTCTCAGATCCATTCTGACTTGAGCGTCGGAGTGTTTTTGTAGGTACCATCTCCCATTACTCCAGTCGAATAATCCGACATCTACCTCAATCCGAAAGTCTTCGATCCATCTCACAACTCGTACCAGAGATTTTCAGTACACTATTAAAAGGAAAAGGTGGAGAAGAATAAGGTCCAAGAAAGGGTCAATGGACAAGAGAAGAGGAAGCGATTCTTGTAAAGTACCTAAGGAATCATGGAGGCAAGGATTGGAATAGTGTTTCAAAGATTTCAAGGGCTTGATCGCAATGGCAAGAATTGTCACTTAAGATGGACCAATCATCTTAATCCAATCCTCAAAAAAAGTGCGTTAAGTTATGAAGAAATTCACAAAACCATAACACTAGGAAACCAATGGTCTAAAATAACTGCACTTATTTGTACATATTTGTTAACAGTTAATAAATTTGCGCAGTTATTTTGGACCCTTAATAAAAATGCATAAGATAAAAATTTAATATGAATTAAAATAAATTTAGTTCATTTATTTCGATCAAATTAAATAATTAATATAATTAATTATTTATAGTGAATGATGTTAAATAAAATATTAAATAATTTAATCAAATTAAATAAATAAATAATTAATTAACTTATTTTTTAATGTTACAAGGAAGAGATTCACACAATTTTTTTTGTCTATATTATGATATAGGTTAAATTGAAATTGAATCAAAGATAATTACTTTCCATTCTATTTAATTTCTGATGCAATAAGATAGAGACTCACTTAATCTCGCTTATAGATATTATGGTTTATGAGATATTTATACATCTCATATTATGTTAAAAATAAAGAAAACTTTGAGTCCACTAACATCAAGTTTAATTTGTTAACTAAATAAATAAAACTAAAATATATAAAATTAAATTAAATATTCTAATACTTAAAATATAAACTAATAACTATTAAATAATAATTAAATTTTTTATATCACGAATATTTGAAATACGTATTATATTTTATGGGAGTTACAAATTTAATAATAATTATTCCTCACTTTATCATTGTGTACATCCAAAATTCAAAATCAAATCAACTACATTAAATATATATAAAAGTCAATTATTCATATAAAATACATGTTGGAGTATAAAATGGATTAAATTTTTCCAATCCAAACAAAGGTTACTTACAATTTTGTAAATATATATATATCTCTCAAAAGTGACTCACAAGCATATTCTCTGCATTAGAATGACAATATTTAATATATAGGAATAATTTTTAATGTTTATTTATAGTAGTGAATCAAATATGATTTTTAGAATTATGAACATTGTTTGACTAAATCTCTAGAGTGGTCTTTGAGATTGACGTCATGTATTAAAATTGTCCTGAAATTTTAATTGCATCAATTATGTTTTTGAGATTGAAAAAATTGCACTATATTAGTTGCTAACCCATTTTCTGTTAATGACACACTGACGTGGCTTGATGACATGGACTTTTGATGACACGTGTCATCTCATGGTTTGGTCATATGTAACGGTATGATGACGTGTCGGTCAACGATACGTGGTATGCTGACATAGATGATTATACTACGTATCACAATGCTATTTTGTCACGTATCGAATTATGTCACGTCTTACAATATAATTTGTCCACGTATCATCTAGTACGTCATCATTATATATGTACCAAATTAATTTTTTATTATGTATTAAATGACTCATTTTAATTTTTCTAAAATTGAATATCGTACACGAAATTAGTCCTTTCATTAATTTATTCTTTTTTTTATAAATTTAAAATTTTTAATATTTTTAAATACAATTATCATTTTAATACCTGAAATGAATACCTGGAATTCAATTGCTTTTGGAATTGTCTTGATGATTGAGGAGGTGTAGTTATGGCATCAACAATCATGGAAGGAGCTGAAATAGAAATAACAAGTTAAATCAGAGGAACGAAATTATTAAGATGAAGGAAAAAAAGAAAAATAAAGAATCATTGCTAGAAAACAAGAGATAAGGATAATGAATATAGCGGTGAAAGGATAAACAACAAAATCCAAGAATTAAACTAAGAAAAGGATTTTGATTGCTAATTAATTAGAAAAAAACATGTGAATAAAATTCAAAAGTTGCATCATGCGTGGTGAAAGGAAGAAGACTCCATATAAATAAATAAATAAATAAAGAGATTAAAAATACTTAAAAAATAACATTCAGTAATCCGGAGGAATTGGATGACGGTAGGGCTCCGAGGATGAACGGAAGTGTAATCCCAGGCTTTCGGTCAGTGGCTGGCTTAGGAGATGCTGGGGCTATGGTAGGCATACATGGCGGAAATGGGGATGTTAGTGACGATGGCAACCTTGGGGACATTGACGGAGGAAACGGTTCAGACGAGGAGAACAAAACTACGGGAAAACTGAAGGCACAAGCTCGGCTAATAGGATAGATGTGGTCAACGATGCTGTAAATGTCTGTAATGGTTCGAAGAATGGGCCGGGGAGATTGATGCCGAGTGGAGATGGAGCTGGGATTACTACCAGGAAGGGTGACGGAGATGAATATGAAGATATTGGTGACAACCAGAGTTCAACGCTGGACGAGCAGATGTTGGAAAATAGGAGGACATGGAAAATAGCTGTGGAGTCTGGAGCCATGCTGTACAACGAAGAAGACGATATCATGGCCGCCCTCCAAGCTCAAAATGAAGAAAATGCACAGAAAAGAAGATTGACAAAACAAAAGGCGAAAGCAAGACGATGTTGACCTAAGAATAAAAGTAAGGTGTCTAATAATATTTTAAAATAATTTTTAGTTCATGGAATGTGAGGGAATTGAGGGGGGACGGCAAAGTGAGAATGATAAAGGATATGAAGAAAAAATATAAAGTAGACATGTTAGGTCTAATTGAAACTAAAAAGCTTGCAGTAACTAGATTTGATGTATCAAGGTTCTGGGGACAAGGTAGTGTTGGGTGGAAATTTGTTGAATCTGATGGTGCGTCGGGAGGCTTGTTGTTAATGTGGGATGAAATGAGCTTTAAAATGAATAATTGTTATAAAGGGGAGAGGTGGTTATGTGTAGAAGGGATAATTTTGAAGAACAGCTTCAATTGTGTATTTTTCTTGATCTATGGTGCCCATACCAGAGACGAAAAACTTATTGTTTGGGAAGAGTTGAGCTATACAGCTGGATTATGTCAGGTACCTTGTTGCTTCATGGGCGACTTTAACGAGATTGTCCATATAGAAGAAAGGAAAGGTAATGTCAACTTATCAATTTCTGCCGAAGAGTTTAAGAACTGGATACAAGATATGCATCTGGTGGACCTACCGCTTAATGATAGGAAGTTTACCTGGTTCAGAGGACGATCCTGTAGCCGGATTGATAGAGTCTTGGTGAATTTACAATGGGTGGAGGAGTTCCCAGAGATTCGCTTGAGAGGAGGACCATGGGGCTTGTCAGATCACTGCCCTATGATAGTAGAAGATACTAGTTTGAGATATGGGCCTAGGCCTTTCTGGAGTCTTGACTCGTGGTTTACACATGAAGGCTTCCTAAGAATGGTCAAGGAGGAATGGAGGGGATTAGGGAATATACAGTTCACAGAAAAATTGAAGGCCTTGACAAATCCGCTGGGAAGGTGGCACCAAGATAATTTTGGAGACATGGACAAGAAAATTATGAAGTTTGAGGAAGAGATAAAGAAGATAGACGACATGGTAAGCAGTGATGTATTTGATGGAACAGTGGAGGCAAGAAGGAAGGCGTTGGTGACGTGCTGTAAGAAGTGGTATGTAAGGAAGGAACTGCACTGGAAACAGATGTCGCGATCCCGCCTCGCGAAGGACATGGACAAAAATACCAGGTACTTTCACAACGTAGCTTCAACTAGAAGGAGGAATAACAGGATTGATGCACTGGTTATTAATGGAAGACTAATCAGGAATCAAGCAAGGATAAAAATTGCTATCAGAGAGTTCTATAAGAAATTATATTACCAGGAGGAGGCTCCTATGGTGGGATTCAGAGATGGGCTGGTAAATATGATAGATGTGGAACATGCTGAAGCATTGGAGGTTTTGCCATTGCCTGAGGAGATAAAAGACGCCGTGTGGGACTGTGAATCATCTAAGGCACCAAGAAGTGATGGTTACAACATGAACTTTATTAAAAAGTGCTGGGAGGAAATTGGAACTGAGTTCATGGCAGCGGTGCTAGGATTCTTTCAAACCTCTAGGCTACCGAAAGACTCTAATCTCACAAGGGTGGCATTGGCGCCGAAGTTTACTGGTGCTAAGGAGATTAAGGACCTTCGTCCAATTAGCATGGTTGGTTGTGTGTACAAGGTAATTTCCAAGGTATTGGTTAGCAGGATGAGATCAGTTATGCCAAGTCTGGTTGGAGAGACTCAGAGTGCGTTTGTAAAGGGACGAAAAATACATGATGGGGCTCTGATTGCTTGCGAAACTGTACATTGGCTCAAATTGAGGAAGAAGGAAGCGGCGATAATCAAGCTGGATTTTCAAAAGGCATATGATAGGGTCAGGTGGAGGTTTGTGGACATTGTCCTGCAGAAGATGGGATTTGGCCTTAGGTGGAGAGAGTGGGGTTATGGAGTGTGTCAGCACAGCCACTATGTCAGTATTGGTAAATGGTTCGCCAACTAAACCGTTCAAGATGGATAGAGGTCTGAGACAAGGTGATCCTCTTTCTCCGTTCCTATTTGTACTTGTTGTTGACGTTCTACATAGGATGATTGGGGAGGCAGTCAGAAATGGTCGGATATCCCCTCTGTTTGTGGGTAGAGACAATATAGAATTATCACATCTCCAGTTCGCTGATGATACTGTGTTGTTCTGTCCGCCAGAGGAGGAGTCTGTTAAGAATTATAAAAGGCTTCTACGATGCTTCGAATTGATGTCGGGCTTAAGCATCAATTTTGAGAAATCGAGTTTAATACCTATAAATTGTGATCAACAGTGGGTTCAGAGCATGTGTAGCTTGTTGGGGTGTAAGGAAGCTGCTCTTCTGGTTAAATACTTAGGAATTCCTTTAGGTGCAAATCCGAGGTTGGTGAAGACTTGGAAGCCGATAATTGATAAAGTGGAGGATAAGCTCAGTTTATGGAAATCCAAGGTCCTTAATAAAGCGGAAAAATTGTTTCTCATCAAAGCTGTCTTAAATAGCTTACTGGTATATTATTTAAGCTTATACAAGATGCCGAAAGCAGTTGCGGAGAAACTTATTTCATTGCAGAGAAGATTCTTGTGGGGAAAGGAGGACGGGGGGTATGACATGGCTTTGGTTAAATGGGAAGTGGTCTAAGCTCCAAAAAGATTAGGCGGACTAGGAGTTGGTGATGCGATGCTCCGCAACACAGCTCTGTTATTTAAGTGGTGGTGGAGATTCTCTAAGGAGGAGTGCCCGTTGTGGAAGAAAGTGGTATGTTCATGTAATGATCTCTCCCCTAACCAGCTCTTATCCATCCAGGATTTACCTACAAGAGGGGGGCCTTGGAAAGACATTTGCCACCTACAGATAAAGGAGCAACCTATACGAGAAAGGATGATAACTGGCTTGTCAATGGAGATAGGTGACGGAAGGAGAACTCACTTCTGGAAAGATGTCTGGTTGAGTTATGGTTTCCTGAAGGATAGGTTTCCTAGGCTGTTCTCGGTTTCAACCCAAAAAAGCTTTGTCATAGGGGTTTGTGGGTTTTGGGATGGGCTTGAGTGGATTTGGAACTTCCAATGGAGGCGTGAGCTATTCCAATGGGAGTTGGAACTTGTGAATCAACTACATGAAACCTTGAGGCCGGTAAAACTAGCTCCTGACAGAGAGGATAGAGTTGTCTGGAAGTTTGACAGGCAAGGTGTGTTTTCTACTAACTCCTTTGTGCAGGTACTGCAGGCGGAGACGCTTCCGGAGGAAGTAACAAGCTATAGTTTCACCAAGACTATCTGGAAAGGCTTAGTCCCTCCAAGAGTTGAGCTATTTATATGGTTTGCTTTAATAGGCAGAGTGAATACTAAAGAAAGACTGTGTAGATTTGGAATTGTCAACCAGGGTGTTACTATGTGTGTTCTATGTAATAAGGAGGTTGAAAATGTCTGTCACTTGTTTCTTGGTTGTGATTTTACATGGCAGGTGTGGTGCGCTTGGTTATCTGATTTTGGCATAAAATGGACTACTTCGGGTACTTTAAAGGAGCACTTTCTAAGCTGGACAGGTGTAACAACTAGGAAGGAGGAATGTAAAAAGTGGTTCATAAGCTTCTTCGCGGTTATTTGGAACGTCTGGTTGGAAAGAAATCGGAGATTATTTCAAAATACAGAAAAAGTGCTGGCGATGTTATCAACATGACTATGCAAAATTACAAAGAGTGGAGGTGCCAGGATTCCTTTTGTTGTTGATAGCAATGCCGGAGATGACATGGGAATATGTATTTGTGGAGCGATCTAGGTGGTAACAATAGGTGTTTTTATTGTTGTTTTTGTTTGGTTCTTTGCTGTTTATGTTTCAAATGCTCCACATTTGTGTTGAGCTCTTCTTGTTTTAAAAAAAAAAAATAACATTCAGTAATTCATTGGTTAGTAGAATTTGACAAATTAATTTTTAACTTATTAAATTAGAAAATATTAAAAAAAATGTAAAATATTTTATTATTATTTTTTTTAATATTCGTATAAGAGAACTCGTTAAAAATCAAGAAGATCGGAATATAGATTAATAGGAAAAACAAACTAATGCAAAATTGAAGATAATTAAAAAAAAATTTGATCTTGATTGGTGAATTAGATGAAGAACGTAATAAACTAACCATGGTTTCTTGATCAAATAGAAGAAACAATACAAGCCAATGAGTTATAGCTCAAATGGCATAATCTTTTCAGGTTCGAGTCTCCTATCTTTTTGGTAAAAAAAAAAAAAGAAGAAATAATACAAGCTGAATTTTTTCACCATGATAAGAGTATGGTTAATGATAAGAGTATGGTTAGTTTTGGGTATGTCTAAAATGAGCTCAACAATTATGTGTTTATTGAATGAGCCACACTTATATAGACCATTAAATTTTATTAGATAAAAATCAAAGACTAATATAAAAGAAGAGCATTGATGAACTCTAATAAATATAGAATATCCTAATATATAAATAAATGTTTTAAATAGCAATATTTTAATACACAATACTTTAAACGGCAACAAAATCTTTTATTCTTAAATAATTAAATATAAAATATATGAGTATTTTTTATTTATTAAAATTAATTATTATACAATTTTTTTCTAATATTAAAATATAAAATAATTAAAATTTTATTTTATATTACTTCACAAATAATTAAATTATTATATTCAAAATTTATCAACTAACTATTTTTATTAAAGATATTTTTATATAATATAATTTTTTATAAAAATATTTTTAAAATATAATTTATTTAAAATATTATATATAATACATAAAAATATTAATATTTTTATTTTTTTTAAATTAAAAAATAAATAAATAATATAATTTTAAATACATACCTAAATAAAAAAGTTAATATTTTCATGTATTATATATAAATTTTTAAATAAATTTTACTTTTACAAATATTTTAGTTAAAAATTATAATATATAATAATATATTTAACAAAGTAATTAGTTAATAAATTTTAAATATAATAATCTAATTATTTGTCAATTAATATAAAATAAAATTTAATTATTTTATATTTTTATATTATAATTTAAAATATTATTTTAATATTATAAAAAAATTTGTATAATAATTAATCTTAATGAATGAAAAAATTTATATTTTTATATTTATTTATTTTATATTTTTTAAAAATAAATTTTTATATTTATATAGTAAAATATGTGATAATATATATATATATAGGGGTGGCAAAACGATCGAATATGTCAAGCTGACCTGTCGAACCTGCTAAAAAAGGTGGGTTGGGTTAGGATTTGAAATCTGTTAAATTAAAAAAATTTGTCAAACCTGCAAAATTTTTATGCGAAATTTTTTGTAATATTAAAATAATATTTTAAATTGTTTAAATGTAACAAATTTAATATATTTTTTAATTTCAATATTATTATACAATTATAATTATTTAATATATAAAAAAATTAATAAATAGTATATATATTAGGGGTGGCAAAGCGGGTCGGCCCGCCCCAATCCGTTCTATCCCGCCTAGGTCCGCACCATAAACGGGACGAGCTGGCCCATCCTGCTAACTAAAATTGGTTCAAAATGCTAGTCTGTCCTGCTTTATGACGGATTAGCGGGCTTGTCCGTTTGACTTTGTTTTTTTTAAAATAAAATAAAATAAACTAAAAAATAATAATTAAAAAATTAAATATTAAAAAAATAGTCAAATTATAATATAATTTTTTACTATTTTTTTTAATTTTTAATTTCAATAAAATTGTTCAAAATAATATTTGTCAATAGAACCATTTTTATTTTAAAAAATAAGTCACATAATTTGAACATATATAAGAAATTGTAAAATAAAATAAATAAAATCACATCACTGGAACATATATACATAATTTGGCGAAGTTTTATAATTTAATAGATTTCTAATCCTAACCCGACCCACCTTTTTTAGCGGGTTCGACAGGTCAGCTCGACAGATTTGACCCATTTTACCACTCCTAATATATATATATTATCACATATTTTATTATATAAAGGTAGAAATTTTTTGTTCTAAAAAATATAAAATAAATATATACAAAAAAAATATAAGTTTTTTTATTGAGTAAGATTAATTATTATGCAATTTTTTTATAATATTAAAATGATATTTTAAACTACAATATAAAAATATAAAATAATTAAAGTTTATTTTATATTACTTGATAAATAATTAGATTATTATATTTAAAATTTATTAACTAATTACTTTGTTAAATATATTATTATATAATATAATTTTTTATCAAAATATTTGTAAAAGTAAAATTTATTTTAAAAATTATATATAATACATGAAAATATTAACTTTTTTATTTAGATATGTATTTAAAATTATATTATTTATTATATTTTTTTAAAAAAATTAAAAAAAATTAATATTTTTATGTATTATATATAATATTTTAAATAAATTATTTTTTAAAATATTTTTATGAAAAATTATATTATATAATAATATCTTTAATAAAAGTAGTCAGTTAATAAATTTTGAATATAATAGTTAATAAATTTTGAATATAATAATCTAATTATTTGTCAAGTAATATAAAATAAAATTTTAATTATTTTATATTTTTATATTACAGGTTAAAATATTATTTTAATATAATTTTTGAATATTATAAAAAAATTGTGCATAATAATTAATTTTAATAAATAAAAATACTCATATATTTTATATTTACATATTTTATATTTAATTATTTAAAAATAAAAAATTTTATTTCCGTTTAAAGTATTGTGTATTAAAGTATTGTTATTTAAAATATTTATTTATGTACTAGAATATTCTATATTTATTAGAATCTATTAATATTCTTCTTTTATATTAATCTTTAATTTTCATTTAATAAAATTTAATGATATATATAAATATGACTCATTCAATAAACACAATTATTGAGGTTATTTTAGACATATCCCGTTAGTTATTAGCTTAACTAAAATATTGTCCGTGCTATGCGCGAACTATACACTCATTGTTGTACGTTTTGTTCTAATAAAATTAGCAAGTAAAATGTTCTGATTAAATTTTGAATATGTTACTAGCTGCATATATTTGTTGAATGCACTTTGATTGCATAAAAGCATGATATGCTACTAAACTTTAAATATGTTATTAACTTTGATTGTATAAACCACAAATATATTACTAACTTAATTTTTAATTAAGTATACAATGGTAAATCGTTCAAAACAAAGAAAAATATAATAAATTAATGTATAATTCAATGCTATTGATGAATTGTTCAAACTTCAAAGTCCTATTACTGTTCAAAATCCTATTCAATTATAGGGCAAAAAACGTATATCAGCCAAGGCCAGTTCGAATTTATGTATATAAGCCAAAATAAAAATTGTTTCAGCAATGAGTCAAAGTATATTTTTATATAATTTGAACCAGTCTGGTTCGAACTACATCAATGAATAAATCGAATCGATGCAGTTCGAATTACTAACAAAAACATCACTCTAATTCGAACCAAGCTGGTTCGAACTAGAAACACACGTAATTCGAACCATGTTAGTTCGAATTATAGAGAGAGAAGCTGCCCAAAGTAATTCGAACCAGGCTAGTTCGAATTACACAAACCATATTTCGAAGGAGGCTGGTTCGAATTAGTGAGAGACAGAGCTGTATATATATGGTTGTAAACGTGAGTTGTTCTCATTAGAGGGTGTAAGATGGCTAGTGAGGAGAGTTTTGTAGTGTTGGTTCACCACAGAGGATCCATTAAGAGGAAAACTCGTTCCGGTGTGAAGTTCACAGATAAGGATCCTCTCTGTATTGTCGTGAGGCCTACGACGAGCTATGATGACCTTGTTAGGTCTGTACTGATGAAACTTGGTCTGGAAGGTGCGAAGCGGGTTAAAAAGTTTTTCTATCGCATTCCAATTACAGTGCTCCAGGAAACCGTGAAGTATGATTGTTTCACGATTGGTAGTGATGAGGACTTGCAAGTCATGTTTCTTTGTCGCCGACAATTTCCGGAGGTGAGGACACCAGAATTGTTGGCAAAGTTGGTTGATGTGGTATCCAGCTCAGGGGGTTCGAACCGGAATACCACCACTTTAGCCACGCCAGCCGGTTCTAGTCCCAGACCTGCCGTTGCTTCTTCCTCCGTCCCTGTGTACGAGCCAGCGGTCCAACCTGTCGCCTCCCCTTCTTTTGCTGTTGATCTCAATGGCAGGGTAGGCGACGAGGTAGGATCAGGGGAATTTCTGCCGAACCCTTTATAGTGCGCTGCACCGCTTGGGGTTGGAGATGGATTGTTGGGTGATGCGGAGGACGATGACGTCGAGCCAGATATGATTGATGATGACAGTGGCGATGATAATGGAGCGAGTGAACCTGCATGGGCGGTAGGTGGTTCTAGCTCTGCCACACAGCAGTATCCACCACATTTTTCCTCTTTGGACTTGGATGCCATGAGGCAGGAGGGGGTTTCTGGGCAGCCTGTTGGATTCGGAGCTAGAGATGCGGAAGGGACTGCTGGTCTGACAGAGTTCCAGGTTGGTCAGCAATTTCAGGATAAAGATGAGGCCTTGTTAAGTGTGAAGACTTACAGCATCCGGCGAGGGGTACAATACAAGGTAGTGGAGTCTGATTATCGCCGGTATGTGGGCAAGTGTTCTGAGTTCGGGAATGGGTGCACATGGTTGATTCGACTGAGTCTCCGGCAGCGCAAGGGCATTTGGGAGGTCAAACGGTACAATGGACCTCATACCTGTCTTGCCACCTCCATCTCGAGTGACCACAGGAGTTTGGATTATCATGTGATATCGGCGTTCATTATGCCAATGGTTAGGGCTGATGCATCCGTCAGCATCAAGGTGCTCCTAAATGCCACCGCCGCACACTTTGGTTTTAGGCCGACGTACAGGAGGGTCTGGTTGGCGAAGCAGAAGGCTATTGCCGTCATCTATGGTGACTGGGATGAGTCGTACAACGAGCTCCCAAGGTGGGTGTTGGGAGTCCAGTTGACGATGCCTAGTACTGTTGCAGTCCTAAGGACGAGCCCTGTTCGAGTTGGTGGCAGTGTAGACGAGTCTCAGGCTTATTTTCACAGACTGTTCTGGACATTTTCACCGTGCATCGAGGCATTCCGTCATTGCAAGCCGCTGGTTAGTATTGATGGCACCCATCTGTATGGCAAGTATGGAGGAACGTTGCTCATCGCGATTGCAGAGGACGGGAACTCCAACATACTACCTGTTGCATTCGCACTAGTTGATGGTGAGAATGCAGAGTCTTGGACATTCTTTCTCTCCCACCTTCGTCAGCACGTGACACCGCAGCCGGGTCTGCTGGTTATATCGGACAGGCATAACGGCATCAAGGTCGCGCTTGAGGCTCCTGACGGAGGTTGGTTACCTCCATCTGCATACCGTGCATTCTGCATTCGACACGTAGCGGCTAATTTTGCCCTTACCTTCAAGGGCAAAGACGCATGGAGGCTTCTTGTCAATGCGGCGTATGCCAAGATCGAGGTTGAGTTTGATTATTGGTTTGATATTCTGCGGTCTGAAGACCCGGCGATGTGTGAATGGGCAAACCGGATTGAGTATTCCTTGTGAACTCAGCATCGTGATGAGGGGCGCAGATGCGGTCACATGACGACGAATATCTCCGAGTGTGTGAACTCGATCCTCAAGGGTGTCAGAAACCTCCCTGTATGCTCACTGGTGAAGGCAACATATGGAAGGCTTGCGGAACTCTTTGTTCGCAAGGGGAGAGAGGCTCAGGCCCAGATGGGAACCGGACAAGAATTCAGTCAGCACTTGGTGAAGTGTATTAAGGCCAACTTGAAGACGGCGAGGTGCTTCACAGTGACTTTGTACGACAGGGATAACTCCGAGTTCACCGTATCAGAGACCACTCCGACTGGTTCTTTCTCATTGGGTAGCTACAGAGTATCGCTTGCCTTGCAGACATGTGACTGCGGGTACTTCCAGGCACTTCATTTCCTGTGTACGCACACACTTGCATGTTGTGCCTACTCACGGGTTACCTGGACCACTTATGTTCACAGGGTGTATTGTCTTAGTTCGGTATTCATTGTGTATCGGATGGGATTCACACCTCCAATTTCGGAGGGTTTCTGGCCACCATATGACGGGCCCACTGTGATCCCGGACCCTAACAAGAGGCGTGCGTGAGAGGGTCGTCCGAGGTCCACTAGGATACGGACCAATATGGACGAGGCAGATCCGAACCAGCCAAAGAGATGTCGCCTCTGTCGCCAACCCGGACACACACGTCGGGGTTGCCCACAGCTCGGAGGATCGTCTCACACAGGGGGCCATTAGTAGCTGTATTCTTAGTGTTGGTACTTATTCTATTTAAGTTTCGCTTTACGAATTTGTAGTTGAGAAGTCATGTAATTTGTTGATGTTTGTGCGTTGTATTGTGCATGCTGCATTAATTAATGAATATGTTATGTTTCACTTTTAGTCTTTTTAATAGTCTGCTGAATACAGAGTTTAATAAGTTAATCTACATATTACAATGATAGACGATGCGAAAACTATGATAGTCACTGATATAACCAATAAACACTCGTTTTTAAAGTACAATATGATGAACAAACAACAAAAGTAATCATGGCTAAAATAACAACAAAAGTAAACATGGCTAACATACACTAATGAACAATACAGAAACAACATACATGATACATGAATCATCTAAACAGATGCAAGCCCGTAAAGCAACGTGTCATACTCTGCAGGCCTAAACCGAGGAAAGCGCTAGAAGATCCATGACTGAAGTAGCTGTAGTGGGCCCGCTAACTTGACCACATGCCTATTCGCCACTCGGCACATACACCGGTACAACCATGCCAGTGCTGCAGACCCCCAACTGTAGGTACCCATCTCCTCAAGCCTAGCTACGTAGGGAAGCCATCTGATGTGAATGCGGTTCCCGGACTTGTCGGCAAACAGCTACGTATCCAACAACATCATGATGTAGACACGAGCAAATCGCCGTACAGTCTCCTCATCGGCTCCCTCGGGGCACTCTCCAAAAGTATCCTGGAACCAACTGCAGTTTATTGCGTACTTCTGAACCTGGCTGGGAGGAGGAATCACTCCAAGCAACTCCTGGAACCACACCCAAGATGGACGGCCACCCTGGATGTATATCTGGAAATTTGAAAAGCAGCCGCTCACATAACGCCCGTCCACTGGCAATCCCAACTGGTACGCCACGTCCTGAAGTGTGATCGTGCACTCTCCGAATGGCATATGGAACGTGTGCGTCTCCGAACACCATCGCTCGACGAAGGCACTGACAAGGGCCTCATCTAACCGGAACCATCTATCATTCAGCCTCGCAAGATGGTATAATCGGGCCATCTGCAAGTACGAAATGTATCTCTCATAAAGTTGCATGCCCTGCTGCCGCCGCATGCTCCTGATGCATCGCTGTGGCTGCGCATTACATGCATCGGATCAACAAAACAACATACAAAACTACTAACAAAACTAATACTAAAAACAACCAACCTAAACTGGAAACAAAAGCACAATAATAAACCAATATTATAAACCGCATAAAATTCCATTAAGGAGCACCACATGCAAAACAACTATCATATACCACAAAACTAAACCACTAACATAAAACAACTAACATAAACTACTAACATAAAACAGCTAACGTAAAACAACTAACAAAAACCACTAACATAAAACAACTAACGTAAACCACCAATATAAAACAACCAACATAAACCACTAACATAAAACAGGTAACATAAAATAAGTAACATAAACCACTAACATAAACCACTAACATAAACTACCAACTAAACCACCATCTAACCCGCATGCAAAACCTCTCAACTAAACCACTAGCAATACAACTACGATTAACCGCTAACATAAATCGCCACTAGAACCGCATGCAAAACCGCTAACTCACACATACCACAAGCACGAAGTTTTTTATGTACTAACCTCGTCGTTGATGACTCCGGCTATATGAGCAACTCCTTCCAACCAATATAACCTTGCCGGATCGTCCCCCAATCGGCTGAGTATTCCGTTCAGGTCTTTGTCGGATCGAATCTGGGTCATTTTCTCTGAGATTTGGTGGGGGTAGGGGAATGGAACAATGGTTCGAATGAGGCTGATTCGAACTCCTTATATAGCCGAAATTCACATAATTCGAACCAGCCCTACTCGAATTACTATGGGAGCCAAACTTTGAGTAATTCGAACCAGGTAGGTTCGAATTACTTGGGAAGCTTTCAAAGGTATAATTCGAACTACCCTTGTTCGAAATATGTGCATTTGGAGTTCGAACCAAGTAGGTTCGAATTATGTTCAAAGATTGTTCGACCCTAAATCGAACTAGGTTGGTTCGATTTACTTGTTAATGTAGTTCAAACCAGGCTGGTTCGAATTATATAAAATTATGTTTTGGCTCATTACTGAAACGATTTTCATTTTGGCTGATTTACGTAAATTTGAAGTAGCCTTGGCTGATATACGTTTTTTGCCCTCAATTATAATATATTATCCTAACTTGTTTCATCCAATCTTGGATAACCCATCATTCAATGATTACTATTTAAGAGAATTACTTCCTAGTAATTCCTCTCAAAAATATAATTGATCAATTCCAAAGCTATTATCGCTACCAGACATTTTAAATTACTTCCTAGTACATCTAGAACATATTTTTTTTGTCTTACCCCATTTAAAGCGTATGTGGAATTTATAACATTTTTTCTATTCTTTACTCCGCCTATGTTACACTTGCGGTACATAGCCGGTCCCAAGCTCAGATAAAGAAGGAGAGTTGTGTTAGGTCTTCGATAACCAACATAAAAATATAGTCGAATTCCCATGACATGTATCAAAGACATTATTGCGCTAAAGCTAGGTCGTTGCCCGGAAGCAACGCGCTGTATGGCTCAAATACGGTGCCCGAATGTAGTGTTAAATGAGCAAGAGTTCTCACATTTTCGTGAACGGACAAGGGTAAATAAACTAGTTCACAAAGTAAAAGGTAAAGGTCGGAGCGACAGAAGGTTGAGATTTGGGACATGGAACATAGGCACTTTTATAGGAAAGTCTATGGAGGTGGTGGATACCATGACAAGGAGAAAGGTTAACATTATGTGCCTACAAGAAACAAAATGGGTTGGTGCGAAGGTTAGGGAGTTGGATACTTCTGGTTTCAAACTTTAGTATACATGAAAGGTGAAGAATAGGAATGGGGTTGGAATAATTGTGGATAAGCAGTGGAAGAAGGACGTAGTGGATGTCAAGAGGCTGGGAGATTGGATAATCTCTATCAAACTTGTGGTGGAGGGAGGTGCTTTTCATGTGATTAGTGCCTATGCACCGCAAGTGGGTTCGGACGAACAACACAAGATAAGGTTTTAGGAGGATCTAGAGAGTTTGGTTTAAGACATACCCTTGGGAGATAATATTTTCTTAGGAGGAGATTTAAATGGCCATGTTGGGAGAGAAGTAACTGGATATGGGAGTATTCACGGAGGCCATGGTTTCGCAGTGATCAATGCCAAGGGTAAAACTATTTTGGACTTTTCCTCAACCTTTGATCTTCTCATCGCAAATACATGTTTTAAAAAGAGAGATGAACATCTTATGACCTATAAGAGTGGCATGATAAGCTCTCAAATCGACTTCTTGTTGAGGAGAGTCGACCAAAAATTTTGCATTAATTGTAAAATTATCCTGGGGGAGAGTTTGACAACACAACATAGGGTGCTCGTCATGAATTTTCGCGTTGAGCAAAATTTGAGGAAAAGACATCATACGAAGAACCCAAGGACGAGGTGGTGGCGGATGAAAGGTGAGGAACAAAGAAGCTTCCTAAGACGGGTAGGAGAAGAGGCAAAATGGGATGGGAATGGAAGCGCAAAAGAGATGTGGAGGGAGATGGCAGAAGTTATTAGAAGAATAGCAAAAGAAAGCTTTGGTGAATCTAAAGGAATAGGACCAAGAGACAAGGAGTCTTGGTGGTGGAATATGAGTGTACAAGAAAAGATAAAGATAAAAAGGGAGTGCTTTAAAGAGTGGTCTTTATGCCGCAATGCAGATAACTAGGAAAAATATAAGACGGCTAAGAAAGAGACAAAAGTGGCTGTAACTGAAGCAAGAGCAAGAGCATATGAGGGTCTCTACCAGTATTTGGGCACGAAAGAAGGAGAAAAGGGTATATATAGAATCGCAAAGAGCCGTGAAAGAAGAATGAGAGATTTGGATCAAGTTAAGTGCATAAAGGATAAGGATGGAGAGGTGTTGGCTCAAGAGGAGAAGATTAATGAAAGGTGGAAGAGCTACTTCTACGAGTTATTTAATGAGGGACAGAAGACTCTCCTGAGCCTTGGTCGGTTATGCACAAAGGAAGAAGATCAAAACTTTGACTACTATCAAAGGATTCGAGACTTCGAGGTAAAAGAGGCTCTAAAGCAGATGAAGAATGGCAGGGCAGTAGGACCTGATAATATCCTGATTGAGGTTTGGAAGGGTCTTGGAGAAAAAGGCATCAACTAGTTAACCAAGCTTTTTAATGAGATTTTAAGGTCAAAGAAGATGCCTGATGAGTGGAGAAAGAGAACCTTGGTACCTATCTACAAGAATAAGGGGGATATACAAAGTTGCAAAAACTATAGAGGGATCAAGCTTATGAGTCATGCCATGAAATTATGGGAAATGGTGATAGAACGGAGGTTGAGAAAATAAACACAAGTAACAGAGAACCAATTTGGATTTATGCTAGGGAGATCTACCACTGAAGCAATATACCTATTAAGAAGGATGATGGAGAGGTATCGTAGTAATAAAAGAGATCTACATATGGTGTTTATTGATTTGGAAAAAGCGTATGACAGGGTACCAAGGGAGGTCTTATGGAAGGTTTTAGAAAAAAGGAGAGTAAGGATCGCATATATTCGTGTAATTAAAGACATGTATGATGGGGCCACAACTAGTGTGAAGACTCAAGGTGGTGTGACAGAAGAATTTTCTATTGGTATAGGATTACACCAGGGATCATCCTTAAGTCCATACCTTTTCACATTAGTCTTGGAAGTACTCACATAGCAGATCCAAGAGCCTGTGCCATGGTGCATGCTTTTTGCCGATGATACCATCCTTATGGGAGAGTCAAGGAAAGACCTAAATAAGAAGTTGGAGTTATGGAGAGAAGCTCTAGAAGGGTATGGTCTACGCATTAGCCGTAGCAAGACGGAATATATGGAATGTAAGTTCAGTCTGAGAAGGGAAAACCCCAATATAGAGGTGAAGATTGGAGAAAACATCTTACGAAAAGTTAAAAGTTTTAAGTATCTTGGGTGCATCATACAAGATAATGGAGAGATTGAACATGATGTAAATCATAGGATCCAAGTAGGTTGGTCAAAATGGCGGAGTGCATCTGGTTTTATATGCGACAAAAAGGTGTCTTTAAAACTTAAAGGTAAATTCTATCGCACCGCTATAAGACCGGCTATGCTTTATGGTACGGAGTGTTGGGCGGCTAAAGGGGAGCATGAACACAAGCTGAGTGTGGCAGAGATGAAGATGTTGAGATAGATGAGTGGTCATACGCGATTGGATAAAATAAGGAACGAAGATATAAGGGAGAGAGTTGGAGTAGCACCCATTGTGGAAAAGATGGTTGAATCGCGTCTCAGGTGGTTTGGACATGTGAGAAGAAGACCGATAGAACATTCAGTCAGGAGAGTGGATGAGATGGAAGATGGACAAGGGGCGAAAAGTAGAGGAAGACTTAAAAAGACCATTCATGAGGTGGTCAAATGAGATCTACATGTAAACGGTCTCTCTGTAGACATGATACATGACAGAGCACAATGACGTCGTTTGATTCATGTAGCCGACCCCATTTAGTGGGATAAGGCTTTATTGTTGTTGTTGTTGTTGTTTATAAAAGAACAAACTTTCCCAAAAAATCATACAACATATGTTTTGAAAAATATTTTAAAGATCTTTATGAAAATCTATAAGATTATGTTATACAATTAATTTATAAAGAGTATGCAATTTACAAAAACTATCACATTTATCATCATCGCTAACTGTTTTGTCGATTTTTAACAAATCGATGGTGGTTCGATATCTAATAGTCTGGGAGCGAAACTTACTCCTCTTTGCAGATACTAGTTTTCTAAAAGTGCATCAGAGTGTCCTCGATTAGATGAGATTTTAGAATATAGATAAATTAAATTCTGAAATTCAAAGTAAAAGATGAAAGAATAAAGTTTTCGAAAATAAATATTGACTGTAATTGAAAAGATTGCGTTGAAATTAAACAAAGCAATAAAATGCCTTTAACTGAGTCAAATGGCTTTAACATGAAGAGTAAAGGTACTGAAATGTAAATTAAACATGGAAATTAAAGGTTGCCTAAAAGATCAATTTACTTAAAAAAAAAAATAGAGTTTACAGAAAATGTAAATGGAAGATTAAAAACGTGGAAGGAACCCTACAGAAATTGAACTCGAATGCAGACTCTGAAATTCTCTAGGGATGTGAGTATGCTTGAGTGTATTTCTGAAACAAAGTTCCAACCTTTATTCCCTAAGACTTTTTGGTATTTATAATCTACTTTTGGTAACTAACAATTAATTACAATTAATTACAAAATTACAGCTTTGAATGTGCTCCCTTTAGTAACCGTTCCTGCTTAAACATTTCCCATGATTTTCGCGTGTGATAAAGCCACTAACTTCTCCATTTCCAAAATTACTCGAATCACTTATTCGAATAACTTTTCTCGATTACCTGGCTCGAGTACCTTGTTCGATTCGACTTGCTCAACTTATCGAAAGGTCTTGAAATCGAATTCGTGTCGAGAACCTCCATCTTGTGCTTGTGCGTGTGTCTTTTCGAAAGTTGCTATGTTTTCGACCGCTTTACCGATTCAAACAATTCACCTTTATCGAAAATACTTTCCCGATCAACACTAACTTAAGTAACTGTGAACCAATTTTCGTCAACGTAACTTGAACAAAATTATGGATAAATTTCTACAATTTATTTAGAGAAAATAAAACACTAATTATATATAAATATAATTGATCTCATAGGGAATTTAGGCCCAATTTATAAAAACAGCTTAATTAAACTATTTTTGAAAAAATAGTTTAAATAATAAATAATTATATTAAAAATAATTTATAAATAAGTTATTTTATATTTAAATTTTTTATTTTAAAAGTGTTTATTTTATAAAAATGTGATAAAAAAAGTAGTAATATTATGAGAGAAGTCATTTTTTAATTTTTCTATAAACTCCTAAATAACTTCTTAAAAAATTGTAATTTAATTTTAAAAATTGCACCAGACATTAATACTACTACTTTTTATAAATCAAAAACTCACAAAAAAAATTACTTTTAAAACTTTTCAAACGAATTTTAGCATATCCTAAAATATATTTGATAAATAATAATACAATTAATCTATGAGTATACTCTATCTTAAAAATAACCTCGTACATGTTCAATTTAACCTTTAACTTAATTTTATATATATATATGTCCAATTGCCCTATTGACTTTCACTTTGATATGACAGAGGCCGATTACTGTCTTGTCTTTGGTAGGGGGTTATAACAAATTGTGTGTAATTTTTTATCTGAATTATTTCTATTTTAATTAAATGCCCTACTAATTTTCTTAGCCGATTTTGCCTCTGTTAGTTTCCTTCGGATTAGAATCAAAATCATTAATTTCAATTTAGTTTGTATTTAAAAATTAAAATAAAAATCCTTATATATTACCTTTTCCAAAATTAAAACTACTACCATAGAAGTACTTTTTTTTACAATTTGCACTATGTTATACAATTTTACAAATTTGTACATATATTTCTTCGGATTAAGAACTCTCTAAGCAAAGAAAATTAGTTATAAACATAAACATGTCACTATCAAAAGAGTTTTTATAATTTATTTTAAATTTTTTATTCATATTTTTTTTACTCCTAATAACTAACAGACAAAAAAGATTTTTTAATGAACAAAATGTTCATGATTTTTATCCATTAATAGAAAAAAGATACATAAGTGAATTTTCAACCACTTATAATTGATGTTTCACAAATATGTCCCTATCAACCTCAACCAACATGCACATTCATAAAATATGCTAAAGAACCAGCATTTTTTATGTAAAAAGAAAAAGAGTTGATTAAAATGTGAAACAAAAATAAAATTTCAGTAGTCGTGTAATTTTTTTTTTCATTTTTTTATATCATACATGAAATTTAGGGTAATTTACATAAATAAATTATTTGAAAATCAAATTTACGTAAATACAACTTTCTGAAACAAGTAACATCTATGTCCTGAATTTAATCTATGTAAAATATTACACCCTACCAAGATTTAGGATTTACATGTAATCTACTATAGGATATTACGAATTACAATAAAAAACACACAATCATAATTCGCTACATCTTATTGCGGATTATGAATGAATTACAAGGCATAAACCACTAGAGACTATTGTGGTTTATAAACAAATAATGAAGCATAATATGTTGCACCCTATAGTAGATTATGAATAGGTGAAGGCATTATATATACTAGTAGAAGACAATTGTGAAGTAGAGCGTCAAATTCATAATGTCTAGCGAGGAGAATTTTTTAGCTCTAGTGCATTGCTCTGGAAAAATTCAAAAAAAGAAAAAGAGAAGGTATAAAGTTTACTGATAGGAAACCCCCTAAGTGTCTTTATCTGGTCATTGAATACCTTGTCAGATATAAAAATCAATATATTGCAGAAGGTTGGGGTGTGTAGGATCAAGTGGGTGAAGAAGTTGTTTTACAAGATCCTTATTGCAGTTGTGTCAACTGGTGTGAAGTATGATACATTTGTGATAGGATTCAAGAAAGATCTACAAGTTTTGTTTCATTGTCGAAGAAGTTTTCTGAAAGTGAGAACACATGAGTTGTATGCGAATTCATTCATAATCCGCGATAGGGTGTAGCCAATCATAAAAAAACCAGAATGTCAAAATATAACCAAAGACAATCATGCATAGCAGTGCCAATCATAACTATATTTAGGCTAAGCTTTTCACATGAGATCTAATAACTTAGCATGAGGTAGTTTGGTGTCTTTAGTTCACACACAGGTCCTGTATCTTTGGCAAGAGGGAGTATCTTCAGCAGCTGAGTCTTTTACCTTACGGTTGTAACTCTACACAAGAAAATAAAATTATCACTTACAACTAGATTAGAAAGGAAGAGACTGATCTCAAAAATTATGAAACACAAATCAAATTTAATGAGTGAAGAATCAAGATAATGTTAGATACAAGAATCAAGACAATGTCAGATACAAGAATTAAGAACAATTTTCAATTCAACTTAATGAATGGATATTGAATATAATTGGAAAAAAAACTTTGCTAATTCTTATCTCTGATGCAAATAATGTTAGAGTGAGATATAAGCCACATTTGGCAATTTTTCATAATCTAGTTTAATTAATTTGTGTCAAATACAAGAATAAAAAATAAAACACTGGAATTGGCTACTCTCATAGAAATTAGAATTAAAAATTCTCCCTTAAAGCACATAACCTTTAAAATACAAAAATCTTTAGGTTATTTACCTTGTTCAATAAACCAATTCGTATTTATAATCAGCAAACGAATTCATAAAATAATTCAACAATTAACAAAATTAGCATATTCATAGTCAGCAAACCCAATCCCTAACCCAATTCAACAATAAAATTAACAACAATAACATTTCAACTAGTTCAATCTCTGTGGTATTCTAATCAGATTCATAAATCAAACAACAATAAAAATAACAGAAATAACATCAATGAATCAACTATTAAAAATTAATACAGAATATTAGAATAACTAAAAAGACCTTACATGTTGACTATTGTTGTAGTTGCAGAATCGAGCAGTGCAGTGAAGGCAGCAACACCCACAGAAGAGAAGCGAGGGAAGACGGAGGCACGGTGCAGTGTCGCGAGACGTGAACACTCACCAAACGTTGGGTGCAGTGATAACGAACGAGCAGAATACGAGGCAGAGAGAGCAAGACCGCTGGCGACGAGCACGCGAGAGGCGACAAATAGAGGAAGCGCGACGTGACGCAAGCATGCGGTGGATCCGGTGAGAGGGTGGAAACGAAAGCGAGCATGTGGTGGCAGTAAACCAAGGTGAGAGTGAGAGGATTGGGAGAGAAGGAGCGACGTTGTGCCTTTGTGTGTAGGAGCGAGAGTGAGAGAGCTAAGGAGTGGAGGTGGGCCTATGTTTTTTCTTTTCTTTTTAATGAGGGAGTTGGATAGAGAGAGAGTAATTCAAAAATAAAGCGGGAGAGGGTTCGGGATTCGAATTTAGGGCAAGATTACTATTGGATTTACCGGCAGATAAATATGCCAGTAATGCTTTGCGAGTGACCAAAACGTAGCGTTGCAGTAATCAAGGTTACTGGCGGATTTTTCTGCCGGTAAATCCGATGGTAATACTCATGCCAATTTCTTCTTTTTTCTCCATTTATTACCGAAGATTTACCATTGAAAAGTTGAATCCGACGGTAACTTTTTTACCCGACAAATTTTTTGTCAAATCTGCCGGTAAATCCACCAGTAAATCCGCCGCTAATTGACGCTAAATCCGACAGTATTCAACATTTTTCTTGTATTGTAGGATTTTGGTTGGGGATGTTGACCTTTATCTTGTGAAGGTTTGGAGAAGTTGAACAGTCTTGTTGGTGAAAGAAAGGGTAGTACTTGGATTGAGGAACAGTTGATGGATGAGAGTAGTTGTAATTTTGGGGTTATGCATGAGTTCTTGTGCTTGCTTGAGAAGGTTTACAGTAAGGGTGACAAAGCAGGTCAGCCTATCTTGTCCCACCAATGCCTCTCACAAAACGGAGCGAGCTAACCCATGCCGCCAAAGTGATATGGAATGAACTTGCTTCCTTACTCCGCCGAAAGACAAGTTGGCAGGCCGGTCCGCCTTCTTTTTTCTTCTTTTTTTTTTTAACTCAAACCTAAATCATGATCCAAAAAAAATCTCGAATTACAAATCATGAAGCATATTGATAGCATATTCATAATTTCTCATTTCATCAATTAAATAAACCAATAATAAATTAATTATCAGAATTCAAATAAAAAAATCAAAAAATGAGAAAATAGAAGCAAACTAACAATAATCTAGAACAAACCAACACATCAGAACAGATCAAGGAGTAAAATAAATTATTAAAAAATTTTAAAAATTTTTAATATTTAATTTAATTCAATTTTATTTTTAAAATTTAAAAAAGTAATTTTTATTTTTATAATTAATTTTTTAATAATTAAATATTAGTTAATTATTTTTCTTCCAAATTACCTTTCTAAAGAGTAATCATGGTCTTTTCCAAATTCTCTAACCCACTGTTTCTCCATAAGCTTCCTCTTTCAAAATTCTCTACATCTCTGTCCTTAACACTCCCATCACCACTCCAGCTACCATCATTCTCACAACAACAACACAAACACAAACCACCAGGGAAAAAAATGCAAATAAACTTTAGAAGTGGTTTTAGGATCAAGATCAAAGATCTAACTAACCCTCTTGATTATTGTAGTAATGTGATGTATAGTATCATCATAAAATTTGAAACTCTCAAAATTGTATAAATATTTCATTAATTAAAAGTATAAATTTAGTTTATAGTTAATTGTTTACTTATGTGCATTATGGTTACTGGCTACTGACCTACACTTGTTTCCATTTCTAATTGATGAAAGAAAATAAATAAACAAACAAACGAACCTTAACTCTATTTGCAATAAGATTAAAATGTTCAATTTACTTGTTATTCTATATTATTATTAGAGAAAAGTTCAGCTACATACCAGCAATATTAATTTATACTGGCCAACACTTAAAGCACTTTGCTGGTATATTTGGACTTTTATTTTTATATTTGTTGACTAATTATTGATCAATAACAATAAATTGTACTAGTTACTATTATTATTATTATTATTATTATTATTATTATTATTATTATTATTATTATTTAGTTTCATTCTATTATTACTATTACTATATTATATTATTACTTATTTTCTTTCTTTTTTGCCGAAGCTTTTAAAAGAATAAAGAAAGAAAATTTGAAACATGGCTCATATGCCTTATACACATATATATATAATCATACCTTTTACCTTGCATTCATTTACTTGGTCAAAGTCGTTAAGACAAAAGAAAAAAAAGAAATTGACAACGTGACTTATAATGCCTATATATATATATATAATTTGACACCTAACAAAGCTTAATCCCACAAATGACCAAACTAATCTAATTATTATTTATCACCTTTAGTCATTATCATCAGCAGTTTCATTAAGGGAACAAGGAAAAGAGATTTGAGAACGTAACTTGCTATGCATATATACGTATATACAATTGTTACGCATGTTCCTTTCATTAATAACCATGGCATCTAATCATTTTCCGTTGTATTTATCATCACCATCTAATCTTCATTTTCCTCTCTTGGAACCGAACCAAAATTGAAAGAAAAGAAAGAGTGACCAAGAGCGACGGAGAGAAACCGTGTAGCCTCCAAGCTTCCGACTCTGATTATTTTAATTTTGTAACTTCAATAAAAAAGCTCACCCGATAAAAGTGTTTGTATCTTTCTCCTCTTCACGTTAACGTCACTTTTGTTCGATAGAAATTGATGGTGGAGTTGATGTCTCTCCATGCAAAGTTCGGTAGAAGAAACTCCGGGGGTGAAGTGGCCGATTTTGATGCTTTCTTCTTTGATAATTCTCGTTCAGAAACCTTCCCAGAACCTTCTGTTGTCGTGATTTCTGCACAGAGGTAGGGGATTTCGTTTTAAAATTAAAAGCTTTTAACTTAAGAATGTCAAGTAGCTTATTGAGTAATTGCAAATGATTTATATGTGTTTTGTATGTCTAATTGATGAGAATTAGCTGTATTGGGATTGTAAAGGTTGATAAATTTGATGTTGTTTATTAAATTAAAATACAAACTGAGTTTGAATTGAGACTGTGATTGTAACACCCTAACTACCAAAGCTCACGCTTCCGGCTGCACGACTCTGATAGCTCGGACATTACGACGACTTTTATATAATTTAATACTAAAATATGAGCCTGTTTAAAACTTTAAACCGCAATACCGATTCAAAAATACTTTTATTTGATAACGTACATCCATAAATACCATACATCTTACAAAAACTCATAAAGAGTACATCCATATATATATATATATATATATATATATATAGTATTACAAGCATTAGCCAATACAATCCCTATCCCTCTTACAGAATATATCAAGATAAAGTCGAGGGTACAATAAATAATAATCTAAAGCAATACAGAACATTTCAACAACTAAATAAACTCTTCGTGACTTCTGCGCCCATATCCTGAAAGGGGAAAAATGTAGGGGGTTGAGAACATCGTCCTCGAAAGGGTTCTCAGTAGAGGGTTTTTGGGAATTACTGTAATAGGATACGTGAAGATAAACTGTACCAGTGATTAATAACCATCTTATGCTACTTTTCAAAAACAACGATTTACAATAAAAGAGGAATCAGAAATCTTTTCTGAAAGAGAAACAGTTCAATTCTCAAAAACTCAAAAGCCTTTCAAAACGGTTTATCTATGCTGAACCAAAATAGCCTTTCATATTCTTCCAAACCAGAACACAAAACCAAAACCAACCATCGGTCCATCTAATTTCAACCACGGCCCTAGGCCCAAACAATCCAACCATCAACCAATCACCACAATCCAACAGAGTTCCAGTCGCAAACACAGATAGGAAGTCAAGCACAAACAAACAGTTACAGCAAGTAGAACAAATAGCAGTTAATCACAAGTAATCACAAAGGCAAACCAAGTACAATATGCACACTCAAATAATGTCACATAGATGCATATGATGCATGCCTGTCCTAGTGGCTGATGATATAATCTGTCGGTTATAGAGCCAACCCGACAAGTCCTGGTAGCTAACCATTAGACTGTCCCTCTGTCGTGCATCCCCAACTCGAGTTATACTCAACATAAACTTGATCATAATCATGATCCATATCCAACACCCTCACTGGTGTATATTCACGGGGGCGAGCTCATCCAAGGCTTTCACAGTGCCCGGCCACCCTTACGACATAGGGTCAGCAGAGTATCAAGTCTCAACCTGGAGCACGTGGGGGCTAGCCACTGCTACTACCCAGGAAAACTCGTATCTCAGATAGTGGAAGTGCAAAATCACAATTATCAATATCTCAGCATATATGCATTCATTCTCAGCCATGGATCAACATCTATCTCAGCCATCCGGCTCACGGTTCAATCCAGAACCAACCAATATTTATAATCATACACAGCCATTCCGGCTCACGGTTCAATCCAGAACCAGCCAATATTCATAATTATACACAGCCATTCCGACCCATAACAAAATAGCACTTCCACCATTCAAAATCATTAAATTCATAAAATCGGCATTTAAGCCATAAATCATTTTTCTCAATTCATTTCACTTTGAAATCAAGTTTCAACTCTTTTCAGCCTTGGCTTTAAAGATCTCATTTCTCAAATCATCTCAGGCTCATAAGCCACTTTTACTCAAGGTAAATTCCCTTTTGAAAATAATGCTACTCTCGGCATCCTCTTTCCAAACTTCCATAACCATGGCAAGTTAAAGATTTATTTTGAAACATTCAAAATCATCCATTCAACAATGAGATTTTATAACAAAAGTTCCTTGGCAGAGTTCCAAGTCTTTAGGGGAGAATAACATAATTCATTTCGCCAAATTCATTTAAAATCATTAAAACCTTGGCTTTTCGGTTTGATAACAAATTAGGATCTAAGCCATACCGAGTCATGTAATCAATTACTCATTTCAAAGCCGTTTCCTTTACTTAGGCAAAACCAACTTCAACCCCCATGATAATTTCTAAGGCGTTTCAACTGTTCAAAATTGTTTGTCTTGCAAGAATTCATAATTCAAAGAGTACTTAAAACCATTCCCAAAACATTTCAAAATGAAACTTGTCAATAGACATTCAGGTTCTTTCAAAGTCAATGAAACTCCTCTAATTGAAACCCTCAAGTCAAATTCAAAGGCATTGCCCTTGCCACATTTAAAACAGCTTTAAAACATAAGTTTCATCTAAATAACTTTCTCCTGAAAGAGATACAATGCCTTTCTTAAGAAGCAAGACTAAATCACAATTTCTCCTTTAATAATTCATTTTAAAAAACATGAATCATCCTTTTCTTGATAATTCAAATAAAATAGTAGAAGTCTTTAACTCATTATTTTTCCAGACAACATTTCAATAAAGACTCAGATTTTATAGAAATTTCGGCAGCATCTCCCCTAAAACTTGGACTTTGCCACTCGGTTCGGGTCCCAACTAAACCGTTCCACAATCCTTTTCAACAGTCCAGAATCCAAAATCAATTCAAAATCAAGCTAAATCCAACAGTCGCCTCATTGGCATATCTCAAGGAAACCGTTTCAAAATCACACCAATATCAACCGGATTAACTCATTTCCAAAGCTTTGAAGAAACGGTTCAACAACAATCATTTATCAAACCAGATCATTTAAAGCAAACCAGGCTGAATCCAAGAGTATATTCTATTTTTCACATTATCAAGAAAATCAACTCAACTCAAATCAATTCCCTACGGATTAAACTTGATTTCAAAGCTTTAAAAGAATCAACTTCAAAAGCATTTCATTTCACAAAGCCACACAACAATCCATCCAACAAACGTTCATAATCAATCGAGACAAATTAACCATACATAAGGTGGATACAATCACCAAATACACATTCTCTCACATCAGTATCCATATGTAATAATTCCAATATATAAGAATATAGTTTTTGGAAAGCGCTCCTACCTCAACGCAAATTCCATAATCCAAACGTCTCACAGAGTCCTTTCCGCCTCAACCCGAACTGACGGCAACGAAAACCTCAGCTCCCAGCCACTTTCGCAATAACCAAAGCAACACTAATCACAACATATAATAATCAGGACTCGATCCCACGTTACCAAGACTCATATTCATTAACCAAACACAACAGAATACTAACGCGAGGTTATTCGAAACATAATTTCTTACCGAAATAACACAATGAGGCAGCTGTTATTTCGAACCGGCCCGGCAACAGCTCCGGTGGCGGCCAGAAGCTTCGGTGGATCAACTATAAAAATCGCGTAGAATTAAAACCTTCTCAAAATCTAAAAAGGCAGAAACCTCAATTAAAACCCTTACCGGCAAACTTTTCCGGCGACGGCAGCAGGGTCTCAAGTGGCAGAAGCTCAGCCCGGAGCTCCGGCGGCGATTCCAGAAGTCACAGAATCACTCCCGGCGGCCAGAATTACAGAGATGCAGCTCCCTTCTCCGGCAGCAACACCTGCGGTGGTGGCTGGTGTAGAAGCTCACAACGCAAGTAGCAACGGCGGCCTGAACCTCTTCCTTTCCTTCAGACCAGATCGGGCGGATCTCCAGCAGTGGTGGCACAGGGACGGCGGCAGCAGTCCGAGGCGACGGCGACAACACATGGTGGTGCAGCTCCACGCAGTGGGTCGCGCTCCTCCTCGCACGATTCTGACAGCAGCTCGTGGCTTGGCCGAACGGCGGCGAAGCTCAGCCCTTCGAACGGCAGTCGCGCGGAACTCAGCCCCTCTTCTTCAAGCTTGACGGTGACACGCGAGGCTCCTCCTCCACTGAATCTTGCGCGGGTCTTCCTTCTGATCGCGATGAAGATGAACAGCAACTGACGGCGAGGCGCGGCGGTTGGACAGCGGCGCAGAGCTTCAGCGACAGTGACGCGGATGGCATCTCGCAGTGCTGATGGCGACGACGCGACGGCGACGATGGAGCCCAGCACGCCGGCGCGAATCTCCTTCCTCTCCTCCTCCCTTCTCCCATGGCCCTATCTTCCTTATTTCCCCATCTTTCTTTCTTTCTTCTTTCTTTCACGGTGGAGAAAACTATGTGGGTGTGGGCTGTTTGGTGAAAGGTGTGGCGCTGAGGAGAGTGGGGAAGGCTAGGGTTTAGATAAATTAGGTTTAGGGGTAATTTTGTAATTTCATATAAAATTGGGAATAATATAGTAATTGAAATCCAATTTTAAATCCAACACTAATTGTATATAGAAAATATTATTTGCTCATCAATTTTACAAATTATTTTCAATAAAATGCCCAAAACCAAAAATTATAAATAACATAATTAATTTCTCTATTTTCCAAAACACCAGTATTAATATATTAAAATATTAATTATTTAGTCCCAATCAAATAAAATTCCTATTATTTTATAACTGCCAACTTTGCAATTTAAATATAGAAAATAATCCAATAATTATAAAATTGGATAATAATCATAACTTATCTCAAATTCAATAAATTAAAACTTGCCTTAATTACCTTTAATAAAATAATCTCTGAAATTAAGGCTATAAATAACTATATGATTTGAGACTTGATCATAATAAGACTTTTTAAAAGT
This sequence comes from Arachis hypogaea, assembly GCF_003086295.3. NCBI lineage: Eukaryota > Viridiplantae > Streptophyta > Magnoliopsida > Fabales > Fabaceae > Arachis > Arachis hypogaea. The sequence goes on along the minus strand of NC_092054.1, from coordinate 128,719,638 downwards.
TCTGGGTCTTACATTCTACCCACCTTACAAAAATTTTCGTCCTCGAAAATTGATACAAAACGAAAGAAATTTCATAACAGTTCACCCTTGACACATTTAAGGAAGAAGCAAAAATATCTCATCATATAAATATATATACGATTTTCAAATACTTTGATTGTCACATAAGGATGCGGAGGTAGGAGTGTGATTGCAAAGCAAACGTTACAAGGTAGGCTCAACGCAAAAGATGACATGGGTCAAACATGTGATAGTAAGGCAAGGCATCAAAGGCTATAAAACATGATGGGGTTAAAACGACGTGCTCAACATCCACACACTAATTTCATATCAACCTCAAAGCTTCAACTTTCCAACTCCATCAAGCACTTTACAATCCCCATAACCGATCATAAGCCTAACGATCGCAAACCCGCTCGCAAGGAACAAAACACCCATAACTCTTAACGTTGTACACCTACCGCTTCAACTTTCGTATACACATGTCACGTCTTAAAGAACTAACGCATCGCGTTACTACGTATACAAGTCGCACGTGATATCAAAACAATTCTCGAGTCTACTCAGAAGGATACAAGATCTAGAATGGAGAAATAATTATCAAGGGTAATAATCATAGATTTGAGGGAATGTATCCAATTCCAGATAAACAAGGATGTCCAAGCAAAGAAGTTTGCTAGAAATAAATCGATTGACAACTCCAAAGATAACCCTTGGATCCAAGAAATTCAATAGGACCAATAAGAAGAGAACCAGCGCCTTAGTTCGAAACAAATTCAAGTTGAGTCGAAGAAGTAGGAGGTTTACAGAAAAGAATATCAAACCCAAGACAAAGCTCACAGAACTCAAGAGCACGATTACAAATACTTTCGAATACATTTTTCATGAAAGAGTCGAAAACTTGCAAAAAACTACTTTGCAGTTTAGAAGAAAAGTTGAGCAGCAAACATTCTTCAAGAGAGTAGCAAAAGCATAAATGTGGCTTTACTTCAATACAATTTCATGTTGAAGTAGATCATGTAGAGTTTTAAAAATAAAATGCACACAAGTTTGGCTAAGCACTAAAATATTTCCTCAAATATTTTAGAAAGATAGTTAGGTGCACAGCCTAACCAAAAGCATTTCATAAAAAACTCGAAAGTAATCAAATGCTTGTTCAAAAATCCTCAAAGTTCATATTCAAACAAGCGTGTATAACATTTATAGCAAGGACGAAAGAGGAAGTTAAACTCTTTTTAGAAAAGAAACTTCGGGGGAAAAATTTGCTTACAACTTGGTAAAGGAAATAAGTGGTGCGTTACAAACGAACTGGTTTCCAATAAACAAGGAAGCTTTCCAAAACCTCATTTAAAAAGCGCATGCCAACTTTAAATTAACCTCGTCAAAATTGAATAATGGTTTCAATCTCAATCAAGCAACAGAAAATAATTTCCATTTAGTATTTCTTTAAAGAGAATTCAAAACTTCTTTAAAAAGTTCAAAACAAGACTCCAAAAGTGTTCTTGAAATCACCATCTCAGAAGAACATTCAAGAAGTTTAAGATGTACTAAAAAGGAGTCAAGCCATACTAGAAAGGATCTTAAATCAAGATAGTTCAAACAAGATCCACTAGGCATGAGGCATCAAACATGCTTTCAATTGATTCAAAAGAATACAAAAGTCATAGGAAAATACAACCCAATCATTAGTAATTTCCCAAGGATAAATCTTTAACTAAAAACTCTTGTAAAGACAATGAGAGAATAAATGATGCACTATTTTTGAAACGAATCAAACTGACTCATATAAGAATGAGATTCACTAGAGAAAGGAAAGTTGAGATTGATTGTAGTGTTCCCAAAAGGTAGATATATAATTAAAAATAGAATCACGTATGACATTCATAGAGATGAAAAGCTTAAGAAAGAGCGAGTCCGTTCATAAGAAGAAAACTATGAGTCCAACATTTTTAAAAGAACAACAATGGCATAAACAATGTAGTATGCTAGGTCAAACTCAAATCAAAATGAATTAAGTAAAGTTTATCAAACGAAACTCAACCGGGATAAAAGCGAAAAATCCCTTTCTTTCCAGAATTTTGAAAAATGCCCAAATATATAATCAAGTAAAGATGTGCATTGGAACTATAGTAAAATTACTAGAAAGTAAATTTGTATTTAAAGTAAATACAGTTCAGAAAACCAGTAAAAGTATAGGTGAGGCATTAGAAATAAATAGTTGTTAAACTGTATAAGAAATCCCAAAGTTTCATATATAGATAAGTATATATCTAATCAACAGCATTTTTTTATAAAATCTCATAATTGGCTGCGATCACTGTCAAATAAGAGAAAAACTGAATCAACAATTTCTCTAATAATGGACTCGGAATCAGGAGTTAAAAGGCACAGCGCATCAAGACAAGTTCAAAGCTATGTCAAAGAACACGTGAATCAAGAAGAACTCAAACAGAGGAAGATAGATGTAACAAGGACTGCAAACAAACATATGCAATTAAGATCAACAAGAATTCATATGAATAGATGAATAGAGTTGCAAAATCAAACTACTTCTCAAGAGGATTAGCAAACAAGAACTTCATGTTAGGATATGAAAGAACAGGTCGACTCGAACAGAATTCAAGACACACAACTGAATAGCCTCGAGAAATAGTTTCCAACGTTCCCAAAACTTGCAATTTGCTTTACTCAAAACTCATATAACATCTATGATAACCCATCAGTGCCTTCATATACATAATTCACTAGTAATAAGCTGGCCAAACTTAATACCAAGAATTATGCAATGCAAGACTAACAGCGTTAATCAATAGACCGTCATGTGCATAAAGCTCTAATTTTCGTCATTCGACAAGACCTAATACATGACAAACACTCAGAGTATGCAACTGAAGCATAGTCGGTCAATTCCTCAGCTCTACAGGAAGGACTGCTCTGATACCATAATGTAACACCCTAACTACCAAAGCTCACGCTTCCGGCTGCGCGACTCTGATAGCTCGTACATTACGACGACTTTTATATTATTTAATACTAAAATATGAGCTTGTTTAAAATTTTAAACCGCAATACCGATTCAAAAATACTTTTATTCGATAACGTACATCCATAGATACCATACATCTTACAAAAACTCATAAAGAGTACATCCATATATATATATGGTATTACAAGCATTAGCCAATACAATCTCTATCCATCTTATTACAGAATATATCAAGATAAAGGCGAGGGTACAATAAATAATAATCTAAAGCAATACAGAGCATTTCAACAACTAAATAAACTCTTCGTGACTTCTGCGCCCATATCCTGAAAGGGGAAAAATGTAGGGGGGGTGAGAACATCGTCCTCGAAAGGGTTCTCAGTAGAGGATTTTTAGGAATTACTGTAATAGGATACGTGAACATAAACTATACCAGTGATTAATAACCGTCTTATGCCTCTTTTCAAAAACAACGATTTACAATAAAAGAGGAATCAGAAATCTTTTCTGAAAGAGGAACAGTTCAATTCTCAAAAACTCAAAAGCCTTTCAAAACGATTTATCTATGCTGAACCAAAATAGCCTTTCATATTCTTCCAAACCAGAACACAAAACCAAAACCAACCATCGGTCCATCTCATTTCAACCACGGCCCTAGGCCCAAACAATCCAACCATTAACCAATCACCACAATCCAATAGAGTCCCAGTTGCAAACACAGATAGGAAGTCAAGCACAAACAAACAGTTACAACAAGTATAACAAATTGCAGTTAATCACAAGTAATCACAAAGCAAACCAAGTACAATATGCACACTCAAACAATGTCACATAGATGTATATGATGCATGCCTGTCCTAGTGGCTGATGATATCATCTGTCGGTTATAGAGCCAACCCGACAAGTCCTGGTAGCTAACCATTGGACTGTCCCTCTGTCGTGCATCCCCAACTCGAGTTATACTCAACATAAACTTGATCATAATCATGATCCATATCCAACACCCTCACTGGTGTATATTCATGGGGGCGAGCTCATCCGGGGCTTTCACAGTGCCCGGCCACCCTTACGACATAGGGTCAGCAGAGTATCAAGTCTCAACCTGGAGCACGTGGTGGCTAGCCACTGCTACTACCCAGTGAAACTCGTATCTCAGATAGTGGAAGTGCAAAATCACAATTATCAATATCTCAGCATATATGCATTCATTCTCAGCCATGGATCAACATCCATCTCAGTCATCCGGCTCACGGTTCAATCCAGAACCAGCCAATATTGATAATCATACACAGTCATTCCGGCTCACGGTTCAATCCAAAACAAGCCAATATTCATAATCATACACAGTCATTCCGGCCCATAACAAAATAGCACTTCCACCATTCAAAATCATTAAATTCATAAAATCGGCATTTAAGCCATAAATCATTTTTCTCAATTCATTTCACATTGAAATCAAGTTTTAACTCTTTTCAGCCTTGGCTTTAAAGATCTCATTTCTCAAATCATCTCAGGCTCATAAGCCACTTTTACTCAAGGTAAATTCCCCTTTGAAAATAATACCACTCTCGACATCCTCTTTCCAAACTTTCATAACCATGGCAAGTTAAAGATTTATTTTGAAACATTCAAAATCATCCATTCAACAATGGAATTTTATAACAAAAGTTCCTCAGAGTCCCAAGTCTTTAGGGGAGAATAACATAATTCATTTCACCAAATTCATTTAAAATCATTAAAACCTTGGCTTTTCGGTTTGAGTAATAAATTAGGATCTAAGCCATACCGAGTCATGTAATCAATTACTCTTTTCAAAGCCGTTTCCTTTACTTAGGCAAAACCAACTTCAACCCCCATGATAATTTCTAAGGCGTTTCAACTATTCAAAATTGTTTTAGTCTTGCAAGAATTCAGAATTCAAAGAGTACTTAAAACCTTTCCCGAAACATTTCAAAACGAAACTTGTCAATAGACATTCAGGTTCTTTCAAAGTCAATGAAACTCCTCTAATTGAAACCCTCAAGTCAAATTCAAAGGCATTGCCCTTGCCACATTTAAAACAGCTTTAAAACATAAGTTTCATCTAAATAACTTTCTCCTGAAAGAGATACAATGCCTTTCTTAAGAAGCAAGACTAAATCACAATTTCCCCTTTAATAATTCATTTTAGAAAACATGAATCATCCTTTTCTTGATAATTCAAATAAAATAGTAGTAGTCTTTAACTCATCATTTTTCCAGACAACATTTCAATAAAGACTCGGATTTTATAGAAATTTCGGCAGCATCTCCCCTAAAACTTGGACTTTGCCACCCAGTTCGGGTCCCAACTAAACCGTTCCACAATCCTTTTCAACAGTCCAGAATCCAAAATCAATTCAAAATCAAGCTAAATCCAATAGTCGCCTCATTGGCATATCTCAAGGAAACTGTTTCAAAATCACACCAATATCAACCGAATTAACTCATTTCCAAAGCTTTAAAGAAACGGTTCAGCAACAATCATTTATCAAACCAGATCATTTAAAGCAAACCAGGCTAAATCCAAGAGTATATTCTATTTTTCACATTATCAAGAAAATCAACTCAACTCAAATCAATTCCCCACGGATTAAACTCGATTTCAAAGCTTTAAAAGAATCAACTTCAAAAGCATTTCGTTTCACAAAGCCACACAACAATCCATCCAACAAACATTCATAATCAATCGAGACAAATCAACCATACATAAGGTCGATACAATCACCAAATACACATTCTCTCACATCAGTATCCATATGTAATAATTCCAATATATAAGAATATAGTTTTTGGAAAGCGCCCCTACCTCAAAACGCAAATTTCATAATCCAAACTTCTCACAGAGTCCTTTCCGCCTCAACCCGAACTGACGGCAACCAAAACCTCAGCTCCCAGCCACTTTCGCAATAACCAAAGCAACACTAATCGCAACATATAATAGTCAGGACTCGATCCCACGTTACCAAGACTCATATTCATTAACCAAACACAACAGAATACTAACGCGAGATTATTCGAAACATAATTCCTTACCGAAATAACACAATGAGGCAGCTGTGATTTCGAACCGGCCAGGCAACAGCTCCGGTGGCGACCAGAAGCTTCGGTGGATCAACTATAAAAATTGCGCAGCATTAAAACCTTCTCAAAATCTAAAAAGGTAGAAACCTCAATTAAAACCCTTACCGGCAAACTTTTCCGGTGACGGCAGCAGGGTCTTAAGTGGCAGAAGCTCAGCCCGGAGCTCCGGTGGCGATTCCAGAAGTCACAGAACCACTCCCGATGGCCAGAATCACAGAGATGCAGCTCCCTTCTCCGGCAGCGACACCTGCAGTGGTGGCTGGTGCAGAAGCTCACAACACAAGTAGCAACGACGTCCTGAACCTCTTCCTTTCCTTCAGACCAGATCCGGCGGATCTCCAGCAGTGGCAGCACAGGGACGGCGGCGGCAGTCCGAGGCGACGGCGACAGCACATGGCGGCACAGCTCCGCGCGGTGGGTCGCGCTCCTCCTCGCACGATTCTGACAGCAGCTCGTGGCTGGGCCGAACAGCGGCGAAGCTCATCCCTTCGAACGGCAGTCGCGCGGAACTTAGCCCCTCTTCTTCAAGCTTGACAGTGACACGCGAGGCTCCTCCTCCACTGACTCTTGCGCGGGTCTTCCTTCTGATTGCGATGAAGATGAACAGCAACTAACGGCGAGGCGAGGCGGTTGGACAGCGGCGCAGAGCTTCAGCGACAGTGACGCGGATGGCATCTTCGATGAAGCACAAAGATGGAAGCATTTTTTAATGTAGCCTATGGATGTGATCTTTGCTTAGAGCCCTAGCTATTTGACTTTCTTCTTCTTTTCTTGATTTTGGTAACCTACTTTTTTTTTTCTTGATTTGAGTCTTAATAAGAGCTTACCTTTTTCTTGCTTACTTTTGGAAGTGATTCATGTGGGTAGAGAGAAGAGAAGAGAGAGATTGAGTTCGATTCACTTAGCTTTTGTTCAAATGGGATTATTTTTAGTAACTAAATACTTGAACCAGTTAGTGAAATGAAGTGTGGGCTTTTGGTTTTGGGTCAGCCTTGAGTCTATCCTTTTGGGCCAATAATGATAAACACTTCTTGGCCTGAATCAATTTTGGCCTGTTTAGCTTGTTGTTGGCCTATTTTGATTTCTTTTATTTTCTGCACAATTAACAAACTAATCACACACATAATTAAGCTTTTAACCCAAGATAATAATATTTAGTCATAATCAAATAATTATTATTAGTTCTTTAAACTCAACAATCTCCCTTTTGAAGACAAACATTATAAATAAATTGTAAATAAAAGATTGAGAAGGGTTTAAAAAAACTTTTCTTTGATAATACCATCTTCAATGTGAACTTTTCCTTTCTTTTATTCACTTGGCTCCCCTAGATTTTTTGTATTTTTCAACCTGTGCTCAACATAATTTATATAGAAGCAATACCAAACATCCAAAAACTATATCAACCATCTTATAAAGTGAACCAGTCTGATCACTAGCAAATATTTACAAGGATATTAATCCAATCAAACCCCTCATTAGCCTCATCTAATAGCAAATAATAATCATAATAGTGATAAAAAATTTTATCAGAGCTACAAGCAATAAAATAGCAGCCTCAATCAATCAGTGCCAATTGATTCACAAATAGATCATGTTAAAAATAGCAGCACAACAAAGAACATAAATTAAACAGCCTAACTGACAATTCATTTTTCTTTTTTCACTCACTCCCCCTTTTGTTATCAAGGAGAGTTAGTAACCCCTTAATAAACCACTATTTTATGGTTTATCTTATGTTCAATTGAGTGGTTTCATCAAGTCTTTGCCCACTTATTCATATGATTTGCATGATTTTACAATTCCTTCCTAGTTTAGTTCTATGGTTGAAAACTTGCTTCCTAGAAATCTTTAATTTGTGTATTTTAATTCTCCTTTATACCATTCGATGCCGTGATCTGTGTGTTAAGTATTTCAGGCTTTATAGAGCAGGAATGGCTTAGAGAATGGAGAGGAAGCTTGCAAAAATAGAAGGAACACAAGAAACTAAGGAGATAACCAGCGAGCATCGACGCGTACGCATGGCTCACGCGTGCACGCGACATGGAGAAATTTGAAGCAACGCGTGCGCGTGCCTGACGCGTACGTGTGGATTGGAGTTTGCACAAAGACGTGTGCGCGTGACTGACGCGTACGCGTGACACGCCAAAACGACCATCGACGCGCACGCGTGACTGATGCGTACGCGTGACATGCGCGATCTGCAGAATTAACAGAAAATGCTGGGGGCGATTTCGGGCCGAGTTTTGACCCAGTTTCCGGCCCAAAAACACATACTAGAGCCAGGAAACTTGCAGAGACTCAACACACATTCTAGTTAGCATAGTTTTAGTTTTTAGATCTGAATCTGGAGAGAGAAACTACTCTTCCTCTAGGTTTTCTTTTACATTCACATATTCTTAGTTTTATGCTTTTGCTTTGGATATTGAAGAGCCATCACCTCCGTTGAAGATACTATTCTAGTTTGTTTTCTTACTCCTTTATTATTCCATATTCTTAATTCTTGTTTAGAGTTACAATTGGATTATTTTTAGAATTTATTAATTCAAAGGATTACTTTTACTTTTAATTAAATTGTAGTTATTGTTTATCATGTCTTCCTTTTATTCCCTTTTTAATTCTATGCTAGTAGTATCCATGTCAATGGAGTAGATTCCCAACTTGACATGGGGGTTGATTAAAAGGAGACACTTGAGTTGGAATGCTCAAGTGATTAGTTAAATTGGAAGTTGTTGGCTAATTCTCTATTTACTAACGCTAGACCTTCCCAAGGGAGAGGACTGGGATTTGCGAATAAGAGTTAGCTTAATCACTTGACTTTCCTTTATTTAGTAAGGGTTAACTAAGTGAAAATAACAACCTCTTTATACTACACTTGAGAGAATTCCAATAAGGATAGAACTTCCAATTAATCATTCTCCCAGTCAAGGCCTTTTATTTAGAATAATATAAATCTCTTTTAATTTTCATTGCTTTAATTTACAATCATATGCTTGTGCCCATTGCCCAAACTCAAAATTCCCCAGAAAACTCCTGATTAATAAGATAGCACCCTTTTGTCAACTTGTTGGGAGACGACTTGGGACTCATACTCCCAGGATTTTTATTCTAAATTTTGTGACAACCTTTCTAAATTGATGAGCGAATTTTTGCTGGTTAAGAGCTATACTCGCAACGTGTTTCTATATTGATTTTTTAATTGGCTGACTTCCGCCACCCATCAATTTTTGGCGCCGCTGCCGAGGAGTTTCAATTGTGTGCTAAATTATTAATTAGTGTACATATTTTTTATTTTTGTATATTTTATTTTATTTTATTACCATGAGCTGTATGTTTCTTTTATTGAATGACACGTTCGTTGCCTGATCCGAGCTTAGCTGCATTTGATCCTGAAATTGAAAGAACTCTTTCACGTATTAGGCGAGCTCGGCGTCGGTTAGCCTCTGAGAGTGGTGAAGTGATTGTTATTGATTCACCAGTCTCATCTGAGGGCGAATCTTAACTGCCATCTGAGGAAGAAACAAGCTCTTTTTCTACTGATTTGGTTGATTTAGATACAGGTAATATGGCGGAGCCCAGGAGGATTACTCTCTAGGAAGCTGGAGCCCCAGACTTTACTCTGCAACCGTATCAAGTGCGACACCCAAATCTGGCTGCAGATTTTGAACTGAAGATTGCACTAATCAACTTGATGCCCAAGTTTCATGGCTTACCTGCTCAGGACCCTATCAAGCACCTCAGGAATTTTCAGACAGCCTGTTCTACTGTTAGGCGTCATGGTGCAAATGAAACTTCTATTCTGTTAACCGCCTTCCCATTTTCTCTTGAGGAAATGGCGAGGGAGTGGTACTACTCCCAACCTGAAGCAACTGTTACCAACTGGGATACGTTCAGGAGAGAATTCCTAGAAAAATACTTTCCAGCTGAAGTTACAGATAGACTGAGAAAAGAGATCTCTTGCATTATTCAAGGTGAATCAGAGACTCTTTATGAGTACCGGGAGCGCTTCAAGAATCTTCTGGATGCATGCCCCTACCACATGATTGACAAGTTGGTATTAATCAGCACTTTCACTCAAGGCATGAAGCCTCGGGATAAGACTACATTGGATGGTGGTAGTAATGGCTCTCTGAAAAAGTACAAGACCGCAGATGAAGCATGACAACTGATCAGCGATCTAGCTGAGTCCACTTGGAATCACAGGCACAGGAATAGCCACTCAAAGGCTGTTGTAGAGGTTTCCTCCAGTAATGAGACTACTGCCGTCACACAGGCTATATGTGAAATGACCAACCTACTGAAGCAAATGCAGTTGAATCAACAACAACCTCATCCTCTCCCTCCACAACAAAGCCAACAATTGGTCCCCCAAAGAGTATGCGGAATTTGTGCTGATTATAGTCACTACACTGATGAGTGCCCGTAGCTCTAATAAGAAGACAACACTGTGGCAGCTACTCATAACTTCTATGAACCGCCCGAATCAAGGATACAATCAACAATGCAGCAACTACAACCACGGTGGGAACTATAACCAAGGGTGGCAGGACAACTTCAACCAGGGTTTGAGAGATAATTCTAACCATGGCTAGAAGGACAACTATAATAGAGGAGGCAGAGACAATCAGGGAAACCAGAAGTGGAATAACAATGACAATCAGCAGAACCAGAATCAACAGAACTATTCCTATCAACAGCAGAATCCGAACCAGCCTTACAGAGCACCTCACCTAAGGCAGTCCCAAGGACCCTAGCACAACCAACAACAGGTTCCTCAGATCACTTATCCTCCTTCCTCATCAAATGACGAGATACTTCGTTCTCTTGCACAAGGACAACAAGACATGCAGACTACACTGAACTCTACTTTAAATGGTCTGAATGCCACTTTACAAGCTCTCGTCTTCCGGATAGATTCATTACCTGCTTCCACCAACCAGCCTTCAAGCTCTAATGAAATTCCTTCTCAACCCTTACCTAACCCCAAGAGTGGCATCAATGCCATCATTTTGAGGTCCAGAATCACACTGCAAGAGAGGAATCCAGAGGAGCCAAGCCCACAAGAACACGCCCCAATTGAAGACTTAGTTAAAGTAGAAGATGCTGAAGAGGAAGAGGAAGTACAAGACATGGTTGAAGAAGAAGTAGCTCAGCCAAGGAATGAAGCACCAAAGGAAGCAGAAGCTGCAAGTGGCGCCATTCCTATCCCATTTCCACACCTTGCACGGAAGTCTAGAAAGCAGATGGAACTTGATCCCAAAATGGTAGAAATTTTCAAAAAGGTTGAGGTAACTGTTCCCCTTTTTGATGTTATTCAACAAGTACCTAAATATGCAAAGTTTCTGAAAGATTTATGCATACATAAAGATAAAATAAATGAATTAGAAATTATTCCTTTAGGTAGTTCTATATCTGCTTTAATGGGGGTATACCTGAAAAATGTAGTGACCCAGGTCCATGCATGGTTAACTGTACCATTGGGGGTGTAATATTTTCTGACTGCATGTGTGATTTAGGAGCGTGTGTTAGTATAATACCATTGTCTATATATGATGCTTTGAGGCTCCCTCCCTTAAAAAGGTCGGCAGCTCGTTTTGTGTTAGCAGATAAAAGCATTATTACAGTGGTTGGAATTGCTGAAGACGTGCTAGTGAGCATTAAGGGGCTCACATTTCCCATTGACTTCTATATCTTGGAAATGCCCCCTAATGACTCAGGAAGACCATCATCAATCCTGCTTGGAAGACCATTCCTGAAGACTTTGAAGTTCAAGCTGGATGCCTTCTCAGGAACTTACTCCTTTGAGATAGATGGCAGAGCTGTGAGTTTCAGTTTAAATGAAGCTATGAAGCACCCTCCGAAAGATCATTCCATCTTCCAGTATGACATCATTGATGAAACTGTAGCTGCAGTTCACCAAGAAGAAATAGAAGAAAAGCAAATGGAGCAAGGTCCAAGTGTGGGGACACCCTCTGAACATAATGAAGACACCTTGCCATTATCACTAGTTCCAGATAATCCAGAGCCTAGCCATGAGCAGAAATTGGACTTAAAACCCCTTCTACCCCACCTCAAGTATGCTTACCTTGAGGATAATCAGAAGCTACCAGTTATCATTGCAAGGGAACTCACTTCCCAACAGGAGGAGCAGCTGCTCAGTGTGCTGAGAAAACACAAGAAAGCAATTGGGTGGAGCTTGATAGATATAGTTGGCATCAGCCCTCAAGTTTGTGAGCACATAATATTCTTAGAAGAGGGAGTAAAGCATGTCCGTCAACTCCAAAGAAGATTGAATCCCACCATCTTGGAAGTTGTCAAGAAAGAAGTGACCAGGCTACTTGAAGCAGATATCATTTACCCCATCTCAGACAATGAATGGGTCAGTCCAGTGCAAGTGGTGCCCAAGAAGTCTGGAGTAACAACAGTAAAGAATGAGCATGGAGAGCTCCTGACAACTAGAGTGCAGAATTCATGGAGAGTTTGCATTGATTACAGGCGTCTCAACCAAGCTACTCGCAAGGATCATTACCCCTTGCCATTTATTGATCAGATGCTTGATCGCCTATCAGGTAAATCCCATTATACAGGTTATACAGGTTATTTTCAAATTCATATAGCTCCTGAAGATCAGGAAAAGACTACTTTTACATGTCCCTTTGGAACGTATGCATATAAGAGAATGTCTTTTGGCTTATGTAATACACCGGCTACTTTTCAAAGATGCATGATGAGCATCTTTTAAGATCTTATTGAGAACTGTATGGAAGTTTTCATAGATGATTTTAGCGTATATGGTGATTCCTTTAACCTTTGCTTGGATAGTTTAGCTAGAGTATTAGACAGGTGTGTTAGTTCAAACCTTGTATTGAATTTTGAAAAATGTCATTTTATGGTAAAACAAGGGATTGTTCTAGGACATGTTGTCTCTAATACTGGTATTTCTATAGATCCAGCAAAGGTAAATGTCATTCCTAGTTTACCTTACCCCTCCTCCGTGAGGAAAGTCCGTTTGTTCCTTGGTCATGCAGGTTTTTACCGGAGATTTATTAAGGACTTCAGTAAGGTAGTATTTCCTTTATCCAGACTGCTACAGAAAGATGTTGAGTTCGAGCTGAGTGAGGATTGCATGCAAGCATTTGATAAACTGAAAATCGCCTTGAATCAAGCTCCGATTGTGAGAGGACCAGACTGGAGCCAGCCTTTTGAGATTATGTGTGATGCCTCCAACCATGCAGTACACTGGCTCAGCGCAAAGGTAAGGATCCTTTCGTAATTGCTTATGCGTCTAAGACCTTAGACGCTGCTCAATCTAATTACACCACCACTGAAAAAGAGCTTTTGGCTATTGTTTTTGCTCTGGATAAATTCCGAGCCTATTTACTTGGTACTAAGGTGGTAGTGTACTCAGACCATGCAGCTCTAAAGTATTTATTAGCTAAAAAAGAGTCCAAACCAAGGTTGATACGTTGGATACTGTTGCTGTAAGAATTTGATTTAGAAATTAAGGATAGGAGTGGTAACCAAAATTTAGTGGCAGACCACTTGAGCACATTAAGGGTGACTCCACTCCTATCAATGATGCTTTTCCATTTGATAGCTTGCATGCAGTATCTGAAGTAGTTCCTTGGTATGCATCTATAGCTAATTATCTAGTTAGCCATACTTTCCTTCCTAATTTTACTAAGCATCAAAGAGACAAGCTGAAAAGCAAGTCTAAATATTATATATGGGATGATATATACTTATGGAGTGTAGTGCTGACCAGGTAATTAGAAGGTGTATACCCCAATCAGAATTCCAGTCCATTTTAGAGGCCTGCCACTCTTCTGAGAGTGGAGGACATTTTGGCCCTCAAAGAACAGCTAGAAAAATTTTAGACTGTGGATTCTGGTGACCTACTCTTTTTAAGGATGCCGCTACCTTTTGTAAATCCTGTCCCCATGCAAAAGGTTTGGTAATATATCCAAGAGGGATGAGATGCCCCAACAGATTATGCTTTTCTGTGAAATTTTTTATGTTTGGGGCATTGACTTCATGGGTCCATTTCCAAACTCTAGTGGTTACCTTTATATAATATTAGCTGTAGATTATATTTCTAAATGGATGGAAGCAATTTCTACCCGCACTGATGATGCTAAAATTATTGTCTCCTTTGTTAGAAACCATATTATCTGTCGCTTTAGATCACCACGAGCAATCGTGAGTGATCAAGGCACTCACTTCTGTAACAGGAGATTAACAGGATTACTGAAGAAGCATGGAATTGTTCACAAAGTAGCAACAACTTACCATCCCCAGACCAATGGTCAAGCAGAGGTATCTAACAGAGAAATAAAGCGCATTTTGGAAAAGATAGTAAAGCCTCATAGGAATGACTAAAGCACCAGACTTGTTGATGCGCTCTGGGCATATCGGACAGCGTACAAGACACCCATTGGGATGAGCCCCTTCGCTTAGTGTACAGAAAGGCTTGCCACCTTCCAGTAGAGGTGGAACATAAGGCTTTCTGGGCAGTGAGGGAGTACAACATGGGATTCGAGCAAGCTGGCGCTGAAAGGAAGCTGCAGCTGGCAGAACTGGAGACCCTTCGACTCGAAGCTTATGATAACTCCAGATTATACAAAGAGAAGATGAAGGCTGTGCATGACAAGCATATCAAGATAAGAGAGTTCAGACCAGGAGATCTGGTTCTCCTTTACAACTCCAGGCTGAGACTCATGCCAAGAAAGCTGAGATCCAGATGGGAAGGTCCCTACGGAGTGGAGAAAGCAGAGCCATATGGCGTCTTTCACCTGCATCATCCTTCAAGTTCCAATTGCATCAAGGTCAATGGACATCGCTTAAAGCTTTATCATGGTGAAAGGATGAAGGAACACAAAGAGTTAGAGGTCTTCCTCTTGGAAGACCCACCAACAGAAGCAGAATGAGCCTGAAGACCGTCCAACTTAAGGACGTAAAAGCAAAGTGCTAGGTGGGAGACAACCCACCATGGTATGATTATTCCTTTTCAGTCTTAGTTTTATTTTATTTTATTCTAATTTATGTTTATTAGTGTCATTCATAACATCAGCATCTTCATTTTTCATTTTGCATTCTAAAAAAAAAATTGCACGCGACGCCCAAGCGTCGCTGACGCGTACGCGTCATACGTGCATTCGAAACAAAGAAGAATGAAACAGAGAGTTGCGTAGGAGCATAGCTGGAGGCGTGCCTTAGGCACAAACACGCCCACACGAACGCATCCTTGACGCGTCCGCGTCACTTACAAAATCAGCCTTCCACGCGTGCGCGTCACTTACGCGTACGCATGACCCTACAAAACGGCGTAAATAGGTGTATGGCCAGATAGTTATGATGGAGTGGGGCTGAAATTGTGCTGGAAGCACAAGCCCTATCACGCGTATGCGTCCCCCACACGTACGCGTCATTTTACCCATTCAGGCCATTCACGCATACGCGTCCCTGACGCGCACGCGTCGCCCTAAATTTTGGCAAATGTGCGAATTGAACAGAGAGTTATGCGTGCGCGAGGCTGCTCTCGCGCCAATAGCACAATTCATGGCACGCGTACGCGTCCCTCACGCGTACGCGTTACTTGAAAATAGCGCAACCCACGCGAACGCGTGATGCACGCATCCGCATCACATGCAACGCACAGTTTAACTAGATCTGCGCCAAAATTCTTATCTTTTCTCCCCTAATCCTAATTCTTTCTTCTCCCTTCTTATTTCTTTCTTCTCCCTTCTTAATTCTTTCTTCCTTCTTACTTTTTCTTTTCTTCTTTCCTTCTTCATCTTCTTCATCAAGGTTCTTTTCTTCTTTCCCTTTTTACTTTTCCATTAATACTTTTATTTATGTTTTCTTTTTCTTTTTCTTTTTAATTTCATTATCTATGTTTTCTTTTTCTTTCTTTTTCTTTTTTTTCTTTTTACATCCTTTTAATTGGTGTTAGAAATTTAATTGGGTGATTGTTTTCTTTTATATTTTGCTTGTGAATATATTAAAGGAATTGTTTGACAATTAATATTAATTCTTAGGGTTGCTTGCATGTTCAAATTTAATAATTTCAATAAAATATTTACTATGCATGCTAAGTGTTTGTGAAAAAGCCCGTATGGTATTGTGCATTTTTAAATTATTCTATTCTTCTACTCTAATGCCTGTTTTTCACAAAACTCCTTTTAATATTTTATTAATTGAATATAATTGTCAATACAAACAGATGGTTAGTTGAAACATTTGATAATCAAATTGGGCAATTAATGCTTGATCTATGCTACTCATGCCTTTGCCGGCATGCCAATAAACATCTTGCATCTTGCCATAATATGCACTTGCTCTATTTCCATGGATGAACTGATCACATGTAGTCACGACCATGTGATAAAAGTCATCCTTCTTTACCTTGGCATTGATTATCACTTGTATTGTGTTCTTCCTTGCTTTAACCATTAGCTTTACATGTTACTTTCCTTTTTCCTTTTCAGGATGGCGACCAAGAAGGGTAAAGAGAAAGCTACTCCCAAACCACCGGCAAGGAAAGGACCAAAAAGAACACTAGCTGCGAAACCATCCTCAACAGCAGTCAAACCGACAACAAAGAGGGTCAAGAGGGTCATTAAGGTCAATGAAACAGAGAAAACCTTTCCAACAAAGGACACTGCGCAGTTCACCAACCGCTACTGTGAGCAGATGTTCCTTATTCTGGCTGAGAGGAACTACAACAATGAGCACCTACTCATCCTCTCTACCCACATTGTTAAGTTTGTTGAGCCCCACGTTGAACATAGACAATGGAAATTCTTACGGAGACAGCCACGGCAGGTCAATCTTTCATGGGTAGTCGAATTCTACTCTAATTTTCACATGCCAACCCTGCAGTCTGTCTATGTCCGTCAGAAGCAAGTCCCCATAACTGAAGAAGCCATTCAGTGAGTTTTAGATCTTCCCCCTGCTCCAGAAGGATTGGACGCATACCAAGAAGCCTCCTTCAAGCGCCAGACATACCAATTTGACTGGGACACCGTCCTCAGAGTTATCACACAACCTGACAGCAGATGGATATATGGATACCATCAATCCCGACCTAAGAGCATATTGGCTTCAGCGCTCACCTTGGAAGCTCGAGTATGAGCACAAATTATGTCCCATTACGTCTTTCCGAGCACTCACGAGTCCTCCTTCACTGCAGATATGGCTGTTCTACTCTAGTGTATGTATCCTTACAGACCAGCCTCTAAATTTACCAAGACACATCCGGAATGCCATGGGACACGTACAGATTACGGGCAACCTACCTTTTTCTGCCTTGGTTTCAGATCTAGTCTCGGCAGCCAGAGTTTCCTTCAGAGCTGGGGACACCAAGACCACACTTCCGCAGGACGATCAGTATGTTCCCAACGGAAAGTACATCAGACCTCCAACAGCCACTATCAACCGGACCACAGACCCGGCCGGAGATATTCATTCTCCTTCCACATCACAAGAACCTTCAACAAATCAACTGCTCCTTCAGATACTGGAGAGGTTGGACCGGCTTGACCGGCAGGCAAAGCGAAGAGAGTGCCGTAACAAGCGCCGATTTACTTCCCTCAAAGAGCTGATTGTTGGCAACCACCCACCTAAAGAAGACCTAGACACTCCGGACTCCACTTCATCTACTAGCACAGGGAGCCATGACATCCCAACTGTGGAGATGCTGCTACCAGCCCCCCTTTGTTCCTGACTAATGGCACCGAGGACGGTGCCAAGCTTTAAGTGTGGGGAGGTCGGTCAGTACCTGACTTCCGGAGGTAAATTCTCTTTCTTAACACCAATAAGTTATTTTTCTTTTGTTAGGATAGGATAGATTGCATAGTAATAGGTGTTTGCATGTATGTTCTATTTGGTTGAAAAATAATAAGTTTCTTTTTAAGACCCTATTTTTGAAAAAATTTCACTAATTTAAATCAAAACTTTTGAGTTAAAAACTTGCTTGAAGATTGTAAATTGGAATATGAATTATAGCTAAGAACACACAACCTGTGAGATTTGAGCTTAATTACATGGTTACATTATTTAACCATAATATTTTATTCTTGTGTGTTTTCGTCTCTATGGCTGCAATCTTTGCTTTGTCTCATTCTATATGTCCAATGTTTAGTGTATTTACATGCTTGCATATGATTGAGGCCATTAATTGTTATTAGCTCACTTATCCCAAATAGCCTACCCCTTTTAATTACCTTTGTTAGCCACTTTGAGCCTTTTAATCCCCATTTGTTCTATATTTTACCACATCACTAGCCTTAAGCGGAAAAACAAATTAATTACCCTAAATTGAATCTTTGGTTAGCTTAAGATAGAGATTGCGTATCAACTAAGTGTGGAAAAAATTGTGAAAACTTGGGTTAATGAAAATGTACAGTATTTTATTGATAAAATATTAGAAATTTGGGTACCTACTCATGTGAAAAAAAATTAAAAATCCATGTGCATTGATGAGTTATGTTTATTTTTCCATAAAAAAATCCAAAAATATTCAATAAATAAGTAAATAAATAAGGGGACAAAATTACCCCAATGCTAAGTTAAGTTAATGAAAAGATCAATGCATATGTGATACAAATTAAAAAAAGAGTTGATGCATGAGTATGTAATGCAAAAGTGGAAATTTTGGGTAGCTAGGCATGAATTTAAAAGTATATATAGTGTGTGTATAGGTGAGAGCTTAGGTTAGTCAAGGATTCAATTTATAGCTCACTTAGCCATATATATATATATATATAACCTCACCCTTACCTTAGCCCCATTACAACCTTGAAAAGGCCTTATGATATTTGCATTGGTACATTAAATATTTGTTGATTGGTTAGGTGAAGAACAAAGTTTAGAAAGCATGACTAGGAAAGACTAGAGTGAATTACCCCATACACTTGAGTTATTAGAGTGCATATACACCATCAGTGAGGGTTCAATGCTTGATTCTATATTCCCTGCTTTCATGAGCTGTCTTCTTACAAGTTTACTTGTCTTTTATTGTATGATTTGAAATAATGGAATTTGATTTATGTTTGTCTTGAAGAACTTATTTATTTTTAACTAAGTAGACAGAATCATCTTAGCATATAGTTGCATTCATATATAAGCTGCATTGCATTGCATGAGTCTTACTTTTTCCTACTCATTTATTTTATCTCCTTGAGCTAAGCATGAGGACATACTAATGTTTAAGTGTGGGGAGGTTGATAAACCACTATTTTATGGTTTATCTTGTGTTCAATTGAGTGGTTTCATCAAGTCTTTGCCCACTTATTCATATGATTTGCATGATTTTACAATTCCTTCCTAGTTTAGTTCTATGGTTGAAAACTTGCTCCCTAGAAATCTTTAATTTATGTATTTTAATTCTCCTTTATACCATTCGATGTCGTGATCTGTGTGTTAAGTGTTTCAGGCTTTATAGGGCAGGAATGGTTTAGAGAATAGAGAGGAAGCTTGCAAAAATGGAAGGAACACAAGAAACTAAGGAGATAACCAGTGAGCATCGACGCGCACGCATGGCTCACGCGTGCACGCGACATGGAGAAATTTGAAGCGACGCGTGCGCGTGCCTGACGCGTACGCGTGGATTGGAGTTTACACAAAGACGTGTGCATGTGACTGACGCGTACGCGTGACACGCCAAAATGACCAGCGACGCGCACGCGTGTCTGACGCGTACGCGTGACATGCGCGATCTGCAGAATTAACAGAAAATGCTGGGACAATTTTGGGCCGAGTTTTGACCCAGTTTCTGGCCCAGAAACACAGACTAGAGCCAGGAAACATGCAGAGACTCAACACACATTCTAATTAGCATAGTTTTAGTTTTTAGATCTGAATCTGGAGAGATAAACTACTCTTCCTCTAGGTTTTCTTTTTACATTCACATATTCTTAGTTTTATGCTTTAACTTTGGATATTGAAGAGCCATTACCTCCGTTGAAGATACTATTCTAGTTTTTTTTCTTACTCCTTTATTATTCCATATTCTTAATTCTTGTTTAGAGTTACAATTGGATTATTCTTAGAATTTATTAATGCAAAGGATTACTTTTACTTTTAATTAAATTGTAGTTATTGTTTATCGTGTCTTCTTTTTATTCCCTTTTTAATTCTATGCAAGTAGTATCCATGTCAATGGAGTAGATTCCCAACTTGACATGGGGTTGATTAAAAGGAGACACTTG
The DNA here is from genome assembly GCF_003086295.3 of Arachis hypogaea. Taxonomy (NCBI): domain Eukaryota; kingdom Viridiplantae; phylum Streptophyta; class Magnoliopsida; order Fabales; family Fabaceae; genus Arachis; species Arachis hypogaea. The sequence continues at coordinate 128,699,340 of NC_092054.1, read as the reverse complement.
AGTTGGAATGCTCAAGTGATTAGTTAAATTGGAAGTTGTTGGCTACCTCTCTATTTACTAACGCTAGTCCTTCCCAAGGGAGAGGAATAGGATTTGCGAATAAGAGTTAGCTCAATCACTTGACTTTTCTTTATTTAGTTAGGGTTAACTTAGTGAAAATAACAACCTCTTTATACTACACTTGAGAGAATTTCAATAACGATAGAACTTCCAATTAATCATTCCCCCAGTCAAGGCCTTTTATTTAGAATAATATAAATCTTTTTTAATTTTCATTGCTTTAATTTACAATCGTATGCTTGTGCCCATTGCCCAAACTCAAAATTCCTCAGAAAACTCCTAATTAATAAGATAGCACCCTTTTGTCAACTCGTTGGGAGACGACCTGGGACTCATACTCCCAGTATTTTTATTCTAAACTTTGTGACAACCTTTCTAAATTGATGAGCGAATTTTTGCTGGTTAAGAGCTATACTCGCAACGTGTTTCTATATTGATTTCTTAATTGGCTAACTTCCGCCACCCATCACCCCTGCACAAAATATGTTAAGCTTCCAAATTCAATTCAGCAGTGCAAACAGTTCAGAAAATATCAGTTTTTTCAAACTATTACGGTCATCCAAATGAAATGAAAAGTATCAAAGTAACATAAGTGAAATATCATAAATAATTTTTCCTGAGTAGCAGCATCAACAAGGAGCTATACATCAGATCTCTTATTCTTGATTCCCAAAATTTCTTCTTTTTCATGCTCATATGTCATTTGATCATCTTCCAACGATTCAAGGTACTTTAGAAGTACTTCAACTCTGCTTTGAGACTTTCTCAATGAAATTTCATTTTGAATTGCAAGTCTCCTAACTTGTTGGTTAGAGTTGATCATTTACTTAGTAAGGTTTAAAAATTCTTACAACACATCTTTGACAATACCATTAATAAGTACTTGTTGGAAGTTGATGTACTAGCAGCAGATGGAGGAGAGATACTTTCATCTTCTTCTTCTATAATCGTATCTCTGGCAGCCTTAGTCCTTTTTTCTTTTGTATATTTGACTGCACCACCGTCTTTAAGAGATGAAATTCTATTCTGTTGTGTCTTATTGTTTAGAACAACACCAAAATGCTAAAAAAAAGGTTAAAAACATGCTATATGAAAGTGAAATATTTTTATCACTTTTGATGCAATCATGCATATGACGCATCATAAGATATGAAAATAAAATTTTAGTTTTGTTAATGATGGCATAGAGAACCAAGATGTCACAGAGAGTAACCCGTGATAAGACCCGCTTTAAGGTAAGGGAATCTGGATGATAATACAATGTAACTGGGCTTTAACAGGACCTAGAGCTTTATGGTTCGGAGTAACACCATCTATGTGAGAGATGTTCTCACAAATATTGGCTAAAACATCCTTGTGTGAAATACCCAGATCATTGTTCCATTTTTCAAAGAGGTAGGCATTAACACCAACATCATAATAATCTAGGACATCACTAATGGATTCTTTATTTAAATAGATTTTATGACCTTTAATATAAGAGTGAACACTTTCTTCATGATAATACATGTTGGCATAAAATTCTCTAACTAAATCAAGGTAAACTTATTTTCTGATTTCAAAAAGTTTTTTCCAGTCCGAGTAAACAATGTTTTCAATAAAATTAATCACCTTTTTAGCAAGAGCATTTAAATTAGTCACATATGTTGTACACAAAGGTCTTTTAAAAATAATAACTCTATGAAATTCAAAGTTCATGCTGGATGAGAACTGATGAGGATCAAAATGGAAATGAGAAATATTACCAAAATGTGATTTGAAACCAACAGATCAGGATTTTCTGGTTCTTTTACAGAGTTGAGAAAAGGTCTTCGGTTACCTTTAGAAGGGTGACTAGAAGGAGCAGAACGTCCTTGAGGATGAGATGAAGAACGAGGAGGTGGAGACGATGGAGGTTCTTCGTTAGTCATGGGTCTCTTCCCCTTCGCGATGTTAGCCCTAGAGGTTCCAGCCTTTGTTGGTGCCATTGATAGACATCAAGAAGTGGTTTTGGCCCGTGCTATTGGTTCGGGGACAGGAGAGGAGTGTGATGAATAATGGAAGTGAATATGGATATGAGTGTGAGCTTGGCCTTTTGAAGGAAGGTTTTGTGGAGCATGATAGGAACCAATGCCTCTTCGTGTAACAACTTTCTTTCTCTTCTTTATGAAATAGCAAAGAATGCAGTTTTTGAGAATTAATGGAGTTTGGAAGAGAAAATGAATGGTTTACTTTTTTACAACTGCTATAATTACTTGAATTTTGAAAACACAAAATGTATTTTGAGAAAACATTTGAAAAGGTATCTCAAAAAAAAATGATTAAAAAAATGTGCAAACAAATATTTGAAAAGACTAGTCAAAGAGAATGTGCAGAAATCTAAATTTGATTTGACTTGATAGAAAATTCTAAGAAAAAGTATTTTGAATTTATGATTAAGAATTCAATAAGGTCCACATCATAGAATAGAATTTTCTTTTTGGGCTAAATAAGTGGCTTAGAGAAAGGGGGTTGAATCTAGGCCTCTTTTTACTTTGCTTGCTTTTATTTCAAACAGGATGGAATTTAAAGAATCTGTTGAGTCAACTCTTGTTGAAAATGCAGGAGACACTTTTATTCTATTTCTTGTCGATAGAAGAGTCAAAACAGAATTGTGAGGGGGCAAAGTTGCTGTGACGTTAGGCTGGATTGAGTAAGCAGGAGACAATTTATTTTGTCTCTAAAACTAGGATCAAAACAGAAAGGAAGAGTGACACAATTACATATTCTGGTTCAACCACCTTGTGCAATGTGGCATACATCCAGTTTCTCCTACAACGGTGGTAAAATTTTTACTATCTTTTAATGATTACATACACCTATTTCTCTAGGATTCAACCCAATTATATTTGGGACAAATTCAGCTTCTACCCAAGCTAGATTTGACTAGGTTCACACTTTGAATTTTCAACCACTAAGTGCTTATCCAACTTAACAAGAGAATCCCCTCAGGATCATTAATACAAAATAGATAAACGTACAAAAGATATTTGAAATAAATATTTGGCTTTTCTCCAATTCTAACTCTCTTTGACTTTTCTCTCAATGACTTTTTCTTAATGGCTCACATTAATGCCTTTTTCATTGAAACAAAGAAAGATAAAACTGAGAAAGCTGAATATTCAATAGAGAACCATGAAGGAGAAGAAGGTATAGCTTTGTAAGTTATGAAAATTCAAACTTTGTGCTCTCATTCCTTGAATCAATCTTTGGCTGTTTACCCCTTTAATAGAGGAGTAAAGCTTCCAAAGCTTGAAACTTTGCTTGAACTTATTTGACTTCTTCTTCCCCAAATTCAGCAGTAGCAACAGCGCAGAAGAGAGATAGAGTAGTAGCAGTGATTGAACCTTACATGCATATATACCTACCATCTTTTTTTATCCCTTTTCAAATTGCTTCAAAGATCTGAGCCTTTCAATTGCGCTTTAGCTTTAAGTTACTTTCCTGACCCTTGATTTGTAGCAGGATTCCATAACCTTCATTTTGTTCAGATTTTTAGTTCGGTGCATGCAAAAGGAGGATTTCTTCAACAATCTTCAATAAAGCACAAAGATGAAAAGTTTTTTGAAGTAGCCTTCGGATGTGATCTTTGTTTCGAGCTCTAATTATTTGACTTTCTTCTTCTATGCTTGATTTTGATAACCCATTTTTTCTTCTTGATTTGAACCCTAATAAGAGCTTTCTTTTTTTTACTTACTTTTGGAAGTGATTTACGTAGGTTGAGAAAAGAGAAGAGAGAGACTGAGTTCAATTCACTTAGCTTTCGTTCAAATGGGATTATCTTTAGTAACTAGATATTTGAACCAATTAGTGAAGTGAAGTGTGGGCTTTTGATTTTGGTCCAGTCTTGATTCTATCCTTCTTTCTTGTGTTTGGATATCAGCAACTATCCTTTTGGGCTAATAATAATAAACACTTTTGGACCTGAACTAATTTTAGCTATTTAGCTTGTTGTTGGTCTGTTTTAATTTCTTTTATTTTCTACATAATTAACAAATTAATTACACACATAATTAAATTTTTAAGTCAAGATAATAATATTTAGTCATCATCAAATAATTGTTATTAATTTTTTAAACTCAACTATAATAATAATAATAATAATAATAATAATAATAATAATATATTAATAATATATTATTATTATTATTATTATTATTATTATTATTATTATTATTATTATTATTATTATTATTATTATTATTATTATTATTATTATTTCTTCCCTGGATAACATTTTTCTTATTAATGAAGGTCTGCATTGCCTAACATATTTTTGGTGCATCATATATTTTTTTCCGTTTTATATGATGGTAATTGTGAATTGTGATTGAAGCCTCAAATAAACTAAGTTATTACACCATGTAGAAAAGAAACTACTGATAGTGTTGTATAATAACTCAGTTATTATTTTATTGTCAGTGAGTTCTGTTAGTTGCCTTTAGTTATGGTATTGAGTTATATGTAAGGTCCATATATAAAACATGTGTAGAGAACTCATCAGTTTTGGTTTATATATATATATATATATATATTAAACACTAGATAGGCGTGGATTCATCTCCGAGCTGGAGAGCTCCCCGCACCCATGCCGGTTCCAGTCCCAGGTGGAGGCTCTCCTCCACGGTAGCACCTCCTCCACCTGGTCCCTTTCTTTGGGGGTGCATGTGCTCCTCTGACAGTAGTCGTCAGCCATCCCTTTCAGCTTTTTTCTCACGCAACCTCGCATCCTTTTCACCGAATCACTGAGGCAACCTTCCTTCTTGATGGATCTGTTTGAATAGGAAATGATTTCTTTGAACCCTAGGAGCTTTGCTTTCTTCTCCAACTTTTGTTTCGTCTACCGTACGAAACTGTGTCTACGAGCTGTGTTCTCCTGGGAGTTTGTTCGTCGCCCTTCATCCGGGTTATTGATTTCCCAATTTTCCGCTCAGATTCAAGATCTCAGATCAATCAATCAGGTGCATCCAAACCTATTTTCCTCTTCATCCTTTTTCTTTTTCCTTCATTGTGTCGATCCTTGTGATGAATTTTAGCATCTGTTCCACGATTGACCCAGATTTTATTGTCTATGGTTTCTGAAATCCCTAATTATGCAAATTCTGATGATTTTTGGTATCTGTTCTATGGTTAAGCGACATTTTATTTTCTAGGATTTGTGAAATTCCTAATCTTGCAAATTATGATCGTTTTGGGTATCTGTTCGATGTTTAAGGCACATGTTATTGTGTAGGGTTTGTGAAATTTCTAATTTAAAAATTGTGTTTCTGATTTGGTTTTTTTGTGGGTTCATGTTCTTGGTTACATTTTTTGGGATTTGCTGTTAACCTTCATTTTAAACTCATTATCAGATCTCCTTTTGTTACCTGTTGAATTGTTTGTAGCATGTGTGTTGTGTTTTTCATGAATATATTTTTAATTTTTTACTTTGTGTACATTCAACAAATCCCTTGATTTTTTAAACTGTTTCCTGTATTCAGAAACTTGTTCTGTTATCTATGTTTGATGTAATATTCGCATGAAAACGTGGTCTGGATACATAATAAGGTTGTGCTGTATATTCTTCATTGGAAATTCAAAATTTGGGAATCATTATCAAGGTATGAGGTTTCAATCTCATCCCTTTCATGAATGTTGATGTCATTGAGAGATTTTTACTCATGTTTGTATATACTTTTTTTTCCACTCATCTCCTATTTTCAATGTATCCTTACCTAACACATTTACCAACTCTCATTGTCATGAGTAGAATCATTGTTTGGGGTAGTTGATTACTGCCTTCCCTATGGTCTTATGGCGTGTAGGTGCACTGTAGTAAGTATGGTCTCATATCTCAGTTTCTGGTCCCTATTTCTTGATTTATTGAAAGTTTCACTTGTTTTTCCTGTTTTTGTGTTGGTTCATGTTTTGCTCCTATGATTAGTTGTCTCTATGCCATTGAATGGAGATGAGAATGTGGGAATGCCTATCAAGGTATGGGCTTTCTATCTAACCTATTTGGTGAGTATTGATGTGATTGATATGAATTGATTCATAGCATCTTCCTCATTGAATGAAAGATTTTTTCTTTCAACTCAATTGCATTCTCAGTTTTTTTATTATTTATGTACAAATTATTTTGTATTTCACCTCTTGAAAAGACATGGGAGTCTTTTCCTGAATTTGAGATGTTATTCACAAAGGAAGTAGCTTTGTTAGAATAAGATGGCATCACTCCACTATTTGTGTTACTAGCTCTGCCCCAAAGTTTAATTAATTTTCACAATTTTTTCCATTCTTATTTTCTATTGATAATTAGAGAAAAAAAATTATGGCATCACTCCACTATTTGTGTTTCTGGTTGCATGTGGGTTTTGTGGATGATTATGAAGGAATCGGTTTTATGTCATAATCTATTTTATTAGTGGTAATGTGATTCACAAAAATTGATGTATAGCATGTTGTTTATTTATTTATATTTTAAGTTCAACTGAATTGGATTACATTTTTCTGTTGATTATGTTAAATTTATTTTATATTTCAGCTGTTGGATGGACATACACCTCCTTGGCCCCAAGTTAAGAGGTTCATTGAGAAAAGAATGGCCTTGTGCCAGTAAAATGGCTTCATGGTGTTCTTTGTCTAACTAGCACATGTCTTTAGCCAAAGAAAAAAGTATATAGCAGCTGGTCTTCCCATGAAAATGTGTTCTCCACACATAATAAGGTTGTGCTATATATTTTTTATTGGAAATTGGAAATTTTGGAATCATTATCAATGTATGAGGTTTCAGTCTGATCCTTTTCATGAATGTTGATGTGATTGACAGATTTTTATTCATGTTTGTGTATACTTTTGTTCCCTTTTATCTGCTGTTTCGAATGTATCCCTACCTAACACATTTACCAACTCTGATTGCCATCACTAGAATCATTGTTTGGGGTAGTTGGTGACTGCCTTCCATGTGGTCTAATGACATGTAGCTGGACTGTAGTAGGTGAGGTGTGATATCTCAATTTTTGGTCCCTATTTTTTGATTTCTCCAAAGGTTCACTTCTTTTTCCTGTTTTTGTGTTGGATCAGCTTTTGCTGCTATGATTAGTTATCTATGTGCCATTGAATGGAGATGAGAATGTGGGAATGCCTATCAAGGTATGGGCTTTCTATCTAACCTATTTGGTGAGTGGTGATGTGATTGATATGAATTGATTCATAGCTTTTTCCTGATTGAATGAAAGATTTGGTTATTCAACTCAATTTCATTCTCATTTTTTTAATTATTTATGTAAAAATTATTTTGTATTTCACCTCTTGAAAAGACATGGAGTTTTTGTGCTGAATTTGAGATGTCATTCACAAAGGAAGTGGCTTTGTTAGAATAAGATGGTATCACTCCACTATTTGTGTTATTAGGTCTGCCCCAAAGTTTAACTAATTTTCACAATTTTTTCCATTCTTATTTTCTATTGATAATTAGAGAAAAAAATGATGCCATACTCCACTATTTGTGTTTCTGGTTGCATGTGGGTTGTCTGGATGATTATGAAGGAATGGGTTTTGTACCTAATCTATTCTATCAGTGGTGATGTGATTCACAAAAATTGATGTGTAGCATGTTGTTTATTTATTTTTTTTTTTAAGTTCAACTGAATTGGATTACATTTTTCTGTTGATTTTGTTAAATTTGTTTCATACTTCAGCTGTTGGATGGACATACACCTCCTTGCCCTCAAGTTAAGAGGTTCATTGAGAAAAGAATGCGCTTGTGCGAGTAGAATGGGTTCATGTTATTGTTTGTCTAACTACCACATGTCGTTAGCCAAAGAAAAAACTATCCAGCAGCTGGTCTTCCCATGAAAATGTGTTTTCCACACATAATAAAGTTGTGCTATATATTCTTTATTGGAAATTGGAAATTTGGGAATCATTATGAAGGTATGAGGTTTCATTATCATCCATTTCATGAATGTTGATGTGATTGACAGATGTTTATTCATGTTTGTTTATACTTTTGTTCCCATTTATCTGCTGTTTCCAATGTATCCCTACCTAAGACATTTACCAACTCTCATTGCCATCACTAGAATCATTGTTGAGGGTAGTTGGTGACTGCCTATTTTTTTATTTCTCGAAAGTATCACTTCTTTTTCCTGTTTTTGTGTTGTTTCAGCTTTTGCTGCTATGATTAGTTGCCTATGTGCCATTAAATGGAGATGAGAATGTGGGAATGCCTATCAAGGTATGGGCTTTCTATCTAACCTATTTGGTGAGGGGTGATGTGATTGATATGAATTGATTCATAGCTTCTTCCTCATTAAATGAAAAATTTGGTTATTCAACTCCATTACCCTCCATTTCCCTCCTCAATTTGATTTGAATTCAAAAAGGTGAGATTGTGTCCTGGATTTTTTCTATAAAAGGATGGTTGGTGAAGCACATTGAATGCACAAACATTCTAATGTGTTGTATTTGCTCCTAAGCTATATTTATTTCAGAATTTTAGTGTTTACATTTTGATCTATTTCATCAAGTCTCTTTATCTCCTTTCTTTTTACTGCAATGCTTCCTCCATTTGATATGATTTCTAAGATGCATCCTCCTAGAGAGGCTTGGAGGCTGAAAGTTAGGGTTCTAAGGCTTTGGGTTGTACCCTCTTTTGGTAACCATGAGGTTCCTAACTCAATGGAGATGATTCTCCTTGATGAGCATGTTAGCCCCTATTAGCTTCTCTTTTAAATATGGTCTTACTTGCTGTTTTTTAAGTTTTCAACTTTCAATTATGTGTTTCATTAATCTCATTTGTTCTTTTGTTCGATTTCTAGTGTGAAAAAATTCAAGCTACAGTCAAGAAACCACTCCTTAATAGGTTTAGGGATCATATAGTTGAAGGACAAGTTTATAGAATGGCATATTTTACTGTTGTGTCAAATCATGGTAGTTATAGAGCAACTTCTCATGAATTCAAATTGGTTTTCCTTCACCGAACCACTGTTGTAGCTGTTGATGAAGATGTTATCCCTAAGACTTGTTTCAACATGTTTCCTTTTTCTGAGCTGCTGAACATGACCCAAGATTATGATTTTTTAGTTGGTGTGTATATCTTCCTGCTCTTCTGTTATTGAAGTTTTTTTAACAAATCCTTTGAATAGTTAATAGGTTGTGTTTATTTGGAATAGATGACATTGGTCTTTTAACTTCAGTCGGAGAAGAGAAAGAATATGCAAAAGAGGAGAAAATTGTGAAAATGATTGCATTGGAATTAACTTCAAAAGAGTATGTTCATTAAGTCATTTCTGGTGCTTTCTCTTTATCTTTTAATTATCTTTTTTGATTATTTTTTGTTTGATTCTTTGTCATCTTTTGAGTTTCAGTCTTACAGTGCGATGTGCATTGTTTGGGGATTATGTTAATCAAGTAAATCATTTCCTTGCCTCTGGCTATGTGGAGCAGCCTGTTGTAGTCATTCAACTTGCAAAAGTCAAGTTCTTTAGGGGTATGTTTTTTTTTTTTTCTGTACATCTCATGGCTACTCTAGGTGTTGTCTCCAATAAAGTTTTGCTAGACTCTTTCTTTGTTGCTGTGTAGGTCAAGTAGGTCTTCAAAATGTGATGTATGCCACTCAAATGTTATTTAATCCTAATATTCCTGAAGTTGTTGAATTCAGGCGAGGTTAGCATGCTTTATTTTGTTGATGTTTATTGTATTCTTTATTTACAAGCAATCTGGAGTAACAAGTACAACTATTTGCATTAATTTTTTTTTAGTATGATTGAGCAAGGTGTCAATGGTACCCAGCCACTGTTTATTGCAAATGAGGGTAAAGTTCTCTCCTTGGAAGATGATTTCATGCGTTTAACTAGAAAATGCACAATTGAAGAGCTTCAAGATAACAATCAGGTTGTCTTCTTTTGAGTTAGTTGTGTTTCTGTTTGTTATATACACAAATGAAGCGAAAAAGAAAATCAAACAAGAATTTCCAGATCTGTTTGTTCATTCATGTTGTTAATTAACTCTGAAATGCCCATTGGATAGGAGGGTTCTTTTATCATTTTTGGTGCAATCCAAGGTATTGTTGAGGATGGAAGTTGGTGGTATTCTGCTTGTGTGTGTGGAAAGGGTATCTATCCTCAAAATGGTGCATATTACTGTGATTTTTGTTTGAAGCACATAACTAATGTCACTCCAAGGTCAGAAATTTTGTTGAAAATGTCTTCTCATTTTGTAGAGTGGATTGTTTATAAAAATAAGGTTTCTTGGTATTATTTATTTGAATGATTGTGTTCCCCCTTTTTTTTTCTCTCTGTAGATTTAAAATTAAAATAACAGTTGAAGATCATACTGGGGAGGGTATTTTCCTTCTCTTTGATCGTGTGGCTTCTTATTTGCTTAAGAAATCATGTGCTTACTTGTTTACTGAGGTTCAAAGAGATGCAAGTGTATGTTGTTAGTTTTCTTTTATGTGTTGTTCACTTTATGGGATGCCATGTTTCTTATTCAAACTCTATATTTCTAATGTATTACTTTCAAAATAGCTTATATGTGGGGATACTTATCCTCCCATATTCCAAGGGCTCATTGGAAAGAAGTTGCTGCTCAAGGTTGATACCAAAGGTGTCCCACATGATACATTTTATGGAACTTTCTGAGTTAGGAGAATTTGTGATGATTCCACCATTATTGCGATGTTTGAACTTCCCAATTATGATGCTGATGATGAGTCTACTCTAAAAAAGGTTAGATATACATACAAATATTTTTAGATCCTGTTAATTCATCATTAATTTCTTATTTTTTATTTGTTTATTGTGCTGTGGTGAATTCCTGTTATGGTCTTATGTATTTTTAAACTCTTATGGCATATGAATAGGAGCATGATTTACATAAATCTGTTCCTTGTGGAAAAGCGGATGTTGGTATTAAGAAGGAGTCTTCGGATAGTTTTATCAAAAGTGAGAAAGATGCTGGTGAGTGTTCTGGGATTTTGTGTAAATCCCCCGTTCTTATAGATTTTTTGGCTGAAAAATAGCCTGTTGTTTTCGGAGGGACTGAGTTTGTTGGCTTAATTGATGGTGAACATGGAAAAGAAGAGAAAACACCCAGCAATGATACTGTTAGTGATGATCTTTCTGCTGAACTGGATATATTGCTTAGCTCAGCAGAAAAAGAAACTCAGGTGCTGATGTATAATATTTTTTTTCTCATTCCTATGTGTGCTATTTCTAATTGTATTTTGCATTCTTGAGTGAGTTTCATATGTTTTTTTAATTTCTTTGTCATAGGAGGTGTTGTCCCATGTTCTTGAAGCACCTTCGCAATATGGAGAGAAGCTTACCCATGAAAATCATGTTGTCACCTCTAAGGGTAAGAGGAATTTGAATCCTCAATTTGAAGTGGCTGCTGTTGATGCAGATGGGCGTGGGTTCAAGGTTGCCAAGGTTAATGGAGTTTGATTGAAGGTGTGGAATTGAGCTGCTGTGTCTAGGTGTAGGTGTCTTATATAGTGTATCTATAAGTATTTAGGAAGGCTTGTGATTCCAAATAGATGGACATGTAATCATGCTGGCTGGATGGTATTTTGATTTGACTTTTTTGGACTGTGTCCAACAAATAGGATTGTTAGATATAGGGGTTTTCCTTTTGTGATGGCTCGGGTAATGTGCCAAGTAGGTCTATTCTCAACTCCTCCTTTTGTAATAGTGACTTTGCTAGGGATTGGACACATTTTCAATGTTGTACCCTCTTTATGTTACATACTAGGATATGTGGTCAGATGTTGGAATCCTCCTTATCATAGGGGAGATAGCCATATGTAATTGTGTATATCACTATCAATTAATATTTTAATGAAATGCAGCAGTTCTTATTTGTATTTGTTTATTGTTGTACAACTTTATCTTTTCATGTTGATTAGTTATTGGTGTTCATTATAATACTTTATTTCTTTCATTTTCTGCGTTATCAAAGGTGTGCATGGTTATATGAGTTCTTTGTTGGTGTGTTTCACAACTTTTGCCCCTATCCATCCCCCTCCTCCTCCCCGCTTTTTTTTTTATCTGTTGCTTATAGGAACTTAACGATGTCATGTCTTTTTGCAATGAATTAGGGGTACTTCTTGCCTTTTATGTTTCAACCTTTTGTTGTGTTTAGTACGAGTAACAAAGATGTCTCATAACTCAGTTCGTGCTAGAGAGTATAGGCGAAATTCTTTGAAAAGAAAGCGAACACAAAGTCACCATCGAAATGCAAGAGGTCAGTACTGAATTGACTTTCATGATATTTTTAGTGTTTTATACTCCACTTTTCAGTGATTTGATATCTATGCGACTGTTTGTAATTTTTTTGTTTTGTTTTGTAATGCTTTAGAGGTCCTTGATTCCTCGATGCCTGCTCTCTCTTTGAATGATTATATGGGTAATTTTTATTGCTCTCTTTATATTTTTGTAGTTAATCTTTGTGTTTCTAATAATTTATCTTTTTATTTTATATGTTTTCAATGTCTCTATTTCTTCTTATGTTTTAGAAAATTTATTTGAGGTGTCCCAGAATGTTAATCAGAGTTCAAATCTTATTTTGTCAGGTATAATAATATCTTTAAGTATTTTATCTCCGTTCGATTTTTTTCTGTTAAATTATATTTTAAGTTTCTTTGGTTTATATCTAATAGCAAATGTATTTAAGTCATTTATTATTGTTTTTTTACGCTGTTACACCTGAAAGGGTTATTTTAACTATTAGTAGCCCAGAGAATTTCTAATTAAACATATGTCTAGACTTCTGTACTTGGTCTCTTTTTAATTTGACAACTCAATTAATATTTGTAGAATCAAACATGATTAAAAGTAATTATAATAACCCTAAACTGTGATAAGTTGTTATTAAATTAGGTAACATAATCGTGAAATTGTTTAGTTGTTGTTGTTTACATGGCTGAAAGTTATTCAAATAGTTAATAATTGATTCAAAGTGCACAGTTATTGAAGGTAATTAGATTAGCTACCGTAAGCCTGACCAGTTGTCGCATGTGGTAAACATAATTAATGCCATTATAAAATTCTTTATTGAATCGTTTAGATCAGTAGATAGGTTTAATTTATATAGTTCTTTCAAACATACACAAGGACTAGAGATTATTAAATTGTTTAATTAGTGTTTATTTTTGTCTTGAACAATATGAAAAGTTTGTTGGTTATGTGATTGGAATCACGTAATTAGTTAATTAGTTAACTTTTCTAGCTAAATAATAGACCAAGGGTATTTGTTGAAAGTTTCTTAGTTTTATGTGTAGTTCTCATAACTGAATTGGTGATCGAACCAGTCAGGTTACTGTGTCACTGGTTCACTGGTTGAACCGATAGAACCGGTCGTACGTCAATAAAAGATATAAAATAGTAAAAAATTGAATAAAGTGACAATTAGGTCTATCCTTAAAATTTTCTACTTCAGATTAATTAGCCCTTGAAAAAAAATTAAATAAAGTGACAATTAATAATTCTATAAATTCTAAAGAGTTAAAAAAATTTAGTATAAAACTAAAATTAAATTAAATAAATATAAAATAATTCAGTTGTGTATGTATATAATATATAGAATAATCAGGAGGTAGATTTTCAAATTAACACAACAGCTTAGTGGTATCCCTTATGCTTGCCTAGCAAGGAGACATGGGTTCAATACTCATTGCAAGCATTTTTGAATATTCGATCCAATATTCAAATGCTACTGGAGCACCCAAGACTTGCATTTGTTGTCAACACTATAGGACTGGCCTGTTCACGGATTTGATCGAACTGGTCAGTTTTGGCCGGTTTTGTCCGGTTTGTGAAGAACCGGCCAGTTTTAAGCGGTTCACATCCTTCTTCGGTTCAAAGCTAAATCCGACCCGGCCAGACTACCAGTTCAAATGGTTCATCGGTTTTTCGGCCGAACCGGCAGGTCCGGTTCGGTTCTTATAGCTATGGTTTTATGTCATAATCAGTAGTTCTACATTAAAAAAATGTTTAATTATTTTGTTCATTCCTTTAATTTTTGCAAATCTTCTATCAGTTCCATATAAATATTTTTTCTTTTAGTTCCCTTTGTCAAAAATGATTTTTTTTTTCAATTTCTTCAATTATACCTCTGTCAATAGTGATTTGGTCAATTGTATGGCGAGCTATTTACAATAAATAATATGATGCATGGATTGAAGTAAGAGAAAAAGAAAGCCTTAGTAGCCAATTAAGAAAAAAAATTGTGCAATGACTCAATTAAAGTTAAAAACAAAAATATATGCACTTGTTCTAAAATTTTACAAAATTCTAAGGACCAATTGAGTCATTAGAGTCTAAAAAAATACAAAATAATTCTAATAGTAATTTAGATTATTTAATTTGGACGTTCGTAGTTAGTATTAGTGATTAAAATAATAAAAGAAAGTCTATTCTAATGTTAACAAAAATGAAATTGTTCTTGAATATGCATTTAGGTTTATTTATATTTACTTAGTTGATAAATGAATGTTTAATTTTTATTGATTTTCATAGTTTATTATATTTGTAATGTTTAGCTTACATGCTCATTATTAGATAATTAATTGATTTTTTATTTCATGATTAATTTTTGTTTATATTTGGTTGTCGAATATATCTTTACATAAGTTTCTCTTATTTTAAATCAAAAAGGATGATATAGACCAATCAGAAATATATGATCCTTCCATAAATTCATTCAGTCAAGTTGGTTCTGTTATTGATCATCCTCTGTTCTTGCAAATGATCTGAGATAGATAAAGAATTGATAACTGAGTTGTTGCAAATGATCGATACTCATAATGTCATAGCACAGTCATTTCGAAGAGTTAGAGAATTCTATCAGTGTCATCCATCTGAGATTTTCTCATTGAAGTTGTATTCGCAACGGAACGTTGATCGAAGAATGTATAGTGCTCCCTCTTGCAATGAAGTTGCTGCTTTGATTGTTGGAGATTTTGATTTGTCGGACCATGGTCATGACATTATTGTTCGATCTACTGGTGGTCGGTTGCAACGTATATATGAAACTCATGCTCTGTATTGGCCCTTACAGTATCCTCTGTTGTTTCCATATGGCGAGGATGGTTATCAGTTGAACATTGGTTATCGAGGTGAACAGCTTGGATATGTTCCTGGAAGGAGAACAAGAGTTTTCCTCAGGGAATTCATATGCTTTCGTCTCCAGATTAGGGAGCATGAAGATGGAATTATTCACAAGTGTAGGCGGTTGTTTCAACAATTTGTTGTTGATTGTTTAACCATGATTGAGTCCCAGAGGTTGTATGAGATTAGAATGAAGCAAAGTACAATTAGAGGAAAAGTCCTTCAAGGAATAGAGGAGGCTATGCGTCGTGGCGATGACGAGGCATCTTCAATTGGGACACGAATCATTTTGCCTTCCTCCTTCATTGGTGGTAGACGTTATATGTTTAACTGTTGTCAGGATGCCATGGCGATTTGTAAACATTTTGGGTATCCAGATTTATTCCTCACTATTACGTGTAATCCAAATTGGCCTGAATTTCAGCGGTTCACGGAGCGAGAGCGAATTCCCATCGCTGATCGTCCTGATATCTCTTGTCGTGTCTTTCATGCCAAGTTGAAGTTCCTCCTTAGTGATCTCAAGGAAGGTGTGTTTTTTGGTCCACTTAATGCAGGTATGTTCTTTTCTCGCTTAGCATTTCAATTTTTGTCTGTCGTCTTTGGACATGTAGTTGTTTGGCTTCTTTAGGATGTTTTTTGTATTTTTTAGGTATGTATACTATTGAGTTCCAAAAAAGAGGTCTACCGCATGCACACATGTTACTCTGGCTTAACGGGGAAAGCAACTTACAAAGTGTTGAAATTGTTGATGAATTCATCTGTGCCAAGCTACCCAATCCCCAGAAATTTCCATCTCTTTATAACGTCGTCACCAAGTACATGATCCATGGTCCCTGTGGTCGACTTAGACCGAGTTCTCCTTGCATGAGAGATGGTAAGTGCTCAAAATTTTATCCGAAAAGATTCGTTGACCAAACGAGCTTTGATGAAGATGGGTATCCAATATATAGACGTCGTAATATGGGTGTCACAGTGAAGATCAACGATGTCGATATCGACAACAGATTTGTTGCGTCCTATAATCCACTATTGTTAATGAAATATCAAGCTCACATAAATCTCGAGTTCTGTAACAAGTCAAACGTCATTAAGTATTTTTTTAAGTATGTTAACAAGGGTCCGGATTGGGTGACTGCAACTGTTGGAGAAACATATGATATTGGTGAATCTTCTCAGGTGGTTGATGAGATCAAATAGTATTACAATTGTCGTTATTTGTCACCGTCTGAATCCATGTGGAGAATTTTTGCTTACGATATTCATCAAAGATGGCCGTCGGTATAGAGGTTGACTTTTCACTTGCCGAACCAGCAACATGTTGTATTCGATGATGCTGATATCACTACTCATATTTATTTGCGCAACAAAGATTTGCTGACGATGTTTACGGGTTGGATGATGGCCAATAGGCGGTTCTCGGAGGGGCAGTCTCTATCATATGTTGAATATCCAGGAAAATTTGTCTATTGTTTGAGGAGCAGGGAGTGGAAGCCAGGACAGAGGGATTCTCAATTGGAAGATTGAGTTTTGCTCATCCCTCATCCAGTGAACTTTTCTACATGCGGATGCTTTTGAATGTGCAAAGAGGTTGTACCAGTTTTCGAAGTATAAGAACCGTGAATGGTGTTACTTATGATACATTTCAAGAGGCATGTTCCGCCATGGGATTCTTGATAGATGACAAGGAGTATGTTTTTGCTATTAAGGAAGTCGCCGAGTTAGTGTCAGCTGCACAGTTAAGGAGGCTTTTTGTGGTGTTGCTGCTATCTGGTTCCATGGGAAGACCTCCGTCAGTTTGGGAGCAAACTTGGACTTATTTGTCGGATGATATTCTTTACCACAGAAGACATGAGCTGCAATATCCTGGTAAGATTTTTGTTCATCGTGAATTTATTACAAGACAGGTAGGCACACACGCATGCACACAGTAGAGAAGTTATATTATGGTGCTAATGTTTATTAATTATCGTTAAACGTAGATCTAACTATGAGTCAGGACGAGTTGCAAACATTTTGTTTGTTGGAGATTGAGAGACTATTGCAGAGTAATGGAAAATCATTGAGAAATTATGCTGGCATGTTGGTTCCTAATAACTCTTTAGTCTCTCAATTTAGCAATTTGATGCTGCTGCGTGAGTTGCAGTATGATTCTGTTTCTTTGTCTCATGAGCACGATGCAAATATCTTAAAGTTAAATGAAGAACAGAGGGTGGTCTATGATAAAATTATTGACTGTGTTTCGAATAAGAGGGATGGATTCTTTTTTGTGTACGGGTTTGGTGGCACTGGAAAAACTTTTTTATACAGAGTTTTGTCAGCTAGATTGTGATCTGAGAAAAAGATTGTTATAAATGTTGCTTCTAGTGGTATTGCTTCTCTGTTGTTACCTGGTGGTAAGACGGCGCATTCTATGTTCAATATTCCTGTTGACCTGACTGAAGACACTGTTTGCCGGATTAAGAAGGATAGTCCAAAAGCTGAGTTATTTCGATTGGCCGATTTGATTATTTGGGATGAGGCACCGATGACTAACAAATTAGAATTTGAAGCGCTCGATAGGACGTTGTGTGATATAATGGTTTCGGTCTCTGATAGGAATAAAGATTTACCTTTTGGTGGGAAGGTGGTCGTTCTGGGTGGTGATTTCAGGCAGGTCTTGCCAGTTATTCCAAAAGGTTCGCGTGCTGAGATTGTCATGGCTTTCATAAATTCTTCTGTCGTTTGGAAATATTGCGAAGTTTTGCAATTGACAAAAAATATGAGGTTAGCAATCGGATCGGAACAATCAACTGCTCAGGAGTTAAGGTCGTTTTCAGATTGGATACTTCAAATCGGTGAAGGTCCATGTGGAACAGTGGTCAACGATAGACTTTTTGTTGATATTCCTTCTGATCTAATCATTCCTGTCTTGGAAAATCCAGTGGAAGATATTGTAAATACAATCTATCCGAATTTGGTTCAGAATTTTCGTGATCCAAGTTTTTTCCAAGATAGGGCAATACTCGCTTCGACTGTCGACAATGTTGAAGAGATAAACAATTATATAGTTGACTTGTTGCCCGGTGAGGAGAAAAATTATCTCAGTGCTGATTCGATATGTGGTAGTGATGCCTATTCTGATGTTGATGTTGATTGGATAACTGTTGAATTCTTGAATCAGATTAGGTGTTCTGGTCTACCTAATCATTCGTTGAAGTTGAAAATAGGCGTGCCTATTATTTTGTTGAGGAATATTGATTCGGCTGGGGGTTTGTGTAATGGGACTCGACTTGTTGTGCGAGATCTAGGGACAAATGTGATCGGTGCTGATATTGTTTCTGGTAGCAATGTTGGGGATAAAGTTTTTATCACCAGAATGAATATGATTCCCAGTGATATGGTTATACCGTTTAAATTCCAACGCCGTCAATTTCCGGTTTCTCTGTCGTTTGCGATGACAATCAACAAAAGCCAGGGTCAGACATTATCAACAGTCGGTTTGTTCTTGCGTCGTCCTGTGTTTTCTCACGGTCAACTTTATGTAGCTCTTTCCCGAGTTAGGAATAGAAATGGTCTTAAGATTTTACTTTGTGATGAAGGATTAGTTGATGCTGCCAGGACTGAAAACGTTGTATTTAAGGAAGTTTTTGATAAGATATAATGTATTTTTTTGTTATATGTTTCATTCTTATCTGTGTAATTTATAGTTTTGTTTTCGTGTATATCTTCTTTAGAGAGGGACATCTTCTTTGGGGTATGTTTAAAATAGTCTCAAGCATTTCGTGTGCATTAGATGCATCATTTTTTATGAACCATTAGTTTCTATTTAGTGAAAATTAAAGGATGTTATGAATTCTATATTTATAAAGCGTATAATACTCTTCTTTCATAACATCCTTTAATTTTTACTAATATATTCTATATATACATTAACACCATTTTAATGCATAATATTTTAAAAATGGCAAGTATAATCTTTTACTTTAAAATGAATATAAAACATATCAATACATGTAATGTAACCACTGAAAATTCAGTTTTTTGTTTACAATTTTACATGTTATGTAACCACTGACTACTGAGACTGGATGTGATTGAAACTTTGAAAATTGAAACACACAAATCTATTGATGACGATGATGATGTAAGACGGTATAGGGGGAGAAAATGAAGTATACGTTACCAATAAATATATAAATAAATAAATTGCATAATATATATTGTATTTAAAAGAAAAAAATAAAGAATACTCCGAATAAATAAATTTCACCCGAGTAATCATCAGTACCGAAAAAAATGGCTTAAACTTGTTGGGTTAGTTTGTTGATATAACTAGATAAAACAAAATTTAATAATAAAATATGGGCATTTTATTAATAAAAAATAATTATTTATCTTTTGTTAGAAAGAAAAGTCAGATGATATCAATGCAAATTTGATTTTAATCTCTCAAAAAAATTGATTTTAAACTAAATTATATCTTTTGTTAGAAAAAGAATTTCTTGGTGCCTTCTGTCTTCTATTTTTTTATTATTATTTTGGTTCTAATATTTAGGTGAAATTCTAATTTGATGTCTGATATTTTAAATATTTTATTTTAGTGTAGAATAATTTTGCATGAGTTTAATATTTTTTCACTCTTAAATTTGATACAAATTCTTTGTATCACGAAATATTTTGTATTAGACTATTGAGATTTAAAGTACTTAATTATGCACTAAAATGTTATACATTTATTAGAGTCTATCAAGGTTTTTTTTTTATATTAACCTTTGATTTCTATATAATGTAATCAAATGGTCTATATAAATATGGGATATTGTATAAGCAGATAATTATTCTGCTCATTTAAAAGATACCCTCTTCTTTAGTAGATCAATTTGATGATTCATATATTCATATTTTATTTTGATTCATTTTTTTTGTTTAGAAAGCCATTTTTTAAATACAGTTAGTTTGTTTGATATGAAAAAATTATTTCATTACGTAGTTTTGAAAATATTCAATCTTATTAAAAATATTAGTTATTTACTCTTTTTAACTTGATATTGTTTTTTCCAAAAAAAAGATAAAAAAAAAGTATATCCTTAATATATTAATAAGAATAAAATATGACCAGTTTATTAATAAAAAATAATTATTTATCTTTTGTTAGAAAAAAAAGTCAGATGATATCAATGCAAATTTGATTTTACTCTGTCAAAAAAATTTTGATTATAATCTAGATTATATCTTTTATTAGAAAAAAAAATTTCTTGGTGCCTTCTGTCTTCTTTTTTTTTATTATTATTTTGGTTTTAATATTTAGGTCAAATTCTAATTTGATGTCTGATATTTTAAATATGTTATTTTAGTGCAGAATAATTTTGCACGAGTTTAATATTATTTCACTCTTAAATTTGGTACAAATTCTATGTATTAGGAAATATTTTTTATTAGACTATTGAGATTTAAAATACTTAATTAAGCACTAAAATGTTATGTATTTATTAGAGTTTATCAATGTTCTTTTTTTATATTAACCTTTGATTTCTATATAATGTAATCAAATGGTCTATATAAATATAGGATATTGTATTGTATAATCAGATAATTGTTGTGCTCATTTAAAAGATACCCTCTTCTTTAATAGATAAATTTGACGATTCATATTTTCATATTTTATTTTGATTCTTTTTTTTTTTAGTTTAAAAAGCCATTTTTTAAATACAGTTATTTTGTTTGATATGAAAAAGTTATTTCATTACATAATTTTAAAATATTCAATTTTATTAAAAAACTTACTTATTTACTTTTTTTAATTTGATATTGTTTTTTCCAAAAAAAGATAAAGAAAGTATATTCTTAATATATTAATAAGAATAAAATATGACCATTTTATTAATAAAAACAATTATTTATCTTTTCTTAGAAAGAAAAGTCAAATCATATCAATACAAATTTGATTTTAAATTGTCAAAAAAATTTGATTTTAATGTAGATTATATCTTTTGTTAGAAAAAAATTTTCTTGGTGCCTTCTGTCTTCTATTTTTTATTATTATTTTGGTTCTAATATTTAGTCAAATTCTAATTTAATGTTTGATATTTTAAATCTTTTATTTTAGTGCAGAATAATTTTGCACGAGTTTAATATTATTTCACTCTTAAATTTGATACAAATTCTTTGTATTAGGAAATATTTTGTATTAGGCTATTGAGATTTAAAGTATTTAATGTTGTACTAAAATGTTATACATTTATTAGAGTCTATCAATGTTCTTCTTTTATATTAACCTTTGATTTCTATATAATATAATCAAATGGTCTATATAAATATGAGATATTCTATTAGCAGATAATTGTTGTGCTCATTTAAAAGATACCCTCTTCCTCTTCTTAATTTATTATATGGTTTTGATGGTATTAAAATTTATTAAAAAACTTGATTATTTATTTTTTTAAATCTAATATTATTTTTTCCAAATAAATTGAAAGAAACTATATTGTTAAGTCAATAAAAATAAATATCATAATTTCATTAATGAAAAATAATTATTTATCTTTTTATACAAAGAATAGTCACATAATACCAGTGCAAATTTGATTTTAATTTGTCATACAGAAATTTCATGAAAATCTAAATTATACTCTATGCATACTATTTTATTTTATTTTATTTTTGTTATTTCTAACATATATATTTAAGTAATAAATTTATTATTAGTAATAAATTTTTTATAATGTCATATGTCAATTTTTTCTTGGCACCTCTTAACATACTTGGTTGCAGAATTTTGTTTTTATTAATATAATCCTCTCAATTTAACCATGACCCTAATTAAAGTCAGATAATGTGAGTTTAACTAATTTTGTTTTGCCAAACTCATCACTTTCTCCCTAAAAGACTCTTCGAGCTCACCCCATCTTCTTCATCCCTAACCTCAGTCCATCCGTCGCACCATTTCCGTATCGGCTCCCTCGGCTGAGGTTTCTTCTTCTCTCCTGGGTTTTGGCCACATGCAGAGAAGGTATGGGTATCTCTGCGATTCCATTCGATTCGACCACGAATGTGTTGTTCTGTTGGTTTCATCTGTTCTGTCTCCCCAAGGTTCCTCTGTCTCTATCTCTGGATCATACGTCATTCTCCATCTCCATTTCTCTGTTTTGGATATCAGATGTCGCCACCACGATTCAAGAGGTATATGTGGTCTATGGTTCCATTCCCCTCCTTTTCAATCGTTCTGGTTTCCTTCTCCAGTTTCAATTTTTTTTTCTGTTAATTGTTACTGTTTTCTTTATCCATCGTTTAATTTTGACTTGTTTGGTTTCTGATTTAATCATGGTGATTATTACTTGTTTTTCGGGAAAATAATTTTTTTCTTGGGGGTTTTGCTGGTTAGGGATTTATATAATTTTCTTTCTGCTATTGGACTGAAGTTAACTGTAGTGTTAGGTATTCTTGACTGATGAAATTCTATTTTTGCTTTATTGTGAATTGTCAAATCAACTATGTAACACCCTAACTACCAAAGTTAACGCTTCCGGCTGCGCGACTCTGATAGTTCGGACATTACGACGACTTTTATACTATTTAATACTAAAATATGAGCCTGTTTAAAACTTTAAACCGCAATACCGTTCCCAAAAATACTTTCGTTCGATAACGTACATCCACAAATACCATACAACTTACAAAAGCTCATAAAAGAGTACATCCATACACACACACACACACACACACACACACATATATATATATATATATATATAATATTACAAGCATTAGACAATACAATTCCTATCCCTCTTACAGAATATATCAAGATAAAGGCGAGGGTACAATAAACCATAACTAAAACAATACAGAGCATCTCAACAACAATACAAATAAACTCTTCGTGACTTCTGCGCCCATATCCTGAAAGGGAAAAAATGTAGGAGGGTGAGAACATCATCCTCGAAAGGGTTCTCAGAAGAGGGTTTTTAGGAATTACTGTAATAGGATACGTGAAGATAAACCATACCAGTGATTACTACCCGTCTTATGCCTCTTTTCAAAAACAACGGTTTACAATAAAAGTAAAGTCGGAAATATTTTCTGAAAGAGGAACCGTTCAATTCTCAAAAACTCAGAAGCCTTTCAAAAAGGTTTAACCATGTTGAACCAAATTAGCATTTCACACTTTTCCAAATCAGAAACACAAAACCAAAATCAACCATCAGTTCACCTCATTCCAACCACGGCCCTAGGCCCAAACAATCCAACAACAACCAATCACCACAGTCCAACAGAGTCCCAGTAGCAAACACAAATAGGAAGATGCAAGCACAAACAAACAGTCAATGCAAGTAGAACAGTTAGCAATTAATCACATAGGCAAACCAAGTATAATATGCACACCCAAACAATGTCACATAAATGCATATGATGCATGCCTGTCCCTAGTGGCTGATGATATCATCTGTCGGTTATATAGCCAACCCTACACGTCCTGGTAGATAACCATGGACAGAAACACCCATCGCGGAGCAAGTAGGTTTGAGCTACAACCCCATTGCTACTACCCGCTCAACCCAGAGCCAGTGGAATAACCACTACTGTGGCTACTACCCAGGCGGGTGTTTAAAAGCTCAACCTGGAGCGAGTGGAATTGCCACTACTACCGCTACTACCCAGGCGTCACAGTCTCTAACCTGGAGCAAGTGGGATGAATCACAACCCTTGCTACTACCCAGGTATCTCAAGCATATATTCATTCAGTCCCAGCCATGGATCAATATCCATCTCAGCCATCCGGCTTAAATTCATAATTCATAGTCAGCCATACGGCCCATAACTCATTCGGCAATCAGCCATAAATCAATATCATACACAGCCATTCCGGCTCACGGTTCAATCAAGAACCAGCCAATATTCATAATCATACACAGCCATTCTGGCCCATAACAAAACAGCACTTCCACCATCCAACATCATCAAATTCATAAAACCGGCATTTAAGCCATAAATCACTTTTTCTCAATTCGCTTCACTTTGAAATCGAGTTTCAACTCTTTTCAGCCTTGGCTTTAGAAATCTCGTTTCTCAAATCATCTCAGGCTCATAAGCCAAATCTACTCAAAGTGAGTTCCCTTTTTAAAACAAAGCCACTCTCGGCATTCTCTTTTCAAAACTTCCAAAACCATGGCAAGTTAAGGATTTATTTCAAAGTATTCAAAATCACCCATACAACAATGGGATTTTATAACAAAAGTTTCTCGGCAGAGTCCCAAGTCTATAGGGAAGGTCAACCTATATCAATTCCTTAAAATTCATTGAAACTCTTAAAATCATGGATTCTCGGTTCAAGTAAATAAAACTAAATTTATTATGAAACCGACCATACAAAATCACAAGTTCCAACCCGGTCCAAAAATCAACTCATTTGAAAAAGAACCGGTTCATTTGAATCAAACCACTTTCAGGTTTCTTTTTGGAACCCATTTTTCTAACTCTTCCAAAATGCCTCAAACTTAATTACTCAATCAAAAGTCTAGATTCCTTTGAAATCACTAAAAGCTCCTTTTTATATTGAAATCAATATTAGAGCATCATTCTTTCTTTCAGTGATTCAAACGGTAAAAATAGTTCATTTCTAAATAAGTTAAACTCAAGGCATAAAGTTTACTAAATAAATTAAGCTTGAAAATATAAATATTCTCTTAACAAATCAAATAATACAACTTCTCAAATCCAATCCTTTTTAAATAACTTTTTAAACAAGACTAGGATTTTGTAGAAATTTCGGCAGCACCTCCCCTAAAACTTGGACTTTTGCCACCCGGTTCGGGTCCCAACTAAACTGTTTCTCATTCCTTTTCAACAGCTCAAAACCAAAAATCAATTCAAAGCAAGTTAAATCCAACAGTCGCCTCAGTGGCATCTCTCAAGAAAACCATTTCAAAGTCAACTCAATATCAACTGATTTAACTCATTTCCAAAGCTTTAAAGAAACGGTTCAGTAACAAATCATTTGTCCAAGATCAAGTCAATTAAAGTAAACCAGGCTGAATTCAAAAGTGCATTCGACTTTTCACATCATCAATTAATTGACTCAAATCAAATCAATCCTCAACGGATTAAACTCAGGTTTCAAATCTTTAAAGAATCACTTCAAAACATTACATTTCACAAAGCCGCACAACAATTCAGCCAAACAAACATCCATAATCATTCGACTCAATCAAATAATACATAAGGCAGATACAATCACTAAATACACCATATCTCACATTAGTATCCATATGTAATAATTTCAATAATAAACTATAGTTTTCAGAAAGCGCCCCTACCTCAAAACGCAAATTCCATAACTCAAAAGCGTCACAGAGTCCTTTCCTCCTCAACCCGAAATCATCAACAACCGCAACCTCAGCTTCAAGCCACATCCGCAATAACCATAGCAACACTAATCGCAACATACAATAATCAGGACTCGACCCCACGCTATCAGAACTCATATTCATTAACCATACACAACAAAATACTAACGCGAGGCTCTCAAAATAGGAATACTTACTGAAACTAAGAGAAAACGGCTGAACCGAAACAGCGGCGTTCTCCGGGCCGGCTCGGCAGCAGCCCGGCAGCCTCCTCAAGCGGCAGCGGCAACAAATTTCGATCACGACATCTGAAACCAACACGCAGCGACTATAGTATTCCCGGAATTCAAAAAGGACAGAAACCACAATTAAAACCCTTACCGGCAACCTTTTCCGACGACAGCAGCAGGGTCTCAAGCGGTAGAGGCTCAGCCTGGAGCTCCGGCGGTGATCCTGGAAGCCACAGAACCACTCCCGGTGGTCAAAACACAGGGGCACAGCTTCCTCCTCCGACCGTGACACCTGCGGCGGCCGGAATCCTTTTCTGGCGACGGTGAGAACCCCAACAGCGCGGCGCGGTTCAGTCTGCTCCATAGCACAGCGGGGACCGGGCCTCCAGCTCGTGTAAGACCCAGAATCTTTGAAAAGTCTTATTATGATCAAGTCTCAAATCATATGGTTATTTATAGCCTTAATTTCAGAAATTATTTTATTAAAGATAATTAAGGCAAGTTTTGATTTATTGAATTTGAGATGAGTTATGATTATCATCCAATTCTATAATTATTGGATTATTTTCTATATTTGAATTATAAAGTTGATAGTTATGAAATAATAAGGATTTTATATGATTTGGATTAGATAAGTAATATTTTAAATGTTACTATTGCTATTTTGGAAAAATGAAGAAATTAAGTATATTATTTCTAATTATTTGATTTGGGCATTTTATTGAAAGTAATTTGTAAAAATTGATGAGCAAATAGTATTTTCTATATACATCTAGTGTTGGATTTCATTTGGGTTTTAATTACTCTATTCCCTAATTTTAGTAAAGTTACCAAAGTGCCCCTAACCCTAATTTTTGAAAATGAAACCCTAACCCATGACCTGGTTCCCTTTAGCCACACCCCTGACATTTCCTTGCTCTCAGCAGCGGCAACACACGCTGAGTTTCCTCTGTGTTCCTAAAAGAATGAATCAAAGAAAGAAAGAAAATAAACGAAGGGGAAGGGAAAAAGCAGGGAAGAGGAGAGGAGAAAAGGAATGACGTCGCCGGCGGGCATCACTGCCGCCGCGCCGTCGTGTTGCCGTTGTAGGAAAGGAAGCCGCGACCCATTGCCACGGGATGGAGGAGAGAACGCGCGCGCAGGGGGAGGAAGGGTCCAGCCTCGTCGCGCCGCCTCTGCTGTCCGTGCTACCGTCGTCGTCCAAGCTCGTCACCGCCAGTTGCGTCGTCATCGTCTCTGCCCAGCGCCGCCACAGATGATGGGTCGCCGAGAACTGCCACTGCTGCTGCCGTCTTCGTGGGGCTTGAGTTGCTGCGGTCGCTCCTCGCCGTGAATTCCGTCGCGAGTGCCGCTGTCAGCATCGTGCTCCCTGGTGCCGTCGAGGAGCCACTGTGACTGCCTCTCTCTCTGCCGCCGAGGTCCTCCGCCGCTGGGTACAGAGAAGGGCAGCGCCATGCAAATCAAAGAAAGGAGATGCCTTTCTACCTCTGCTCCTGGGTTTTGGAATTTGATTAGGACGCCGTTGCCACCATCTGAGCTCGCTGCTGCTGATGATGGTAAGCCCAAACCGCCGCTGGCAAAAAGGGGTTCAGGCCGCCGCAGGTGTTGCCGCTGGAGAAGGGAGCTGCGCCTCTGTGTTCCTGGCAGCCGGGAGTGGTTTCGTGACTTCTGGGACCACCGCCGAAGCCTCTGGCTGTTTCTGCCGTCACCGGAGAATCCTGCCGGTAAGGTTTTAAGTATTGGGTTTCGTTTCTCCTGAGTTTTCGGAAACGTTACAATCACTGTATATTGATTTCAGTCGCCGGAGTCTGATCACCGTTGCCGCCTAAGATGGCTTCTGGGGCTGCCGCCGAACCGGTTCGGAGACCACCGCTGTTTCGGTTCAGCCGTTCCTTTGGTTCGGTAAGCGTTTCGATCTGAAAGTCCTCTAGTTACTACTCTATTATACGTTGAGGAGTTGTAGCATTTGTTGATTATGAGAGTTAATCTCGGTTATTATATATTGCGATTAGAGTCGTTGTGGTTGCTGAGAAAACGGTTTGGAGCTGAGGTTTTGGTAGCCGGGATTTTGATTGTTGATTTCAGGTCGAGGCGGAAAGGACTCTATGATGCGTTTGAGTTATGGAATTTGCGTTTTGAGGTAGGGGCGCTTTCCGAAAACTATAGTTTATTATTGGAATTATTACATATGGATACGGATGTGAGATATGGTGTATTTAGTGATTATATCTGCCTTATGTATTATTTGATTGACTCGAATGTTTATGGATGTTGGTTTGGCTGAGTTGTTGTGCGGCTTTGTGAAATGTAATATTTTGAAGCTGATTCTTTAAATATTTGAAATCTGAGTTTAATCCGTTGAGGATTGGTTTGAATCGAGTCAATTGTTTTGATGATGTGAAAGATAGAATACTCTTTGAAATTCAGCCTGGTTTGCTTTCACTGATTTGGTTTTGATAAATGATTTGTTGCTGAACCGATTCTTTAAAGCTTTGGAAATGAGTTAAATTGATTGATATTGAGTTGATTTCTGAAATAGTTTCCTTGAGATATGCCACTGAGGCGACTGTTGGATTTAGCTTGCTTTTGAATTGATTTTTGGTTTTGGGCTGTTAAAAAGGAATGAGAATCGGTTTAGTTGGGACCCGAACCGGGTGGCAAAAGTCCAAGTTTTAGGGGAGGTGCTGCCGAAATTTCTACAAAATCCTACTCTTGTTTGTAAAGTTATTTAAAAAGGGTTGGATTTGAGAAATTGTATTAATTGATTTATTAAGAGAATATTTATGTTTTCAAGCTTAATTTATTTAATGAACTTTATGCGTTGAGTTCGGCTTATTTAGAAACGAACTATTTGTACAGTTTGAATCACTGAAGGAAAGAATGATGCTCTAATATTGATTTCAATATAAAAAGGAGCTTTTAGTGATTTTAAAGGAATTTAGACTTTTGATTGAGTAATCAAGTTTGAGGCATTTTGGAAGAGTTAGAAAAATGGGTTCCAAAAAGAAACCTGAAAGTGGTTTGATTCAAATGAACCGGTTCCGTTTCAAATGAGTTTATTTTTGGACCGGGTTGGAACTTGTGATTTTGTATGATCGGTTTCATAATAAATTCAGTTTTATTTACTTGAACCGGGAATCTATGATTTTAAAAGTTTCAATGAATTTTAAGGAATTTATATAAGTTGATCTTCCCTAAAGACTTGGGACTCTGGCAAGAAACTTTTGTTATAAAATCCCATTGTTGGATGGGTGATTTTGAATGTTCCCAAAAAGAATCTTTAACTTTCCAAGGTTTTGGAAGTTTTGGAAAGAGAATGCCGAGAGTGGCTTTGTTTTAAAAAGGGAACTCACTTTGAGTAAATTTGGCTTATGAGCCTAAGATGATTTGAGAAACGATATTTCTACAGCCAAGGCTGAAAAGAGTTGAAACTTGATTTCAAAATGAAGCGATTTGAGAAAAAGTGATTTATGGCTTAAATGCCGGTTTTATGAATTTGATGATGTTGGATGGTGGAAGTGCTGTTTTGTTATGGGCCGGAATGGCTGTGTATGATTATGAATATTGGCTGGTTCTGGATTGAACCGTGAGCTGGAATGGCTGTGTATGATATTGATTTATGGCTGATTGCCGAATGAGTTATGGGCCATATGGCTGACTATGAATTATGAATTTAAGCCGGATGGCTGAGATGGATGTTGATCCATGGCTGGGACTGAATGAATATATGCTTGATATACCTGGGTAGTAGCAAGGGTTGTGGTTCATTCCACTTGCTCCAGGTCAGAGATTGTGACGCCTGGGTAGTAGCAGTAGTAGTGGTTATTCCACTCGCTCCAGGTTGAGCTTTTAAACACCCGCCTGGGTAGTAGTCGCAGTAGTGGTTATTCCACTGGCTCTGGGTTGAGCGGGCAGTAGCAAGGGGGTTGTAGCTCAAACCTACTTGCTCCGCGATGGGTGTTTCTGTCCATGGTTAGCTACCAGGACGTGTCGGGTTGGCTATATAACCGATAGATGATATCATCAGCCACTAGGGACAGGCATGCATCATATGCATCTGTGTGACATTGTTTGGATGTGCATATTATACTTGGTTTGCCTATGTGATTAATTGCTAATTGTTCTACTTGCAATAACTGTTTGTTTGTGCTTGCATCTTCCTATTTGTGTTTGCTATTGGGACTCTGTTGGATTGTGGTGATTGGTTGATGGTTGGATTGTTTGGGCCTAGGACCGTGGTTGGAATGAGATGAACCGATGGTTGGTTCCGGTTTGTGTTTCTGGTTTGGAATAAATTATGAAAGGCTATTTTGGTTCAACATAGATAAATCGTTTTGAAAGGCTTTTGAGTTTTTGAGAATTGAACTGTTCCTCTTTCAGAAAAGATTTCCGATTCCTCTTTTACTGTAAATCGTTGTTTTTGAAAAGAGGCATAAGACGGTTATTAATCACTGGTACAGTTTATCTTCATGTAACCTATTACAGTAATTCCCAAAAACCCTCTACTGAGAACCCTTTAGAGGATGATGTTCTCACCTCCCTACATTTTTTCCCTTTCAGGATATGGGCGCAGAAGTTACGAAGAGTTTATTTAGTTGTTGTTGAGAACTCTGTATTGCTTTAGTATATTTTGTACCCTCGCCTTTATCTTGATATGTTCTGTAAGAGGGATAGGAATTGTTTTGGATAATGCTTGTAATATTATCTATGTATATAAGTGTATATATGTATGTACTCTTTATGAGTTTTTGTAAGTTGTATGGTATTTATGGATGTATGATATCGGATGAAAGTATCTTTTGGATTGGTATTGCGGTTTAAAGTTTTAAACAGGCTCATATTTTAGTATTAAATAGTATAAAAGTCGTCGTAATGTCCGAGCTATCAGAGTCGCGCAGCCGGAAGTGTGAACTTTGGTAGTTAGGGTGTTACATTATGGTATCAGAGCAGTCCTTCCTGTAGAGCCTGAGGAATGGACCGACTATGCTTTAGTTGCATACTCTGAGTGTTTGTCATGTATTAGGTCTTGTCGAATGACGAGAATTAGAGTTTTATGCACATGACAGTCTATTGATTAACGCTGTTAGTCATGCATTGCATAATTCTTGGTATTAAGTTTGGCCGGCTTAATACTAGTGAATTATGTATATGAAGGCACTGATGGGTTATCATAGATGTTATATGAGTTTTGAATAAAGCGAATCACGGGTTTTGGTAACATTTGAAACTATTTCTTGAGGCTATTCAGTTGTGTGTCTTGAATTCTGTTTGAGTCGACCTGTTCCTTCATGTCCTAATTTGAAGTTCTTGTTTGCTAATCCTTTTGAAAAGTAGTTTGATTTTTCAACTCTATTCCTCCATTCATATGCATTCTTGTTTGATCTTAATTGCATATGCTTGTTTGGAATCCTTGTTGCGTCTATTTTCCTCTGTTTGAGTTCTTCTTGATTCAGGTATTCTTTGATATAGCTTTGAACTTGTCTTAATGCGCTGTGCTTTTAACTCCGGATTCCGAGTCTATTCTTTGAGAAATTGTTGATTCAGTTTTTCTCTTATTTGACAGTGATCACAGCCAATTTCGAGATTTTTATAAAAATTGCTGTTGACTAGATATACACTTATCTATATGTAGAACTTTGAAGATTTCTTATACAGTTTAACAACTATTTATTTCTAATGCCTCACCTGTACTTTTCTGGTTTATGGAACTGCATTTACTTTAAATTACAATTTGACTTTCTAGTAATTTTACTATAGTTTCAATGCACATCTTCAATTGATTATGTATTTGGGGTATTTTTCAAAATTCTAGAAAGAAAGGGGATTCTTCGCTTTTATTCCGGTTGATTTTTGTTGATAAACTTTACCTAAATTATTTTTAACTTGAGTTCGGTTTAGCATACTACATTGTTGATGCTATTGTGATTCTTTTAAAAATTTTGGACTCATGGCTTTCTTCTTATGAGCGGACTAAAGTCTCTTTTTAAGCTTTTCACCTCTATGAATGTCATACGTGATTCTATTTTTAACTAATCTTTTACGTCTTGTGAACATTACCACTGATCTTGGTTCGCCCTCTCTTGTGAATCCCATCCTTATGTGAGTCAGTTTGATTCATTTCAAAATTAGTGCATCGCTTATTCACTCATTATCTCTACAAGAGTTTTTAGTCAAAGGATTATCCTTGAGAAATTACTAATGATTGAGTTGTCTTTCCTATGACTTTTGTATTCGTTTGGAGTCAATTGAAAGCTTGTTTGATGACTCATGCCTAGTGAATCTTGTTTGAACTACTTTGATTTAAGATCCTTTCTTGCATGGCTTGACTTCTTTTTAGTACATCTTAAACTTCTTGAATGTTCTTCTAAAATGGCGATTTCAAGAACACTTTTGGAGTCTTGTTTTGAACCTTTTAAAGAAGTTTTGAATTCTCTTGTAAGAAGTTTTAAACGGAATTTATTTTCTGTTGCTTGATTTAGATTGAAACCATTGTTCAATTTTGACGAAATTAATTTAAAGTTGTCATGCACTATTTTAAATGAAGTTTTGAAAAGCTTCCTTGTTTAGTGGAAACCGGTTTGTTTGTAACGCACCACTTATTTCCTTACTAGATTGTAAGTAAATTTTTACCTCGGAATTTCTTTTCTAAAAAGAGTTTAACTTCCTCTTTCGTCCTTGCTATAAATGTTATACACGCTTGTTTGAATATGGACTTTGAAAATTTTTGAACAAGCATTTGATTTTCTTCCGAGTCTTCTGAACTACTTTTGGTTAAGATTGTGCACCTAACTATCTTTCTAAAATAGTTGAGGAAATATTTTTGCTCTTAGCCAAACCTGTGTACAGTTTGTTTTTAAAACTCTACATAATCTACTTCGATGTGAAATTGAACTAGAGCAAAGCCACGTTTATGCTTTTGTTACCCTCTTGAAGGATATTTGTTGCTTAACTTTTCTTTTAGACTGCGAGGTGATTTTCCTGCAAGTTTTCGATTCTTTTAAGAACAATGTATTCAGAAGTACTTTTAATTATGCTCTTGAGTTTTGTGAGCTTTACCTTGGGTTTGAGATATTCTCTTTTGTGAACCTCATACTTCTTCGACTCAGCTTGAATTTGTTCAAACTGATGCAATGATTTTCTTCTTATTGATCCTATTGAAATTCTTCGATCCAAGGGTCATCTTTGAAGTTGCCAATTGAGTTGAGTCTAGCAAACTTCATTGCTTGAAAGTCCTTGTTTATCTGGACCTAGATACATTCTCCCAAATCTTTGAGTATTATCCTTGACATTTGACTCTCCTTTCTAAAGTCTTGTATCCTTCTGAGTAGACTCGAGAATTATTTTGATATCACGTGCGACTTGTAGACGTAGTAACGCGATGCGTTAGTTCTTTAAGGCGTGATATGTGTATATGAAAGTTGAAGCGGTAGGTGTGCAACGTTATGAGTTG
Organism: Arachis hypogaea; assembly: GCF_003086295.3. Classification (NCBI taxonomy): domain Eukaryota; kingdom Viridiplantae; phylum Streptophyta; class Magnoliopsida; order Fabales; family Fabaceae; genus Arachis; species Arachis hypogaea. The sequence goes on along the minus strand of NC_092054.1, from coordinate 128,666,168 downwards.
TGGGTGTTTTGTTCCTTGCGGACGGGTTTGCGGTTGTAAGGCTTGTGATCGAGTATGGGATTGTAAAGTGCTTGATGGAGTTGGAAAGTTGAAACCTTAAGGTCGATATGAGATTAGTGTGCGGATATTGAGCACATCGTTTTAACTCCATCCTGTTTTATAGCCTTTGATGCTTTGCCCTACTATCACATGATTGACCCATGTTATCTTTTGCATCGAGCCTACCTTGTAACGTTTGCTTTGCAATCACACTCCTACCTTTACACCCTTATGCTTATGACAATCAAAGTATTTGGAAACCGTATATATGTTTATATTTTGAGATATTTTTGCTTCTTCCTTAAATATGTTCAAGGGTGAACTGTTATGGAATTTCTTTCGTTTTGTATCAATTTTCGAGGGCGAAAATTTTTATAAGGTGGGTAGAATGTAAGACCCAGAATCTTTGAAAAGTCTTATTATGATCAAGTCTCAAATCATATGGTTATTTATAGCCTTAATTTCAGAAATTATTTTATTAAAGATAATTAAGGCAAGTTTTGATTTATTGAATTTGAGATGAGTTATGATTATTATCCAATTCTATAATTATTGGATTATTTTCTATATTTGAATTATAAAGTTGATAGTTATGAAATAATAAGGATTTTATATGATTTGGATTAGATAAGTAATATTTTAAATGTTACTATTGCTATTTTGGAAAAATGAAGAAATTAAGTATATTATTTCTAATTATTTGATTTGGGCATTTTGTTGAAAGTAATTTGTAAAAATTGATGAGCAAATAGTATTTTCTATATACATCTAGTGTTGGATTTAATTTGGGTTTCAATTACTCTATTCCCTAATTTTAGTAAAGTTACCAAAGTGCCCCTAACCCTAATTTTTGAAAATGAAACCCTAACCCATGACCCGGTTCCCTTTAGCCACACCCCCAACATTTCCTTGCTCTGAGCAGCGGCAACACACGCTGAGTTTCCTCTGTGTTCCTGAAAGAATGAATCAAAGAAAGAAAGAAAATAAACGAAGGGGAAGGGGAAAAGCAGGGAAGAGGAGAGGAGAAAAGGAATGACGTCGCCGGCGGGCATCACTGCCGCCGCGCCGTCGTGTTGCCGTTGTAGGAAAGGAAGCCGAAACCCATTGCCATGGGATGGAGGAGAGAACGCGCGCGCAGGGGGAGGAAGGTTCCAGCCTCGTCGCGCCGCCTCTGCTGTCCGTGCTACCGTCGTCGTCCAAGCTCGTCACCGCCAGTTGCGTCGTCGTCGTCTCTGCCCAGCGCCGCCGCAGATGATGGGTCACCGAGAACTGCCACCGCTGCTGCCGTCTTCGTGGGGCTTGAGTTGCTGCGGTCGCTCCTCGCCGTGAATCCCATCGCGAGCGCCGCTGTCAGCATCGTGCACCCTGGTGCCGTCGAGGAGCCACTGTGACTGCCTCCCTCTCTGCCACCGAGGTCCTCCGCCGCTGGGTACAGAAAAGGGCAGCGCCGTGCAAATCAAAGAAAGGTGACGCCTTTCTGCCTCTGCTCTTGGTTTTGGAATCTGATCAGGACGCCGTTGCCACCATCTGAGCTCGCTGCTGCTGATGATGGTAAGCCCAAACCGCCACTGGCAAAAAGGGGTTCAGGCCACCGCATGTGTCGCCGCTGGAGAAGGGAGCTGCGCCTCTGTGTTCCTGGCAGCCGGGAGTGGTTTCGTGACTGCTGGGACCACCGCCGAAGCCTCTGGCTGTTTCTGCCGTCACCGGAGAATCCTGCCGGTAAGGTTTTAAGTATTGGGTTTCGTTTCTCCTGAGTTTTCGGAAACGTTACAATCACTGTATATTGATTTCAGTCGCCAGAGTCTGATCACCGTTGCCGCCTAAGATGGCTTCTGGGGCTGCCGCCAAACCGGTTCGGAGACCACCGCTGTTTCGGTTCAGCCGTTCCTTTGGTTCGGTAAGCGTTTCGATCTGAAAGCCCTCTAGTTACTGCTCTATTATACGTTGAGGAGTTGTAGCATTTGTTGATTATGAGAGTTAATCTCGGTTATTATATATTGCGATTAGAGTCGTTGTGGTTGCTAAGAAAACGGTTTGGAGCTGAGGTTTTGGTAGCCAGGATTTTGATTGTTGATTTCGGGTCGAGGCGGAAAGGACTCTGTGATGCTTTGAGTTATGGAATTTGCGTTTTGAGGTAGGGCGCTTTCCGAAAACTATAGTTTATTATTGGAATTATTACATATGGATACGGATGTGAGATATGGTGTATTTAGTGATTGTATCTGCCTTATGTATTATTTGATTGACTCGAATGTTTATGGATGTTGGTTTGGCTGAGTTGTTGTGCGGCTTTGTGAAATGTAATGTTTTGAAGCTGATTCTTTAAATATTTGAAATCTGAGTTTAATCCGTTGAGGATTGGTTTGAATCGAGTCAATTGTTTTGATGATGTGAAAGATAGAATACTCTTTGAAATTTAGCCTGGTTTGCTTTCACTGATTTGGTTTTGATAAATGATTTGTTGCTGAACCGATTCTTTAAAGCTTTGGAAATGAGTTAAATTGATTGATATTGAGTTGATTTCTGAAATAGTTTCCTTGAGATATGCCACTGAGGCGACTGTTGGATTTAGCTTGCTTTTGAATTGATTTTTGGTTTTGGGCTGTTAAAAAGGAATGAGAATCGGTTTAGTTGGGACCCGAACCGGGTGGCAAAAGTCCAAGTTTTAGGGGAGGTGCTGCCGAAATTTCTACAAAATCCTACTCTTGTTTGTAAAGTTATTTAAAAAGGGTTGGATTTGAGAAATTGTATTAATTGATTTATTAAGAGAATATTTATGTTTTCAAGCTTAATTTATTTAATGAACTTTATGCGTTGAGTTCGGCTTATTTAGAAACGAACTATTTGTACAGTTTGAATCACTGAAGGAAAGAATGATGCTCTAATATTGATTTCAATATAAAAAGGAGCTTTTAGTGATTTTAAAGGAATTTAGACTTTTGATTGAGTAATCAAGTTTGAGGCATTTTGGAAGAGTTAGAAAAATGGGTTCCAAAAAGAAACCTGAAAGTGGTTTGATTCAAATGAACCGGTTCCGTTTCAAATGAGTTGATTTTTGGACCGGGTTGGAACTTGTGATTTTGTATGATCGGTTTCATAATAAATTCAGTTTTATTTACTTGAACCGGGAATCTATGATTTTAAAAGTTTCAATGAATTTTAAGGAATTTATATAAGTTGATCTTCCCTAAAGACTTGGGACTCTGGCAAGAAACTTTTGTTATAAAATCCCATTGTTGGATGGGTGATTTTGAATGTTCCCAAAAAGAATCTTTAACTTTCCAAGGTTTTGGAAGTTTTGGAAAGAGAATGCCGAGAGTGGCTTTGTTTTAAAAAGGGAACTCACTTTGAGTAAATTTGGCTTATGAGCCTGAGATGATTTGAGAAACGAGATTTCTACAACCAAGGCTGAAAAGAGTTGAAACTTGATTTCAAAATGAAGCGATTTGAGAAAAAGTGATTTATGTCTTAAATGCCGGTTTTATGAATTTGATGATGTTGGATGGTGGAAGTGCTGTTTTGTTGTGGGCCGGAATGGCTGTGTATGATTATGAATATTGGCTGGTTCTGGATTGAACCGTGAGCTGGAATGGCTGTGTATGATATTGATTTATGGCTGATTGCCGAATGAGTTATGGGCCGTATGGCTGACTATGAATTATGAATTTAAGCCGGATGGCTGAGATGGATGTTGATCTATGGCTGGGACTGAATGAATATATGCTTGAGATACCTGGGTAGTAGCAAGGGTTGTGGTTCGTCCCACTTGCTCCAGGTCAGAGATTGTGACGCCTGGGTAGTAGCGGTAGTAGTGGTGATTCCACTCGCTCCAGGTTGAGCTTTTAAACACCCGCCTGGGTAGTAGTCGCAGTAGTGGTTATTCCACTGGCTCTGGGTTGAGCGGGCAGTAGCAAGGAGGTTGTAGCTCAAACCTACTTGCTCCGCGATGGGTGTTTCTGTCCATGGTTAGCTACCAGGACGTGTCGGGTTGGCTATATAACCGACAGATGATATCATCAGCCACTAGGGACAGGCATGCATCATATGCATCTATGTGACATTGTTTGGATGTGCATATTATACTTGGTTTGCCTATGTGATTAATTGCTAATTGTTCTACTTGCAATAACTGTTTGTTTGTGCTTGCATCTTCCTATTTGTGTTTGCTATTGGGACTCTGTTGGATTGTGGTGATTGGTTGATGGTTGGATTGTTTGGGCCTAGGACCGTGGTTGGAATGAGATGAACCGATGGTTGGTTCCGGTTTGTGTTTCTGGTTTGGAATAAATTATGAAAGGCTATTTTGGTTCAGCATAGATAAACCGTTTTGAAAGGCTTTTGAGTTTTTGAGAATTGAACTGTTCCTCTTTTAGAAAAGATTTCCGATTCCTCTTTTACTGTAAATCGTTGTTTTTGAAAAGAGGCATAAGACGGTTATTAATCACTGGTACGATTTATCTTCATGTATCCTATTACAGTAATTCCCAAAAACCCTCTACTGAGAACCCTTTCGAGGATGATGTTCTCACCCCCCTACATTTTTCCCCTTTCAGGATATGGGCGCAGAAGTTACGAAGAGTTTATTTAGTTGTTGTTGGGAACTCTGTATTGCTTTAGTATATTTTGTACCCTCGCCTTTATCTTGATATGTTCTGTAAGAGGGATAGGAATTGTTTTGGATAATGCTTGTAATATTATCTATGTATATAAGTGTATATATGTATGTACTCTTTATGAGTTTTTGTAAGTTGTATGGTATTTATGGATGTATGATATCGGATGAAAGTATCTTTTGGATTGGTATTGCGGTTTAAAGTTTTAAACAGGCTCATATTTTAGTATTAAATAGTATAAAAGTCGTCGTAATGTCCGAGCTATCAGAGTCGCGCAGCCGAAAGTGTGAACTTTGGTAGTTAGGGTGTTACAGCTCGCGTCGTCCTTTCTCCCACCGACGCTCAGTCTCAGCCTTCCTCTCCGACGCGACGCGGCGGCGACCGGCGCAGCTCGTGGCTCCACAGTGACTCCCTCTCTCTCCCAACATCGCTCACTCACGGCGAACCAGGGAAGCAGAAACGGTGCCCCATCGTGCTTCTCGTTCGGAGCTGGCACGGACGACTACGCGATGACCCCGACGGCGACAGATCGGCGAGGACGAGCTCCTCTGGCTCGCACGCGACAGCTGCTCCCTCTCAAACCCTCTTCTGCGCGAACAGTGGCGTCGCAGGAAACTTCGACAGTGGCAAATCGGTGGCAACGTGGTGGTGCGAAGGTGACCCTAGCAGCATGGACTGCTGCGGCAATAGCGGCTCCTCGCCGGCGCCGTTCCTCCCCTCTCCCCTCTCTTCTTTCCCATTTTCTTCCTACCCTTTTCTTTCATCTGCATCGTTTTGCAGCTGTTGCTGCTGTGTGTGTTGCGTTACTGAGAGAAGGAGGGGAAACAGATAGGATGCGGCGGCTGGGTTGGGGATTAGGGTTTTCATTATTTTGAAAATTAGGGTTAAAGACATTTTGGTAATTTCAAATAAAGTTGGGAATAATATGGTAATTAAAACCCAAATTAAATCCAACACTAGAGGTATATAGAAAATACTACTTGCTCATCAATTTTTTACAAATTACTTTTAATAAAATGTCCAAATCAAATAATTAGAAATAATATACTTAGTTTCTTCATTTTTCCAAAATAGCAATAGTAATATTTAAAATATTACTTATCTAATCCAAATCATATAAAATCCTTATTATTTCATAACTATCAACTTTATAATTCAAATATAGAAAATAATCCAATAATTATAAAATTGGATAATAATCATAACTTATCTCAAATTCAATAAATCGAAACTTGCCTTAATTACCTTTAATAAAATAATTTCTGAAATTAAGGCTATAAATAACCATATGATTTGAGACTTGATCATAAAAAGTCTTTTCAAAGGTTCTGGGTCTTACAAACTATATGTGGTAGATATTTGGTAATTTGTAACAGGCCTCTTCCCACATTGTTTTTGCTCTTTCCCCATGAGTATTTGGTTACTTGTGATATCTTCCTAAATGATTTGTGTAGGGATATCAATCTATATATGCCTATTAGTCTATCTCTGTCCCATATGTGAAGCTTTCATTGTAAGCTTTAGTGTTTGTTAACTTTGGGAGTTTATAACTCCAACTCATCTGTTTATCTTCTCATCTTAATTCTGAAATTTTCTCTATATATTTTCTCCTTTTGGTGTTCTTATCCTATATATGTTGGGAATGAATAACCGTGTTGATCTGGTGGAGAAAATCACTCCCTGGAGAGAATCATGAAAAGTGCATGTTAAAGTTGTGAAATTGTAGTACCACAAGAATCCTGCTTTGGATGCTTCTCAAAATCTGTTGCATATGGTATTAATGGATGAGAAGGTCAGTTTTATTTTATGTTAGTATTTCCTTAAGTTGTTGCCACTTTTCTTTTTTCTTTTTTTTTAAGTATGCAGAAGGGAATTTTTATTCTTGGTTGCAAAGTGATGTGTTTTTGTTGTTTTAATTTTTTAATCAATTATTTTTATGCTGTTTGGATACCTAAATTTCTTAATAAATTCAAAATATGAACCATTTTTTTTCAATTGCAGTTACACAAGATCCAAGCAACGATTGGAGTTTGATGTGTCTCTAAAGGAAGGGGATCTGTATTTGATGACCCATTTTACAGTTGTACCAAACACTGGTTTGAACAGAGTGACCAAACATTGGTTCGGACTTTTGTTCCAATACAAGACTTCTGTTGTTTCTATGATATCTCCAAGGATACCTCATTCCGGTTTGTGTTTTACATCAATAGATGAAATTGATCAAATGACAAAGGACCATAATTTTCTCATTGGTTTGTACAAGTTTCTTGTTGTACCCTTTTAGGATCATAATATTATGTTTTAACAAGTGTGGTTTCTAATTCAAATTTCTATATGTTTCAATCTAATTATTAGACTTTGTTGGGATCATTACTGGTGTTCGAAAAGAAAGAGATGTAGCATCATATGGGAAGCTGATCAAAGCAGTTGTACTAGAAGTTTTTACTCATGGGTAATATGTCTCTGACTTTCTCCCATATCAGTAGTTATCTTCTATTCATTCAATTTTTTTTGTTCCAGCCTTTTTGTTTATAACAATAAATATATAGTTAGATCCTTTTGATCTTTTGAAACTTATTTCTCCAGCAAAAAGGTCCAATGCAATGTGTTTGGAAATGCTTGTGATTTATTGGAATATGATAACTTACAAAAATATCCAAGATCTCCGCTGATTGTCCTCGAGTCTTTTAAAATCAAAGCAATTGAAGGTTAGTTTCAGTCATATTCAGTGAATTTTTACTCTAATATTTACTTTTCTGATTTTTGACCTTTTAATTTAAATATGGTTTGAGGCTAATAGAGTAGGATTCTTGCATGCAGGTGGAGTAATTCTACAGAATGTGATAAATGTCTCTAGGTTATTCATTAATCCCGACATTCCTGAGTCTGTTGAGTTCCTAAGTAGGTTAGTTGTGATAAGAATATTGTAGAGCTACAAGCTGCTTTGGTTATTCATGTATATGTTTTGTGTTATGAAGATTAGTTATTATGTCTTCTATGTAGATTTAGTGTAGCCAGTTATGGATTCTCAAGACTTGTGACCAATGACCTTGGATACTTAATTTCTAAAGTTGATGGTGATTATTTCAATCCCAAAGAGATCAGTAATATTCAAGATCTTGATGTAGATAACAGGGTACTATTTTAGATTGGAAAACTCTCCATTTAATACTTAAACTTCAATTTCTTAAACATGTTTGTTGGGTTTATATCATTATTTTTAAAATTTTATAGGATGCTCATTACTTTGTTATTGGGACAATTAAGGAAGTTATGGATGAACCAGATTGGTGGTACTACTCATGTGTATGTGGTCATGCCGTTGTTGACCATGAGGATCTCTACCTTTGTGATGCTTGTGGTTCATGTGTTGAACATGTTATGGTCAAGTAAGGCTCATATGTAACTCTACTATGTAATAGATTAATTCTCAATCTTTTGGATTTTTGGTTGGTTCTTTGTTATGCGTCACTCTATGTGTTGTTAAGCAGATTTGATTTCTTGGTTTTAGTTATCATTCTTGGTTGTTAATTGTGTTAGATATAGGATTCGGGTAAAGATTCACCATGCTGGGTGTGATGTTTTGTTTGTTCTGCTTGATAATGCGGCAACAAAACTATTTGGAAAAACCTGTTCTGAAGCATTTCTCAGGATAGACGAAGAATTCCCTGTTGATCCTAGTGTGCTTGCAGTATGAACTCTTTCATATTGAACCTCATTTAATCTTTATTTTTTTTTTGTGTTCAAGTTTATTGATTCTTTTATATTAAACTCCCAAGGTTTGTCGGTCATATTCTCCACAAATGTTTGGTGATGTTGTTGGAGAGGATAAAGTTTTCAAGGTTGAAATCCTTTCTGCAGTTGGTCCAGATTACTCCGGGTCCTTTAAAATTGTAAATGTCTTTAGTGATAATCCGGGACCAGCTACAACCGATGATTATATGAATGTATGATTTCTCACCCTATGTTACAACATGTTCATGCATTTTTCTTTTTTCTGAATCAATGCATTCAATACTTATTCTAATAAAATTATCCCAGGCAAGGCTTCACGATCCGATTTTTCCACTAATTTATGATGCCTATTTGCAGTATTCAAGTGGGGAAGATTACAAGACTCAAGTAGTGTGTGATAATTCTATTCAATCAGAAACTATTGAAGATATTATTACTGATCTTATTTCACCCAATCGCTGCTATTCTGATATTGAGAATGTATATTTTTTTTCTCATTTGTGATAAAATCTCTTAGTTCTTTCTTTTTTGTTATTCTTGTTATATGATATGCTGAAAAGTCAGTAATTAATAGTTTTGTAAATTATTTGAAATTTAAAATGCTGTATTAATTTTTTCTTTGCTGGCAGGGTGGTTTCGTTTTTATTTTGGGAACTATATCATCTGTTTTCAAGAATCATAAGTGGTAGTTCTCAACTTGTTTATGTGGTTCTCTTGTATCAGCTAATAAACAAATTTTATCATGTGATCTATGTCAGCTTCAATGCATTGATGCTGTCCCAAGGTGTTTTATTCTTTAGTTTTATTCTATTTTCGTAACTGATTATTATTTCATGTTAACTCAAAATTTCCTTGTTTTCTCCTGGTTTTCAAGATTCTGCTTGAAGATTGTAGTGTCTCATGCAAATGGCAACAATATATTTGTTCTGAAAGATCGTGAGGTTGTGCAACTAATAAAGACAAGATGCTCGAGCTTTTTAGATAATCACCCAGAGTTGAATCAGGTTGTCATCCAGCTGTGGTTTTAATTAGTATATAGATATAGATATAGTCAGTTTATATCTATTGACATTCCTAAGGATAACCTAAATTATTATTATGCTATTTTTTAACTATTTTTTTCGTTTTTAGGGATCTTATTGCAAAGTTGTTCCATTGAAACTCATTTCAAGTCTTTTGCACAAAAAAGTTGTATTGATGGTTGATGTTAGGCCTGTGGGTTATGAGATGAATCTATCTGTGTATATTGTTCAACAAATTTGGGATGATGCCTCCGTTATTAATGTTTTTGAGGCTGCTGCTGAGATGAATGAGCATAAGGTTTGGTTGCATAGTTTTTATAATTTGTTCAATTATTAGTATTTAAAAATATCAATAACTGAGAGGATTTCAATTTTCTTCAGATTCATGTTCTGGTTGATTCTATGCCTGAAGTTGAAGATATTTTTAGCCAATGTGAAAGTGATCATGAGGCTGTGGAAGATCTAGATGCTTTTTAGTTTAATATGTTAAGATACTACTTTAAGTTGTTGTTGTGGATGATCTTCATGCTTTTTAGTTTAATATGCTCAGATACTACTTTAAATTATTGTTTGATTTGTAATATAATGTTAGTCTCTTCTCAATTCTAATGTGGATATAACTATAATATTTATATATTTAATGAAATTCCTTTTTTAATTACAACAAATAAAATATGTGTTTATTTTACCAGTTTCAAATAAACTGGTGCAATAATTATTCAATTATTAATCAGTATTAAAAAAGAAATGATAATTGTGGAAAAAAATATAAATACTTTTTAATAAAATGGTTTTCATTACGATTTTTAAATGTATTCAAGCTAAGGTTAAATTTAATTGTTATTAAAAAATATATATCTCTTTATTTTTTTTATGTATTTAATCAAATCCCTTTTTAATTACAAAAAAAGAATATGCGTTTATTTTACCAGTTTCAAATAAACCCATGAAATAATTAATTTATTATTAATCAGTATTAAAAAAATGATAAATGAAAAAAAAATATAAATACTGGTTAATAAAATGGTTTTCATTACTATTTTTAAATATATTCAACCTAACATTAAATTTAATTGTTATTAAAAGATATATATCTTATTAGTTTTTTTAATTTTCTTTTTTGGAAAAAAATGTCAATTCAAGGGTGCCATACTCCCATTAACACATAAGTCATGTTGTTCCTTTTCTTCATTTTCTTCATTTACGGGTCCCTTCCTCTGTTTTTCTTTCTCACTTTGAAACCCGAATTCGTTTCCGTCAGCTCAACGATCACTCCCTCGCACTCGTCCTCTCCAGAATTAGAAGGCCAAGTACCCAGAGCTGGGAACCGTTCTCTTAAGGTCATCGATTTTGTTTGTTAGTTGTATGATTCAATGAGAGTCGCGATGGATGCTGTTCATCAATCAAGGGCCTTCTGTCTCTTCCAATTATCCCAAAAACAGGTTTTTATACTTGTCACAAGGCTTGAAGCACGTTACCTAACATTTATCATGGGTTATTATTTCCCAAACTGATTAATGGGTTTTCCGCAGAATCTAACGTTTATCATGGGTTCTCCAAAAATGAAAAAAATTTGCTCCTTTGCAAAGGTGAGGCTTCTTCTTCTGTTGCTGATGGGTTTGCCAAAGGCTTGATGAGTCTTATTGTATCTACTATTTGAAGACTGGATTCTGTGGCTATGGTTCTCGCTGCCGTTTCAATCATCCGCATGACCGTGCGGCGGTAAAAATTTTTGTTTGTTTCATTTTTAAGTTTGGAGAGGGTTTTTTGTTGTGTTATTTTTGTGCTTGATGTCATAAATTATTCATGGTTGTACTTTGGATCTGTTAGTTAGTTTTGTAGATCTTCTAATTCAGTGCTAATTTGGTTTCATTTTGTAGGTTTAATTGATTGGTTTGGATAAAATATTTTTGCTGTTCTTTATCTGAGTTAATCTTCTTGGTTTCTTATTGTCTTCTTCTTGATTTAATGATTGGGCTCAAGAGTTGATTATCAATTTTTAGTTTCAATAATGGAATCTATGTTTCTGATGGGCAATAAGTTGACATGTCTTCTATTTCACCAGTCATACTTATTGGGAATAGTATTATTATATAGTTAAAGATAGGATCAATCACTAGGTATGGTTTCTTTATAGATTTATAGATAGATAGATAGATGTATATAGATTCATAGATAGGTTGATATGACATATCTATATTATATAGAGGTATGAGTAAATCTAATTTAATTACCTATGGACACATTGAATGTCATATGTCAATCAATCAATCAATCAATCTAGCCAAGAAGTCTAAGAGAAACGTATTCTACAAGCTTTGCCTTACAAACTTGCTCATTCCTCTGGTATAAGTAGTAATGAGGTGATAGAGTATTGTGGAGATTTTTCAAGAGCTATCACTTGTTCCTTACTTGTCTTTTTTCCCTTGCATTCCTTTCTGTTGAGATAAATCTCGGATCCCACACAGTTTTCTGTTGCCGATATTTTGTTCTTTAATTTGTTTTTTTCATCTACATTCTTTGATCATTACCATTTATTTATTGATAAGATGAGTCTTACTATTGATCCTCTTCAGAAAATCTCTCCATGGAAGGAAACTTGGAGTATTGAGGCTAAGATCTTGACCATTTGGGAAGATGCTAGCATTGTTAATGAAAATATGCAAAAACTCTTACATGTGGTGTTGATGGATAAGCAGGTGAGTATGTGTATTTTAAAAACTCTCTGTGTGTGTGTGTGCGCGCGTGTGCTATCAAAAACTCAGTTTTTACTTAACTAAATTACGTATTTTAAAATTGTGTATGTGATCAGTTTTGGCATGTAATATGTCATGGTATGATATTTAGAAGTGGTCATATGATTTTTTTCCTCTTTTTTAATTTCCAGCACGACAAGGTCCAAGCAACTGTTGACGATGATTTGATCACAACTTTTATTCATCAGTTAAAAGAAGGACATGTATTCATTATTTCCGACTTCAAAGTGATACCTAATGGTGGATTGGTTAGGGTTACAAGACATCGATTCCGCATCCTTTTCAAGTGTAGTACCTCTGTTGTTGCAGCTGCAAATAGAGACATACCTAATCCTGGTTTAAGTTTAACCTCTATGGACGAGATTCTTCAAAAGCGCACTGATTATGAGTACTTAATAGGTAAGTTTCCCTTCTTCAAAATTGACCCGGAATAAAGGTGTTTTAAAGTGAGATTAATAACAGCTTAATGAAATGTCTTGTGGTATTGTATCCCGAGGTTTAATCTTTTCTGTTATAATATGACTAAACAGATTTTGTTGGGGTCCTGTGCGGATTAAAAAGGAAAGCTGATGTTGAGTGTAATGGAAAGATATTGAATGTAACAGCCCAGACCACCCGCTAGCACAATATTGTCCGCTTTGGCACACAAGGCCTCACGGTTTTGCCTTTGACAATAGGGATGCTAGCCGAAGCCCCCCACACTCATTCGTCAAAACGCGTCATGCTAGAGAGAGGTATCCACAACCCTTATAAGGCATGCTTCGTTCCCCTCCCCAACCGATGTGGGCCTTACAATCCACCCCCTAAGGGAGTCCAGCGTCCTCGCTGGCACATCGATCCGGGTTCTGGCTCTGATACCATCTGTAACAGCCCAGACCACCCGCTAGCACGATATTGTCCGCTTTGGCACACAAGGCCTCATGGTTTTGCCTTTGACGATAGGGATGATGGCCAAAACCCCTCACACTCACTCGTCAAAATGCGTCATGCTAGGGAGAGGTATCCACACCCTTATAAGGCATGCTTCGTTCCCCTCCCCAACCGATGTGGGCCTTACATTGAAAGTTATTGTCCTTGAAGTTTTTGCTGATGGGTATCTGTTGCCTTTCTATTTTTCATTCTATTTTTAAATTATGTTATGCCTATTTTTCATTTTTTTTATTATTGTTGAATTATTCTATTGTTGTCGCTCATTTATTATAATGATTACCCAAGAAGAAAATCCCCTGTAATCTTGTTGGTGACTGTTCTGCTCTTATGGACATCAATAGTTTGAAAAGGTATCAGAGACCACCAGTTCTTATTTTGCAATCTTTCAAGATCAAAGTCAATGGAGGTGAAAAGTTGTCCATGTTGCACACATGTCTGAGTTTGATTTGTTTATATATTTTTGTTTACCAATGAATTGTTTCTTTGTGACTTACTTTCTTCTTATTGTGTTTCGTGATTTGTAGATAAAGTTAGTCTCCAAAATGTGATCAATGTTTCTCGGGTTTCAATCAACCCTGATATGTAGGAAACCGTGAATTTTTTGAATGAGTTAGTTCGATTCAATTCTTCTCAAATTTTGTCCCACTGAACTGAAAATTTCTGCCTTTCTCTCCATCCCTCACTTGCTCACTCTCTCTCTATTGCTCAGTTTCTCACTCTCTCTCTCTCTCTCTATTGCTCACTCACTCACTCTCTTCCTCTCACTCTCTCTCTCTCTCTCTCTCTAGCTGTTTTCCTGAAATTGTTTTACTCTAATATTATTTTTTTTCATAGATACCATATCGCAAGCCACCATTTCAGTAGACTGCATAGTAATGAGATTGGGGATTTAGTATGTGTAATCGATGATGAATCTTTTGACTAGAAGCTAATACGGACTATTGCTAATCTTAAGGGAAACAATGAGGTGTGTACTATTAGGTTTTTTAACATGTTTTAGTGGTATGTAAGAAGTACTCATGTTAATTGATTTTTCCATATTTTAGACATGCTTTGTCCATTCAATTCATAAATTTTTTGTTTTAATAGGATGGACAATTCTTTGTGGTTGGAAAAATTAAAGAGATTGTTGAAGATCCAGAGTGGTGGTTATTTTCTTGTGTTTGTGGCCATCCAATTGTAGGTGATGATAATGTGTTTCATTGTCAGCTGTGCGGCAGAGAGGTCCAGCATTTTATGACCAGGTAAATCCAGGTTATGATTTAGAAAATTTCTTTCATCTATTCTGATTCAATAATATAAGTAAGCTTCACGTATCACCTTCTTGTGAGACTCACAAATAGATTAATCTTATGTTTACTTTCTTGGTTATAGTTACAGGATTAAGATACTTGTTGAAGATGGTACTTCTTGTGGAATGTTTGTCTTGTTAGACAGTGCAGTCACTAAGCTATTAGGGAGAACCTGCTCTGATGTGTTTTTGTTGTTAGAAGATGAAATGGAGGTATGGTTAATGTTCTTAAGTTTTATTTCTGTATACTGTATCAATAATTATTTCTTATTCTTAAATTTCCTCCATTAATTAGTGATTATTTTTCAATATTTATGACAGAAAATTGAGCACCCATACTGTCCACAGTTTTTTCATCAACTCATTGGGAAAGAGATTGTTTTCAAAGTTCAAGCAAAGCGGATTAATAGTCCCGGTTATTGCGGTACCTTTAAAATCATCAATGTCATTAGTGATGCACATTTTTTCAACAAACTTCAGTCTGATCAGTGCATCAAGGTTAGTACTCTCTCTTTATGTTAGATATTAATGAATTAGAGGAATCATTTTTAGATATAGTTTGTTGATCCCCAGTTTCTAATTCTTTGGCTGTTCTTTTGAATGGTATCCTTTACATGCCAACATGATTTTGTCTCATACTTTACAAAGTTGGCTTTGTTTTGTAATTCATGTTTTGCTTCCAAATTTTAAGGATGTTAGTTCTGATTCGGCCTTTAGCCCAATACTTGAAGACTTCTCTCAGTGTGGACAGCTTAGAAGTTATGACAACCAAGTCATATCTGGTGTTCCAATACAACTGCATAGCATTAAAGAGATGCTTGCTGACATTCTTTGTGCTAAAATATATTCTTCTGCATCAAGAAATGTTAGTATTTATGTTTATGTTCTCAACCGTCTGAACTGTGTTTCAGCATGTGTAGTATGATAAAACATGTATCATAATATACCAATTACTGTTCCTCTACAGGATCAGATTTGTTTCTTGATCAGTAAGATTATTGATGTGCTGAAACATCAGAAGTGGTGGTGCTACTACTGTTTGTGTAATGCACCTGTTTCTCATGTTGGGAATTTATTTTATTGTTATTTGTGTAGATTTGAGTGTGTTGATGCCATAAGAAGGTATCTATTTTATCTCTGAGTTTTTGGTACCAGTTTTCTTTTTGCTTTATTGCATCTTCCACATCTGTTTTTCAGTGTATATTTTGATTTTGTTTATATTATTTAGGTATCGCATCAAAATTATTGTTTCCCATTCAAATGGCAGCAATATTTTCATACTTGAGGATGATGAGGTGATGCAAATACTCAAAAAGAGTTGATCAGAATTTTTGATAGACAAAGGAAATTCCTCCTAAGTAATCATTTTGGTTTTAATTTAGTTTAATTGTCCTTATTTTCAGTTTAGTGTTTATGATTCAGGTATGTGAATTTTGCTAATGTACCTATTCTTTTTTTTCCCTTAGTCAAAGGATGATTTCACTGTTTCGAATAGCATGATTTCTCAGTTGATGAACAAGAAAATTGTCTTCATAGTGGATCCTAGACCCATTGGATATGAATTGAATACATCTCTTCATGTTGTTCGTGCAATATGTGATGATATTGATATTGTGAGGTTTTTGGAGGACTCCATCCATGATAATCAACAGCAGGTGATAACATTACTATGTAAATCTGATGTTGAGTTATCCCACTTTGTTTCTGATCAAGTTAACCTCAATTGGGTATATTGATTGTGTTTTTTCATGCATGGTGTGTTAAGTGTTACTGATGTTATTCCTCTCTTGTTCCATTTAGAAATTTCATCTGGATCCTTTTGTTCCTCATTTTCCTTTCGAATTTAAGAATCCAGTTGAGTTTCACTCCAATGCAAGCATTCAATGTTCGTCGAGCTCAAGTGCTCCAGTGCGTCAGGCTTCACCGATTTCTGTTCTGAACTGGAATTGTTGGGTATTTCTTGAGCTAATGAACTTTTATTCTTTATCTCTTAGTAAACTATGTTTGTAAGATCCAGAACCTTTGAAAAGTCTTATTATGATCAAGTCTCAAATCATATTGTTATTTATAGCCTTAATTTCAGAGATTATTTTATTAAGGATAATTAAGGCAAGTTTGGATTTATTGAACTTGAGATAAGTTATGATTATTATCTAATATGATAATTATTGGATTATTTTCTATAATTATATTATAAAGTTGGTAGTTATGAAATAATAAGGATTTTTATATGATTTGGATTAAATAAGTAATATTTTAAATATTAATATTGTTACTTTGGAAAATAAAGGGTTTAATTATATTATTTCTAATTATTTTGATTTGGGCATTTTATGGAAAATAATTTGTAGAATTGATGAGCAAATGGTATTTTCTATATACAATTAGTGTTGGATTTAATTGGGTTTCAATTACTATATTTTTCCCAATTTCATTTGAAATTACAAAAGCATCCCTAACCCTAAGTTTTAAAAATGAAACCCTAATCCTGAAACCCTAACCCATGACCCGGTTCCCTTCAGCCACACCCCCAAAACTTCCTTTGCTCTCAGCTGCGGCAACATACACAGAATTTCCTATGTTCCCTAAAAAAAAAAATGAAATGAAGCCGAAGGAGGAGTGGGGTGAGGAATCCATGGAGAAGGAAGGAGAGGGGGAGAAGAGGGAGGCGGCGCGGTGGGTGCCACTGCCACCGTCGTCGCCGTTGCTAGCCGAGGGGAAGGGAGATCTGGGCGAGCACGAAGAGAGAGAGAGAGCTCACGAAACAGGGAGAGGAAGGATCTGGTCGCGCCGTCACCACGCGGTTGCTGAGCCATGCCATCGCCGCCATCGCCGCCCTGTCCCTGAAGACCTGAGTCGCGCTTCTGTCACCGAGCCAGAGGAGCTCATCCTTGCTGAGTCGCCGCCACAACTGCTGGGGTTGTCGCCGCCATCTTGCCTCTGCCGGCGAGCACGAAGAGAGAGGGAGAGTGCGACAGGGGAGAGCATGGCCGCCTGGGTCACCGTTTCCAAATCCATCCTTCCCGTCGCCACTGTCGTCCAGGGAAGACCGCCGCTGCTTCTGTGTCCTCCAACGGCGCCGCTACACGAGTCGGAGGAACTCGTCCCTGTTGAGCCGCCGCCGCCACTGCTAGGGTTTGCCGCCTCCGTGCCGTTGGGAGGAAAGCCGTCCAGTCACACCGAGCAAGAGAGACAGAGAGAGCTGAGGCCGAGCTGGAGGTCCAACCACCGCAACCAGCCGTTGTTCACGTCGCCGGCGTCGCCTCCATCGGAACCGCCGCCGTCAGTACCAGCTTTACCTTTGACGTGGCTGATTATGGGTGAAAAAGGGGGCGGAGCTGCCTCTGCCGTCGGAGAACCTTGTTGCCATCGCCGGAGAACTCTGCCGGTAAGGGTTTTAATTTGCGGTTTTGGTCATTTTGGATCTTGAGAAGGTTTTAATGCTGCGCGATTTTTTATAGTTGATCCACCGGAGCTTCTGGCCACCGCTGGAGCTGTTGTCGGGGCCGGTTCGAAATCGCAACTGCTTCGTGTTGTTATTCCGGTAAGAAATCATGTTTCGAAAAGCCTCGCGTTAGTATTCTGTTGTGTTCGGTTAATGAATATGAGTTTTGGTAACGTGGGGTCGAGTCCTAATCATTATATGTTGCGATTAGTGTTGCTATGGTTATTGAGAACATGGTTGGGAGCTGAGGTTTTAGTTGCCGTCAGTTCGGGTTGAGGCGGAAAGGACTTGATGCAGCGTTTGGGTTATGGAATTGCGTTTTGAGGTAGGGGCGCTTTTCAAAAACTATGTTTTATGTATTGGAATTATTACATATGGATACTGATGTGAGATATTGAGTATTTGGTGATTGTATCTGCCTTATGTATTATTTGGTTGACTCGAAATGATTATGGATGTTGGTTTGGCTGAATTGTTGTGCGGCTTTGTGAATTGTAATGTTTGAAGTTGATTCTTTAAAGATTTGAAATCTAAGTTTAATCCGTTGAGGATTGATTTGATTTGAGTTAATTATTTTGATGATTGGAGAAGTTGAATGCACTTTTAAATTCAGCCTGGTTTACTTTAATCGACTCGGTTTTGGACAAATGATTTGTTAGTGAGCCGTTTCTTTAAAGCTTTGGAAATGAGTTAAATCAGTTGATATTGAGCTGATTTTTGAAATGGTTTCCTTGAGATATGCCACTGAGGCGACTGTTGGATTTAGCTTGCTTTGAATTGATTTCTGGTTTTGAGCTGTTGAAAAGAAATGAGAAACGGTTTAGTGGGGACCAGAACCGGGTGGCAAAAGTCCGAGTT
Organism: Arachis hypogaea; assembly: GCF_003086295.3. Taxonomy (NCBI): domain Eukaryota; kingdom Viridiplantae; phylum Streptophyta; class Magnoliopsida; order Fabales; family Fabaceae; genus Arachis; species Arachis hypogaea. Next base: position 128,647,479 of record NC_092054.1, on the reverse strand, counting down.
TTAGGGGAGATGTTGTCGAAATTTGTATAAAATCTGAGTCTTTATTGAAATATTGTCTGAAATAATGATGAGTTAAAGACTTCTACTATTCTATTTGAATTATCAAGAAAAGGATGATTCATGCCTTTGAAATGAGTTATTAAAAAGGAAACTGTGATTTAGTCTTGTTTCTCAAGAAAGGTATTACATTTCCTTTGTGAACAATTTATTTAAATGAAACTTATGCCTTAAGGCCGTTGGAATGTGAAAAAGGTTTATGCCTTCGAATTTGACTTGGGGTTTTCAATTAAAGAAGTTTCAATGGTTTTGAAAGGACCCGAGTGTCTATTGACAAGTCTCATTTTAAAGTGTTTTCGGAAAGGTTTAAGTACTCCTCGAGTTCTGAATTTTAGCAAGACTAAAACAGTTTCTGAGCAGTTGAAATGCTTTAGAATCCCTCATGGGGTTGAAGCTGGTTTTTGTTTAAGTAAAAGGAAAAGCCTTTGAAAGAAGTAAATGATTATGTGACTCGGTTTGGCTTAGATTCTATTTTATTACTCAAATCAGGAAGCCAAGGTTTTTAATGAATTTAAATGAATTTGGCAAAATGAGTTATGTTATTCTCCCCTAAAGACTTGGGACTCTGCCGAGAAACTTTTGTTATGAAATCCCATTGTTGTATGGGTGATTTTGAATACTTTGAAATAAATCTTTAACTTTCCATGGTTTTGGAAGTTTTGGAAAGAGGAAGCCGAGAGTGGCTTATTTCAAAAAGGGAATTTTCCTTGAGTAAAATTGGCTTATGAGCCTGAGATAATTTGAGAAATGAGATCTTTAAAGCCAAGGCTGAAAAGAGTTGAAACTTGATTTCAAAGTGAAATGAATTGAGAAAATGATTTATGACTTAAATGCCGATTTCATGAATTTGATGATTTTAAATGTGGAAGTGCTGTTTTATTATGAGCCGGAATGGCTATGTATGATTATGAATATTGACTGGTTCTGGATTGAACCGTGAGCCGGAATGGCTGTGTGTGATTATCAATATTGGCTGGTTCTGGACTGAACCGTAAGCCGGATGGCTGAGATGGATGTTGATCCATGGATGAAAATGAATGCATGTATATGCTGAATTATTGATAATTGTGATTTTTGCACTTCTACTATTGGAGATGAGGGTTTCCCTGGGTAGTAGCAATGGCTAGCCACCATGTGCTCCAGGTTGAGACTCGAAGCTCTGTTAACCCAATGTCGTAAGTGTGGCCGGGCACTGTGAAAGGCCCGGATGAGCTCGCCCCCATAAATATTCACCAGTGATGGTGATGGATAAATATTCACCAGTGAGGGTGATGGATATGGATCATGATTATGATCAAGTTTATGATGAGTATAACTCGAGTTGGGGATGCACGACAGAGGGACAGTCCAATGGTTAGCTACCAGGACTTGTCGGGTTGGCTCTATAACCGACAGATGATATCATCAGCCACTAGGGACAGGCATGCATCATATGCATTTGTGTGACATTGGTTGGGTGTGCATATTGTACTTGGTCTGCCTATGTGATTAATTGCTAACTGTTCTACTTGTAATAACTGTTTGTTTGTGCTTGAACTTCCTTCCTGTGTTTGCATCTGGGACTCTGTTGGATTTGTGGTGACTGGTTGTTGGTTGGATTGTTTGGGCCTAGGGCCGTGGTTGGAAAGAGATGAACTGATGGTTGATTTCGGTTTTGTGTTTCTGGTTTGGAATAAAATTATGAAAGGCTATTTTGGTTCCGCATAGATAAACCGTTTTGAAAGGCTTTTGAGTTTTGAGAATTGAATGGTTCCTCTTTCAGTAAGGATTTTTTACTTTACTTTTATTGAAAACCGTGTTTTTGAAAAGAGGCATAAGAAGGTTATTAATCACTGGTACGGTTTATCTTCATGTATCCTATTACAGTAATTCCCAAAAACCCTCTACTGAGAACCCTTTCGAGGATGATGTTCTCACCCCCCTACACTTTTCCCCTTTCAGGATATGGGCGCAGAAGTTACGAAGAGTTCTTTTAGTTGTGGTTGAAATGCTTTGTATTGCTTTAGACTATTATTTGTACCCTCGCCTTTATCTTGAGATATTCTGTAAGAGGGATAGGAATCGTATTGGATTATGTTTGTAATATTACTTATATATATGTATGTATATATATGGATGTGCTCTTTATGAGTTTTGTAAGTTGTATGGTATTTATGGATGTACGTTATCGAACGAAAGTATCTTTGGGAGCGCTACTGCGGTTTAAAGTTTTAAACAGGCTCATATTTTAGTATAAAAATAATATAAGTGTCGTCATAATGTCCGAGCTATCAGAGTCGCGCAGCCGGAAGTGTGAGCTTTGGTAGTTAGGGTGTTACATTATGGTATCAGAGCAGTTCTTCCTGTAGAGCCTGAGGAATGGACTGACTATGCTTCAATTGCATGCTCTGAGCGTTTGTCATGGAATAGGTCTTGTCAAATGACGAGAATTAGAGCTTTATGCACATGACGATCTATTGATTAACGCTATTAGTCTTGCATTGCATAATTTCTGATATTAAGTTTGGCCGGCTTAATACCAGTGAATCTTGTATATAAAAGCACTAATGGGTTATCATAGATGATATTCGAGTTTTGAGTAAAGCGAATCGCGAATTTTGGGGACGTTAGAAACTATTTCTCGAGGCTATTCAGTTGTGTGTCTTGAAATTCTATTCGAGTCGACCTATTCTTTCATATCCTAACTTGAAGTTCTTGTTTGCTACTCCTTTCGAAAAGTAATCTGATGTTTTCACCCTATTTCTCTGTTCATATGCATTCTTGTTTGATCTTAATTGCATATGCTTATTTGCGGTCCTTGTACATCTATCTTCCTCTGTTTGAGTTCTTCTTGATCCCTGTATTCTTTGACATGGCTTTGAACTGGTCCTAATGCACTGTGCATTTTAACTCCTGATTTTGAGTACCTTCTTAGAGAAATTGTTGATTCAATTTTTCTTTTATTTGACAATAATTACAGTCAACTTTGAGATTTTTATAAAAAAATTGTTGTTGATTGGATATATACTTATATGTATATAAAACTGTGAAGATTACTTATACAGTTTAGCAACTATTTATTTCTAATACCTCACCTGTACTTTTACTGGTTTGCAGAATTGCATTTACTTTAAAAGTAAATTGACTTTCTAGTAATTTTACTATAGTTCCAATGTGCATCTTCAATTGATTATGTATTTGGGGTATTTTTTTAAAATTCTAGAAAAAAAGGGGATTCCTTGCTTTTATCCCGGTTGAGTTTCGTTTGGTAAACTTCACTTAATTTATTTTGATTTGAGTTTGATTTAGCATACTACATGGTTTATGCTATTGTTGTTCTTTTGAAAATGTTGGACTCATAGCTTTCTCCTTATGATCAGACTCGCTCCTTCTTAAGCTTTTCACCTCTATGAATGTCATACATGATTCTGTTTTTAACTAATCTGTTACATCTTGTGAACATTACCATTGATCTTGGTTTGTCCCCTCTTGTGAATCTCATCCTTATGTGGGTCAGTTTGATTCGTTTCAAGTTAGTGCATTGTTTATTCTCCCATTATCTCTACAAGAGTTTTTAGTCAAAGATTTATCATAGAGAAATTACAAATGATTGAGTTGTCTTTTTCTGTAACTTTTGTATTCTTTTGGATCAATTTAAAACTTGTTTGATGTTTCATGTCTAGTGAATCTTGTTTGAACTACTTTAAATTAAGATCCTTTCTTGCAAGGCTTGATTCCTTTTTAGTACATCTTGAACTTCTTGAATGTTCTTTTGAGATGGTGATTTTAAGGACGCTTTTGGAATCTTGTTTTGAATTTTATAAAGCAGGTTGAATTCTCTTTGAAGAAGTTCCAAATCGAACTTATTTTTCAGTTGCTTGGTTATAATTGAAACCATTGTTCAATTTTTGACAAAATTGTTTTAAAGTTGACATGCGCTATTTTAAATGAGGTTTTGGAAAGTTTCCTTGTTTAGTGGAAATTGGTTCGTTTGTAATGCACCACTTATTTCCTTTACCAAATTGTAAGCAAATTTTTGTCTCGGAGTTTCCTTTTCTGAAAAGAGTTTAGCTTCCTCTTTTGTACTTACTATAAATGTTATACACGCTTGTTTGAATACGAACTTTGGGAATTTCTGAACAAGCATTTGATCACTTCCGAGTTTTTATGAACTGCTTTTGGTTACGTTGTGCACCTAACTATCCTTCTAAAATATTTGAGGAAATACTTTAGCTTTTAGCCAAACTTGTGTGCATTTCGTTTTTAAAATTCTGCATGATCTGTTTCAACATGAAAGTGTATTACAGCAAAGCCACGTTTATGCTTTTGTTACTCTCTTGAAGAATGTTTATTACTTAACTTTCTTCTAAACTGCGAAGTGATATTTCCACGAGTTTTCGATTCTTTTAAGAACAAAGTATTCGTAAGTATTTTAATTATGCTCTTGAGTTCTATGAGCTTGACTTGGGTCTGAGATATTCTTTTCTGTAACCTCTTACTTCTTCGACTCATCTTGAAATTGTTTCAAACTAAGGCGCTGATTCTCCTTCCTATTGATCCTATTGAATTTCTTTGATCCAAGGGTTATCCTTGAAGTTGTCAATTGATTTATTTCTAGCAAACTTCATTGCTTGAACGTCCTTGTTTATCTGGAAATTGGATACATTCCCTTAAATCTATGAGTATTGTCCTTGACAATTGTCTCTCCGTTCTAAATCTTGTATCCCTCGGAGTAGACTCGAAAATGGTTTGATATCACGTGCGACCTGTAGACGTAGTAACGCGATGCATTAGTTCTTTAAGACGTGATACGTGTATACGGAAGTTGAAGCGGTAGGTGTGCAACATTATGAGTTGGGGGTGTTTTGTTCCTTGCGAATGAATTTGCGGTTGTCAGGCTTATGATCGAATATGAGGGTTGTAAAGTGCTTGATGGAGTTGGAAAGTTGAGGCTTTGAAGTTGATGAGTTTAGTGTGCGGATGTTGAGCACGTCGTTTTAACCCCATCATGTTTTATAGCCTTCAATACCTTGCCTTACCATCACATGTTTGACCCATTTCATCTTTTGCATTGAGCCTACCTTGTAACGTTTGCTTTGCAATCACACTCCTACCTTTGCACCCTTATGCATATGACAATCAAAGTATTTGAAAACCGTATATATGTTTATATTTTGAGACATTTTTGCTTCTTCCTTAAATGTGTTCAAGGGTGAACTGTTATGAAATTTCTTTCGTTTTGTATCAATTTTCGAGGGCGAAAATTTTTATAAGGTGGGTAGAATGTAAGACCCAGAATCTTTGAAAAGTCTTATTATGATCAAGTCTCAAATCATATTGTTATTTATAGCCTTAATTTCAGAGATTATTTTATTAAGGATAATTAAGGCAAGTTTGGATTTATTGAACTTGAGATAAGTTATGATTATTAGCTAATATGATAATTATTGGATTATTTTCTATAATTATATTATAAAGTTGGTAGTTATGAAATAATAAGGATTTTTATATGATTTGGATTAAATAAGTAATATTTTAAATATTAATATTGTTACTTTGGAAAATAAAGGGTTTAATTATATTATTTCTAATTATTTTGATTTGGGCATTTTATGGAAAATAATTTGTAGAATTGATGAGCAAATGGTATTTTCTATATACAATTAGTGTTGGATTTAATTGGGTTTCAATTACTATATTTTTCCCAATTTCATTTGAAATTACAAAAGCATCCCTAACCCTAAGTTTTAAAAATGAAACCCTAACCCTGAAACCCTAACCCATGACCCGGTTCCCTTCAGCCACACCCCCAAAACTTCCTTTGCTCTCAGCTACGGCAACATACACAGAATTTCCTATGTTCCCTAAAAAAAAAAAAAAGAAATGAAGCCGAAGGAGGAGTGGGGTGAGGAATCCACGGAGAAGGAAGGAGAGGGGGAGAAGAGGGAGGCGGCGCGGTGGGTGCCACTGCCACCGTCGTCGCTGTTGCTAGCCGAGGGGAAGGGAGATCTGGGCGAGCACGAAGAGAGAGAGAGAGAGAGCTCGCGAAACAGGGAGAGGAAGGATCTGGTCGCGCCGTCACCACGCGGTTGCTGAGCCATGCCATCGCCGCCATCGCCGCCCTGTCCCTGAAGCCCTGAGTCGCGCTTATGTCACCAAGCCAGAGGAGCTCATCCTTGCTGAGTCGCCGCCACAACTGCTGGGGTTGTCGCCGCCATCTTGCCTCTGCCGGCGAGCACGAAGAGAGAGGGAGAGTGCGACAAGGGAGAGCATGGCCGCCTGGGTCACCGTTTCCAAATCCATCCTTCCCGTCGCCACTGTCGTCCAGGGAAGACCGCCGCTGCTTCTGTGTCCTCCAACGGCGCCGCTACACGAGTCGGAGGAACTCGTCCCTGTTGAGCCGCCGCCGCCACTGCTAGGGTTTGCCGCCTCCGTGCAGTTGGGAGGAAGGCCGTCCAGTCACACCGAGCAAGAAAGACAGAGAGAGCTGAGGCCGAGCTGGAGGTCCAACCACCGCAACCAGCCGCCGTTCACGTCGCCAGCGTCGCCTCCATCGGAACCGCCGCCGTCAGTACTAGCTTTACCTCCGACGTGGCTGATTATGGGTGAAAAAGGGGGCGGAGCTGCCTCTGCCCTCGGAGAACCTTGTTGCCATCACCGGAGAACTCTGCCGGTAAGGGTTTTAATTTGCGGTTTTGGTCATTTTGGATCTTGAGAAGGTTTTAATGCTGCGCGATTTTTTATAGTTGATCCACCGGAGCTTCTGGCCACCGCTGGAGCTGTTGTCGGGGCCAGTTCGAAATCGCAACTGCTTCGTGTTGTTATTCCGGTAAGAAATCATGTTTCGAAAAGCCTCGCGTTAGTATTCTGTTGTGTTCGGTTAATGAGTATGAGTTTTGGTAACGTGGGGTCGAGTCCTAATCATTATATGTTGCGATTAGTGATGCTATGGTTATTGCGAACGTGGTTGGGAGCTGAGGTTTTAGTTGCCGTCAGTTCGGGTTGAGGCGGAAAGGACTTGATGCAGCGTTTGGGTTATGGAATTGCGTTTTGAGGTAGGGGCGCTTTTCGAAAACTATGTTTTATGTATTGGAATTATTACATATGGATACTGATGTGAGATATTGAGTATTTGGTGATTGTATCTGCCTTATGTATTATTTGGTTGACTCGAATGATTATGGATGTTGGTTTGGCTGAATTGTTGTGCGGCTTTGTGAATTGTAATGTTTGAAGTTGATTCTTTAAAGATTTGAAATCTAAGTTTAATCCGTTGAGGATTGATTTGATTTGAGTTAATTATTTTGATGATTGGAGAAGTCGAATGCACTTTTGAATTCAGCCTGGTTTACTTTAATCGACTCGGTTTTGGACAAATGATTTGTTAGTGAGCCGTTTCTTTAAAGCTTTGGAAATGAGTTAAATCAGTTGATATTGAGCTGATTTTTGAAATGGTTTCCTTGAGATATGCCACTGAGGCGACTGTTGGATTTAGCTTGCTTTGAATTGATTTCTGGTTTTGAGCTGTTGAAAAGAAATGAGAAACGGTTTAGTGGGGACCCGAACCGGGTGGCAAAAGTCCGAGTTTTAGGGGAGATGCTGTCGAAATTTTTATAAAATCTGAGTCTTTATTGAAATATTGTCTGAAATAATGATGAGTTAAAGACTTCTACTATTCTATTTGAATTATCAAGAAAAGGATGATTCATGCCTTTGAAATGAATTATTAAAAAGGAAACTGTGATTTAGTGTTGTTTCTCAAGAAAGGTATTACATTTCCTTTGTGAACAATTTATTTAAATGAAACTTATGCCTTAAGGCCGTTGGAATGTGAAAAAGGTTTATGCCTTCGAATTTGACTTGGGGTTTTCAATTAAAGAAGTTTCAATGGTTTTGAAAGGACCCGAGTGTCTATTGACAAGTCTCATTTTAAAGTGTTTTCGGAAAGGTTTAAGTACTCCTCGAGTTCTGAATTTTAGCAAGACTAAAATAGTTTCTGAGCAGTTGAAATGCTTTAGAATCCCTCATGGGGTTGAAGCTGGTTTTTGTTTAAGTAAAAGGAAAAGCCTTTGAAAGAAGTAAATGATTATGTGACTCGGTTTGGCTTAGATTCTATTTTATTACTCAAATCAGGAAGCCAAGGTTTTTAATGAATTTAAATGAATTTGGCAAAATGAGTTATGTTATTCTCCCCTAAAGACTTGGGACTCTGCCGAGAAACTTTTGTTATGAAATCCCATTGTTGTATGGGTGATTTTGAATACTTTGAAATAAATCTTTAACTTTCCATGGTTTTGGAAGTTTTGGAAAGAGGAAGCCGAGAGTGGCTTATTTCAAAAAGGGAATTTTCCTTGAGTAAAATTGGCTTATGAGCCTGAGATAATTTGAGAAATGAGATCTTTAAAGCCAAGGCTGAAAAGAGTTGAAACTTGATTTCAAAGTGAAATGAATTGAGAAAATGATTTATGACTTAAATGCCGATTTCATGAATTTGATGATTTTAAATGTGGAAGTGCTGTTTTATTATGAGCCGGAATGGCTATGTATGATTATGAATATTGACTGGTTCTGGATTGAACCGTGAGCCGGAATGGCTGTGTGTGATTATCAATATTGGCTGGTTCTGGACTGAACCGTAAGCCGGATGGCTGAGATGGATGTTGATCCATGGATGAAAATGAATGCATGTATATGCTGAATTATTGATAATTGTGATTTTTGTACTTCTACTATTGGAGATGAGGGTTTCCCTGGGTAGTAGCAATGGCTAGCCACCATGTGCTCCAGGTTGAGACTCGAAGCTCTGTTAACCCAATGTCGTAAGTGTGGCCGGGCACTGTGAAAGGCCCGGATGAGCTCGCCCCCATAAATATTCACCAGTGATGGTGATGGATAAATATTCACCAGTGAGGGTGATGGATATGGATCATGATTATGATCAAGTTTATGATGAGTATAACTCGAGTTGGGGATGCACGACAGAGGGACAGTCCAATGGTTAGCTACCAGGACTTGTCGGGTTGGCTCTATAACCGACAGATGATTTCATCAGCCACTAGGGACAGGCATGCATCATATGCATTTGTGTGACATTGGTTGGGTGTGCATATTGTACTTGGTCTGCCTATGTGATTAATTGCTAACTGTTCTACTTGTAATAACTGTTTGTTTGTGCTTGAACTTCCTTCCTGTGTTTGCATCTGGGACTCTGTTGGATTTGTGGTGACTGGTTGTTGGTTGGATTGTTTGGGCCTAGGGCCGTGGTTGGAAAGAGATGAACTGATGGTTGATTTCGGTTTTGTGTTTCTGGTTTGGAATAAAATTATGAAAGGCTATTTTGGTTCCGCATAGATAAACCGTTTTGAAAGGCTTTTGAGTTTTGAGAATTGAATGGTTCCTCTTTCAGTAAGGATTTTTGACTTTACTTTTATTGAAAACCGTGTTTTTGAAAAGAGGCATAAGAAGGTTATTAATCACTGGTACGGTTTATCTTCATGTATCCTATTACAGTAATTCCCAAAAATCCTCTACTGAGAACCCTTTCGAGGATGATGTTCTCACCCCCTACACTTTTCCCCTTTCAGGATATGGGCGCAGAAGTTACGAAGAGTTCTTTTAGTTGTGGTTGAAATGCTTTGTATTGCTTTAGACTATTATTTGTACCCTCGCCTTTATCTTGAGATATTCTGTAAGAGGGATAGTAATTGTATTGGATTATGTTTGTAATATTACTTATATATATGTATGTATATATATGGATGTGCTCTTTATGAGTTTTGTAAGTTGTATGGTATTTATGGATGTACGTTATCGAACGAAAGTATCTTTGGGAGCGCTACTGTGGTTTAAAGTTTTAAAAAGGCTCATATTTTAGTATAAAAATAATATAAGTGTCGTCGTAATGTCTGTGCTATCAGAGTCGCGCAGCCGGAAGTGTGAGCTTTGGTAGTTAGGGTGTTACAATGTTTACAGTAATATGTATATGCATACATGTATATCGCTTAAATTTTGTTTCTTTATTCGTTTAATATTTCTTTTATTAGTCTTCGAATTTTTATCACAACTGATTTCTTTCTCATCTGAATTTGTTTTTTTTTTTTTATTTTGCATTCCTCCTTCTTATATTTTGCTGTGTTCTTTGTAGACTGTTAACCATGATTTTCATGCAAGAATCTTGTCCTCACAAGGTTCCAATTTAGTTGGGAATCATCAGCCTCTCACTATTAGGGAAGAGCTTCGGAGTGCCTTTGGACAATGTGAAAATACTGGCGACACTGTTGAAAGGATGGATGAGTGTAGTGGCTAATCATTTGTTACATTACAATATATATATATATATATATATATATATATATATATATATATATATATATATATATAATATAATTCCAAGCCTCTAAAGAATTGTTAGAATTTTGCTTACTTGTGTTAAGTAGTTGGAAAATTGGTAAAGTATGTTGTCAACAGATCTATTTTGGTATGTAGTTATCAACTCATTTTTTGGAGTTGTGATCTTTGTGAAACTTATTGTTCTCTTTCTTATGCTTAAGTTTGTATGTGTGAGTATGTTTCTCTGTGTTTTTGAATAAAGCATGGTTATTATATATAGAACTGGGCTTTGTTTGGTATATATATATATATATATATTTGTTTTCTTATAAGTTATTAAAATGTATGGAATAATTTAAATAATGAACCCCAAAATCATTTAAAAAAATGTCTTTTTTTTCAATCGTGTTATGATTTTATATTTAGATATCTCATATAAAAAGATATTTTTAAGTAAAATTGGTTAACGGTATTTTTTTTTATCATGTGAAAATATATATTTAAAAAAAATAAAAAATATAAATTTGAACTTCTCTTATACATCTTCATCTACGAACACATTACAGTATAAAAATTAGTAAATTAGCATTTATTTGAAACAAAATTAAGTAAATCATAGAAAACACGATGATGATACCAATACTGTTCTGACGGGTCGTTCGAGACAGAAAACGTCGATCGAAGTTGGACACCTTGATTCACAATGTACCCAGATGGAGAAAACTGGGATAATCCAAGAAAGGATCTAGAAACACGAACTGGATGGGGATAAAGAAAAATGGGTTGAAGATCAGGATTTCAGAGTGACACCAACACCGTGCAGAGAGAAACCGAGAAAAAGGACAGAAAGACAAGTCACACGGTGGAGATGGAAGAATCGGGATCACAACACCCACAGAGAAGATCGAGGCAGGAAGGCGAGAGTGGCAACAGCTAGCAAAAAGAGAAACCATAATCAAATTAACAGGAAATTCCAAAGAATGAAGTGAAAACCCCAAAATTTTATAAAATGCACAAACCACATGCAACAAACAATTTAATAGGTAGCAAAAAGGAGAAACCATAATCAAATTAACAGAGGGAAGCACATGCACGTTGAGGTGGGGTTGCCACGCTAGAGGAGAGGTGCCACCTGGGATAGGAGCCGGCCTGGAATGCGGGGAGGTCTCCAGCTCGGAGATGAAACCACGGCTATCTAGTGTATAATGATATTTGTTTTCCTATGAGTTATTAAAATGTATCGAATAATTTAAATAATGAATCCCAAAATCATTTAAAAAATGTATTTTTTTTCAATCGTGTTATAATTTTATATTTAGATATCTCATATAAAAAGATATTTTAAAGTAAATTGGTTAAAGGTATTTTTTTATTTATTTATCACGTGAAAATGTATATTTCAAAAAAAAATAAAAAATATAAATTTGAACTTCTCAAAAAAATTATAATAAATTTTTTAGTAATTTTACTTTTATTATTAGAAATTTATCAATTGCACTAAAACGTAAGTAAAAATATATTTTTCATCCATTTTTTTTCGATTTAGTCATCCCTAATCAAATACTTAGTTGCTTCTATTAGTTTATTGATATATTTAACATATTTATCTATCTTACTATTTTAATAGTGTAGAGATAGATAATTTTTCATAAAAAAAGGTTAAAAATTTCTATGATACTGGATGGATTAGATCAATAGATGTGGACCGCACGATGGAGTTAGATTGAATCTGATTGGGGAACAGGGGTGTTCCATTGGGAAGACATTATCTCTTGCTCACTATCTGTTTTCTTCGTCAAGCCGATTTTGATTCAGAGCCTTCTCAGTCACATATCTCTTCTCACTCTCTCTGGAATTCGGGCGAAGATAGAGTCCGATCGGAAGAGGAAGAAGTCTGCGGTGGTGCCGACGGAGCAGAAGGAGAAGCATAAGCCGCATTTGAACAAGAGGAAGAAGATGTCGTACTGTGGCAATAGCGACGGTGGTGATGGAGCTGAGGTTAGGGCATCCCACATACTGGTGAAGCACCAAGGTTCCTCACTACTTTCCTTTTTGTGAAGCTGACTCTGATTTGAAGCCCTGTCAGTGACACATCTCTTCTCACTTTCTCTGCAATTCCGGCAAAGAAAGAGTCGGATCGGAAGAGGAAGAAGTCTCCGGTGGTGCTGGCGGAGTAGAAGGAGAAGCATAAGCAGCATTTGAACAAGACGAACAAGATGTGATACTGTGGCAGTAGTGACGATCGTGATGGAGGTGAGGTTAGGTATCACAAAAACATCTATTTACTTAGTAGAGGAAGTGAAAAAGTGTTGTTAACATTTCCTATTATGTTTAGATCTTGCTTGAGCAATTAGATATCATTATGAATTGTCGTTGTTCAGTCTGCAATTTCTTATTTGTTAGGAACTTATCACGGTAAATAGGTCACTCCCAATTTGTTTTGCAGAATACTTCAAATACTGCTAGAGGATAGGAACCATCTTGATAAATTTGGTTGTTAAAGGGGTGTTTTCATTTGCACTGGTATGTGATCAATTGAGATTTGTGTTGGAACTATTCTAAAATTCCAAAGGGCATTGTGTTTGAATTTGGATGGCTTCGTTTGTTACTTTCTTACCTTTTGGACTGATGCTTTTTTTTTCCTTCTGGTTGTGAGTTAGTCGTGTGTTTTGAGAATCGGTTTTATGCTTATTAATTATTGAGATGAAATACTGGTTTATGAATTCTGGGAGTCAAGTAGAGGATATGGGAACTGCAGCTGCTAGATATAACAGAGTAGTAGAAGAGAATGGGAAATTATTTATCATGGTTTAAGATCTGAAAGGTTGAATTTTTAATTGTTTATTTAATTAATGGCCGTTTTCTCTTTATACATTATTGAGCAAAGTTAATTTTGTCCAACTTTTCAGATCCAAATTATAGGTAATATTCGAGTTTACTGCAGAATCAGACCCACATTCTAGGCTGAATCCAAGAATTTTATTGATTTCATTGGGGAGGATGGTTCTGCATTCAGTTTAGATCCATCCAAAACATTGAAAGATGGAAGGAAAGTTTTTCACTTCAATCGGGTTTTTGGTGCAAAGGCTGGCTAAGGTAGAGTTCCACATACTGATTATAGAAATTTTCCCTCCCCTTCCCTCTCTTTTACATCATCTTATTGAAATTTATTCTAACTTTGTACACAGATGAGATTTTTAAGGACACAGACCTGTTAATTAGATCCCTGATGGATGGATATAATGTTTGTATTTTCGCATATGGTAAAACTAGATCTGGGAAGACATACACCATGGTAAGATAAAAGAAGTATGATACACATTCCATTATTTATTCCATACATTAATTAACACGGACACAGACCAATAAAATAAGAAGCAATCTCTGCTTACTATATATGCAAACTCGGTGAGGTCAAGTGTGCTGTCAGTTCCACTGCACTGAACAATAGGAGTAGTCGTTCCCACGGGTAATTTTTTAAATTTGTTCAGGTTTGTTCTGTTCCATGATGCTCTCTATTTAATTTTCTGGCTAGATGAGGTTGCTTTCATGTGGTTAGACAGCAAAAGAAGAAAATGAAATAAATGAGTCTGTGGCTCTATGTGAATTTGCTTATGAATATAACTATTTCATATCAAACTAATTCTGCCTATTAGAATTGATTAAGCTTTATTCATTGTATAATTCAGTGGTATGTCTGTCTTCGCATAAAATCATCAACAGCAGCCAGAGCAACAAATAGGCTTTCCATATAAAAATGGTGTTGTTTCTAAGCCAGAACAATTAATATACTTTTTCCCCTTTCATGACCAGAACTGTTTTACTTTTTTTGTGAACTGTTTCAGTTATAAATTCTAATTTAGGATACAAAAAGATTGGACTAACTTTACTCTGACCCATTCTTCGGGTTAGTTTAAGATTGTGTTGTTATGGATGCTGAAATGGGTATTGGCTATCGTTTCTCATATTAAAGGAAGCATTCCTATTTTACGTTCAGATAATTTTGAAAGTTAGCCTTCTTTTAAACCAGCTTCTACTTAATGATTTTGTATCACATGCTTTGATGGAGTTTGTTTTTTTTTTATTCCTAATTCCTATACCATTATTATAACTATATATTTTCTTTAGACTAGATTATAATTTTACTTCTCACAGGATTCAATTTATTTATATAATTATTTTTGGAAAAATGGCTATTTTAAGTTTTCAAATGTCATCTTAATTTCATAGAAGTTTTAGATTTCATTTTGTACTTGAAGATAATTGATAAATTTAATATTTAATTTTCTTCTTCTTTTTTCTTGGTTTGTGGGTTAATTAGAAACTTTATTCTACAATAAATATAAACAATTAATATCTACATTCTTACTTATTTTTTCACTTATATTTGTTAATTTGTATGTTAATCTGTTTTATATTGCCTACAATTTTCGTTAAGTAATTATTTCTTTCATTTTTTTCTGTGATTTTTCATCATTTTTTTCTCTAATTATCAATAGAAAATAAAAATGAAAAAAATTGTGAAAATTAGTTAAACTTTGGGACACATAAAATTTATTGATATCAAAAGTTCTGAAATGAATAGAAAAAATTATATTTACGATACATTTTTGTCAATATTTAGTTATTTTTAGCTATCATAAGTATTAAAAAAATTTCTGATTAATAATTCTGAAATTAATTGTATTGTCTAATGATTCATTTCTCATAACCGTTCTTTTAGTGTCATTTATTTTTAATGAATTATCTACATTATTTTAATTGTAATCTTATATCTTCTATTAGTATTTTTACTTCTTTAAGACTTTAACGTTATCAAGGAAAGATGAAAAGACCAAAGGTGCCTCTCTTTTCTCCCACCCCCTCCCTACCCCCACACACACACAATAAAAAAAAAAACAAAGTTCACAAACAAGACACACACACGGGAAGAAAAAAAGAAGGTCAGAAAAAAGACCTAACGTCGTCACCGTGCATCCTCTCCCTCTGGGTCTCAGCTCACTCAACCCAGAAAGACGCCGTCCTACTTTTTGCATGGTTAAACCTCAAATAATCCTACAAGATACAAGCTTGTCGTCATTTTCAGTGGTGCCGGCGTCTCCATTTCTTTGAACAGATAAATTTTCTGACAATCGAATAACAAGTTAAGCTTTTGCCCTAACTGTTGTAGTCCCAACATAATCTTCTCTTCACTTTTTTTTTCTTCTGATTTTGGCATGCATGTATCATTCAAGGAGACGTTCTTCTCCGATTTAAAAAGAAAGAAAGAAATTTTTTATTTCCAAAACTACTGATCTCTGATACTTGGATATTTCCAACATCTGATTCTTATTAAGTTCATTTTTTTTAGCTTCTTTTTAGCAGGTTGTCACACGTGGGTAGCAGCTACTTTTGTTAATCAAGTTGATTAGGAAGCTACATTTAAGGTAACATACTATAATGTAAGTTATTAACATGAGAGAAGTTCAAAGGATAATAACAGGAAGCTATTTTTTTTGGTTAATTTCTTATTAGCAAGTTAATTAATTCAGTTTCAGTGAGGTTGTATTGGCCGTGTGAAATTCAGTAATTTTGGTATTACTATATTGTATGTAATAAGAAAAAATATTAAGCAGATAATTTAAAACATTTTTAAGAGTAAAAAAAGAAAATCTTATTTATAATTTTTTAATATTGATTCTGGTCTTTTATATTTTAATATTGATCTAATTTTTGTATATTTTCTGTTTTTCATATCGTTTGTAACGCATATTCTAACTAACAAATTCATAATTCATGATTGTTTCATTAAATTATTATTAGTAGTAGTGGTTAGCTTTCTGAAAGTTCTCATCATTATAATTAGGATTAGTAGAAATTTAATTTACTAGAATTAATAACAATATTTTTGTTCATCTATTTCTTCTTTTGTTTATGAATGGTTGCTGTTCCTTCTTTATGTTTGTTCTTTATGTTTCTTGATTCAATTTTATCAGCTGTTTTTGTTGAATTTTTTGAAATCTCCTATTAGGGTTTACTTTATTATAATGCTCTCTTTTGCAGTAAAAGACAAGATTTTTTCTTTCTTCTTGAATCTTTATACCAAGCCTCTCTATTTGATAAGTCTGAATGGCCATGGATGCCAATAGAGAAGATCCAAACAGGTATGGTGCTGAGCATTAGAGAAGATGTTTTCTTTGCTTTATTTTCAATTCAATTGAAGTATCATTTACTTTTCCATTCAATATATTTCAGATTAACTTTTGAAAATTTTAATGTCAATTAAATATCGATATTATGCCATCTATAGTTTTTTTTAAATTCTTACTCAGATATTTTTCATGTTGTAATTTAATTTTATTGGCTTCTCATTTATATGTAGGCCAGATTTCAGAAGTTGTTGTAATTTATAAAATATGTTGTGTAGTAGTTTTCTAACGTGGTCTCTTGGGTATTTTTCATTAATGTGCTTTTAGTTTGTTACTATTTTTTTTTGTATACTTAGTTAGTTGTTTTCTTGGTTAAAAGTCTCAGTCTTAAATTCTAATCGTGCCATTATGTGCTAATAGGAGGTTTTTAGCAACCCAGCTATACTGGCCCAGCGGAAAAGAACTAGTTTTTAGATTTCGCGTTTTCAGTAACCAGGTAACGAAATATAATGGCCAATGTGCAGTTTTGGCCAGTAGTATCAATCTCAATTAATTAGATTCCTGATTTGACTTGATGTTCTTTAATTTGTTATTTTCTACTATTTTCTGCATGTGTGAGAGTGATTGCTTTGCCCCTTTGTCCCTTTTCTATGGATATTTTGTTTAAATTTATTGAGCTGTTTACTGAACTAGAATCTTCTCAATTATTTATTCTAAAGCTTTCTTTTCATTATAATGTTAGTTCATTTACGTGATTATTTTTCTCTTGTGTTGCTCAGTTGGTAATAATTGTAGATTTAAAATACCTCTATTTGCTAAATAATTAGGTAAAATTATGTGAAGCTTTTTTAGCATGTTTTGTTGCACATGAAATAACTTTGGGAAGAAATTTGAATATAGGGTGACAGAGCTCTTCCCCCAAATTTTGTTTCAACTCATGGGGAACGATTAGGGCCAATATTCTATGTCATTGACAAGTTAGATAATTGTTTATCGTTGGAGGTGATCAGAAAGAATGATCAGTTGCTCATAACTGAGTCCTCATTTGAACATATTAGAACTTTCTATCTTATCGATAGAGGGGCATCTGTTCAATTTAGGTATGTTGGTTTTGGAATTTTTTTATTTCATTGTGGGATAAGGACAACCAACCCATCCAAGTTCACCTTGATCCTGACTGCTATGTTCCTGAGCTAATGGACCCAGAGACACTTGATAATGTATCAAGAGTCTTCCAAATAAAGTATACCAGGATGGATGAGGACTCATCAGCTGATGCGATTGTTCTATCTGGGTCTGAACCATCGGATGATCAGTTTTCATCAGATGGTGATGAAGACAATGATCAAGCTGGGGCACTGGTAGGGGATAATCCACATAATCCGATAGATTTGTCTAGTGGCAGCAGTTTATCATTGGAAGTCGATGAACACATTAACGCGTCAAATGAATTGGCTGATCCTAGGTAATGCTAAATGTAACTTTTTTTCTTGTGTTTTGGATTTTAATATCATGGGATAGCTTGCTATTTTTTACTGTGCTGACTAAGATTCATATTATCCTAAATTAGATATGCTCCAGAGGTTTCTTATGAAAAGAAGATCACAGCTTCGGATCTCGAACAATCTAGATTGGTAACTTGATCTCAAAAGAGTGTTTTGTTTTTTGTTTTTTTTTCCTGCAAGCTTATTGGATGTTCTTCCTAAATTTGTTATTCATTGTGTATGAAAATATTATGTTTATGTTAACTATGAATTATTCGTTGCAGTATTTGGCTTCAAAATTTGCTGTGTATCTTAAACCATCTGGAGATGGTTCGATTTGGACGATCACCGGTCCAGATTCCAATGTAGAGAAGAATGTGTTCTTCTTTCACTTACTGAATAGTGGAGGAAGATGTGGAGAATGGAAATTTGGGGTCGGGTGGAGTGAATGTTGTAGAATATACAATTTAAAGGAGGGTGATAGCATTACTTTCAAACTCAGCTCGATAGCTAACCGCCAGATAGAGTTATCGATTCAGCGACGTTAGGCCTCCTATGTATAACTCTATTTGATGGATATTTTGAATTATATGTTAACTTGTCTTGGACATATTTTATTTTTTGTTTAATGAACAAATTTATATATGTTGTATATATTTTGTTTTGCTATCAGTAAGTATCTTGACGTTATGTGTTCTTAAGATAATACGTAATAATAAACTACATCTCTGTTGGACTTATTTTTTCTGTTTTTTTTTTAGTGTCTACCAATTGTTTGAATATTTTATTATCTTTTATTATCTTACAAAATATGTTATACTATTTATTGACATATTGAATAATTATTGTAATCTATTTTTTTATTTTAGTGTAATGATAATTTTGTAATTATCCAAAATTAATACAACATATCTATTTTTATAGAATACATTTTAGTTATATTCTTAGTATTTTTCTTTTAAAAAGGTTTAAATTTTGTGAATCCCGTGCATTGCACGGGTTATCACGCTAGTTATACACTAGATAGGCGTGGTTTCATCTCCGAGCTGGAGAGCTCCCCGCATCCCACGGTGGCACCTCCTCCACCTGGCTTCTCGCGTTCAGGAATGCATGTGCTCCTCTGACAGTAGTCGTCAGCCATCCCTTTCACCTTCTCTCTCACACAACCTGGCATCCTTTTGAAAGGAAGTGGGTGAGTTACTTGCTGCCCACTCTCCTCCTTTCTCTCTTCCTATTCCCTTCTTACCCTTCAACCCAAGAGTGATCTTCTTCATTCCAATTTAGTGTTGGCCAAGCTGGATAGGTACAGAGGATACTACTACAGAAACAACAATAACAACGATGTTTCTCATGGCCACCGTCACTCTTCGAGGCCTCACTCTCGCTTCTTTGATTCTCCGATGACGTACCACAACCCTTGTCTGAGCCTCGTGCACTTCCGCTCTGGTGGCCGGGGCTTCCAAAGGCTGCCACGTTGCTCTCCCAATAGGACTGTAGGTTTCCACCCAATCGGCCCCGGCGACGGGTTCGGACCAATGAATGGTGACGGTTTCGAGGAGTTTCGCTAGGTGAGGTGCTATACTTTTCACTGTGATTTGGATCTTGGTTGCCCTTCTCCTATTTTAATTTTTTACCTTTTTTACATTTTTTTGGTTCTTTTGAGCATAAGCGGTCGTGCTGAACATGATAATGGAGAACAATGGGTTGAAGTCATTTCTTGGGGGTCTCGAGCTTATGATTATCATAATTTTCTGGTCATTTGAAATTTTCCAGATTTGAGATCTGAAAATTACAAAGATAACGTTTGATCTAAATTTTAGACTGTTGGGTATAGTTAATTGGGCGCTATGGACTGAATTTTACAAGACAGGATATATCATCTCTTTGGTTTTTGTGTAAATAGGTAACATTCTCTTCTGCTGTTGGTTTTCAAAATGTTTTTCTTTCTGAGTTTATATATAATCTTTGATGTTTTAATCAGAAGAAAAAGAAAATCTTAGTGATGCTATAGAGTTTGATTCTCTTATTACCAATCAAGCATGTAATCTTTTTCGCCCTTCTGAGGTACATTTGTAGTGATGCTGTGAGTCTATTTTGTGACCTAATGATCTACTTTTTCTTTATTTATATGTAAATTAAGATAGATTAGAACTAACTAACAAAAATCATACAAACAACAATACACCAAAAGAAAAATCAAAACTAAAGATAATAAAATGAAACTTTGATATATTGATATGGTTTTTCCGCTTTTTTTATCTTGAAATGAAACTGCAGATTCCATAAAGGTGGCTTGCTGTTAAACTGAAGTTTGAATGCTTAAAAAGTTGCTATTGTTGAATGGGTATGAAAAAATTAGCTTATTATTCCTGTTTCTGCAACAACCATGTTAACATGTCGTTGCACCTTTTTCCTTGCTGTTTGCATCCATGAATTCTTAAAATGCTCATTCTTGTGTAAATAGATTATGTTGCTGGAGTGGACAGATGACTTGGGGGCTTATATTCTTAAGGGTTATGGTAACTCCCTCAACTATATAATGGGATTGCCATTACTTGAATATGTTGTGTAGTCTATGGAACAAGCTATTCAAGCTGAAAAAGGTACTTCAGATGCTGTAATGTTAAGTGTGTATTATATCTTCTTGTGCATGGCATATTCATTAAATGAAACTTTTGAGGCTATGAGATTTATGTATGGATTAGTCTCTTTTAGTTAATGATATTTCATCTATTAAAGATTTTTAAAAATAGCTTTTGATGGTACTAGGGAATTTAAGAAAGGTTAATCAAGTCCTAGGAAATTTAAAAACTTTTCGTGCACTAAAAAAATTCTGCTAGAGTAGCTCAGTCACAATTTAGAACAATCCTCCTAAATTTTGTACTCAAAATACAAGAACGTGAAAAACTGAAAAGCATTTGATATTCATATACGGGTGAATATATTCATATATTTCATTATTCTATTAGTTCTTCATTTAATTAAATTTTCTTTATTTTTGGCAGCCTAGCTACTTACTCTTTCTCAAATATATAACAATATAATTTAGGTTTTAATCTTGATTTCCAAACTATTAATGATCGTATTTCGATTCCCTTGCGAACCTATCTTAATTTGTCTTCAAATTTTGATTTCCCCCCTTTTTGACATTTTTTTCGATTCTTTTGAGGATAAGCGGTACACAAATTGAACAATTCAGAAGAAGAGTCGGCCATTTGGTTTTTATTCTTCCACATTTGCTTAACATCAAGCAAGAGATGTAAGAAGTGTAACATATGAAACCATTTGTTTTTTATACAATATCAAGTGATGCATGATGAATACTGGTTTTAGGTAACTATTAGTATATCTACTACCATTTCATGATCACATTCTATATTTTAACTTCTTCCTTAATTTTGAAGATTTTATGTTCCTTGAAAATTGGAATATATTCTGTCGTTTAATTCTTTCAACTTAAATTATGTATATTTATGGTTGTTGATTGTTCCTTTTAGGGTCAAAAGTTTTCAGTTCAAGGACTTTTGGAGAAAGAAATGTGTTCTAATGCTTTTGTTAATGGAACTTTGGTAATATTCCATTTGGCACCATAGGTATTTGTTGCTTTCTTTGTGTCTTATTTCTTTCAAATTCACTTTCATTTTAAAAGTAATTTGATTGCAAATTTTTATTTGAATGCTTCTTTATTGCAGGATTATCACCGTTTCCATGTTCCAGTATCAGGAACTATTGAGCAATTTGTTGACATCCCTGGATGCTTATATACGGTATGAGATAATGACCTAAGGAGAATCATTTTACATTTATGTTTTCTACTTTTCTTGGTGTTGATTGTCATTAGTATTTTTTTAAGGTCAATCCAATTGCTGTAAATAGCAAGTACTGTATTGTATTCCGGAGAATAAGCAAGTTGTTTCAATAATTTCTACTGTAGATTTTGGAAAGGTTTGTCATCCCTATCAATTTTAATTTACAAATTCCCGAGTTCATAACTAGGTCCTGCTCAAAATTCTGCCACGTGAATTTATTGGAGAATATTACTTTGTGGATAACAATTCCAATTTGTTATTTCACCATTGGCTGGGTTGCGAAAAATGTAAAAGCTTACATTTCTTACCTTGAATAATTTATAAATAGCCATCATCCTAGAATTGAAACTACACGTTTTTGTGTTCACAACAAAGTTATCCCTTAGCTGCGCGCCTGATATTTAGTGTTTTTTTTAACCTGTATCTGGGAGTAATATATGATTTGGATTCAGGTGGTATTTGTTGCAATAGGAGCTACTATGGTCGGCAGCATTACTTTTACAAGGAAAAAGGGTGATTATGTCAAAAAGGGAGATGAGGTTTGCAAGTTACAGTTTTACTGATGTCTCATTTTTCTGTTGCTTGAGAAATGATAAATTAGATTTTTGACTGTAGTGTCTAAAAACTTTTTTTATTTGAAATTTCACTAATATCTATTAAACGGTCGTTGAATATTGTGGATATTACATATAACATGATGAGTGGGATTTTGAATTAATAGGATTGTTACACTTAACATTTAGAAGCTATATCAACACTATGTTGTTTTTGCTTCTAATCAACATTTATTTACTTAATATATAGTTTGAAGATTTTAATTATATGAATTACATTTTTTTGGGGTTTGATAATTGGTTCAACTCTTTGAATACATGCAAATTATGCAAGGGTTGAAGTCCATTTTGTTTTGATTTGTTCTCTGCAGAATTCAATAGCAATTGATGAAGATCTTCTAGCAAATAGTAGGAGATTAGTATAGACCTTAGTTTGTGTGGGGATGAGATTGGGCATTTCTATGAAACTGTCTTGAAATCTGGTTGACCAACTTGGAATTGTTCAATTTGTGTACCATTCTCTTCTAAATCTAACCAATAACCATGACATTGCTAATTTGACATTTTTTTCGGTTCTTCAGCTGCAGTTCTTCTTGCAGAAGGGAAAAAGAGTCGGCGAAGGCCGAAGAAGCATGGGCCCTTGGTAAGTATACCTTTTCTTTGAGAAATCATTTTTGGCAAAAAAATGTATTGTTTCTTTCAGAAATGGTATCAGTACAGTTTGTAAATCAAATATAATATTTCTTTCTATTTGATGAATAGCTTTCTGTCTTCATATTTCTATATCTGCACAGGTGTTTTCAATTTTGAATACTTTGGCATATCTGCTGAGGCGTAGCTAGAATCAAGTCCATTGAACATTAAGACTTTGAAGAGAGGTCTAATCCTGTGTATGCGAGGGTCCCTGTTCTAATCCGCCATGGCAAACCCATCTCTAAGTCTCTCATCATAGTCGAATACATTGATCAGAGTTGGTACAATAATAATGCCCCTTCAATCCTTCCTTCTGATCCTTATGACAGAGCAATTGCTCGCTTTTGAGCCACTTACATATATGAAAAGGTGATTCCTTTTTGTTTTTTCTTATCTGATTTTTTGCTATTTTCGCTGTTTTTTTTCTCATTGTTTCATTAAAGTTGGATTATTTCTAATTATTGAGTAAAAGATCTTAAAAGTTTATGTTGGTGAGTTTTCAGAGACTTTGAATTGTTTAAAGACCATCGGTAACTCCATTCTTTATTAACAACTTTATAACTAGCTCATTATGATTAGATTATTTCTATTAATTATATTGATTATACTATTATTTCAATAAAATAAACTTCCATGGAGTTCACATGGAAGTTTGTTACATGTTGTCAGTTAATAACTTAAGATTAGTTGGTAGGTTATAGTGGTTACTCTAATTAGTTAGCTTTCTCTTAACATTTTTTTCCTTTCTATGCAAATGGGGGTAGTGGTTTCCTTCTATGAAGAGCATTATAACTATTGAAACAGAAGAAGAGAGGGAGCCATATTATAAGGTGATGGAAGAAGTGATTGAGAGGGTGGAAGAAGCTTTTGGGAAGTGCAGCAAAAGGAAGCCCTTCTTTGGTGGGGACAGTGTTGGATTCCTTGACATTACTTTTTATTTTGCTTAACTTTCAATTTTATGATGTCTTGCATATTTTTTGAAAAGTTTGTTTCATGGAAGAAAGACTAAGATTTTAATGTTGCTCAACAGGTAATTGCTGAAATGACCAATAGAGGCGTGGATCGTTCTGTTGAATGTACTAGCAGCATCCAAGCTATGATCTCAGCCTTTGAATATGTCCATGATGTAATTGAATCAGAACTTGTTCTTTTTTTAATTTGTTGCTATAATGTTGTTATGATAAGTTATTTACTAATACTGAAACTTAAATATTCTATTCCCTTTTCAGGGTTGGGGTGTTGCTATTCTTGTTGGTGTTCCAAGCAAAGATGATGTTTTCAAAACTCATCCTATGAACTTATTGAATGAGAGAACTCTCAAGGGTACCTTCTATGGTAACTACAAACCCCGAACCGATCTTCCTAATGTTGTGGAGAAGTACATGAAAGGGGTAAGCTTTTTATACTAAACTCTTCATTGTAGTCTTAACAAGTTGATATGTTTTTATTTATGTTGCTAATGGATCTCTTCATTGGTTATAATTCAGGAGTTGGAACTTGAGAAATTTATCACTCACACCGTTCCGTTCCCAGAGATTAACAAGCCTTTTGATTTGATACTGAAAGGAGAGTCCATCAGGTGCATCATTCGGATGGACGAATAAACTTAACAGTGAGGAAATTGTCCCTGATAGGGGACAATTCTCTTTCAGAGAAAAAGAAAAAAAATACAAAAATAAACATCATTTGTAATCCCTTTTAAAAGTTATCAAGTTTGTAGAGTTTGATTTTGAATGTAGAGAATGGATGATAGGCCTTTTCCTACTACTATTGTGTAGTTTTTGTTTCTGATAAAAAAAATATTGTTGTTAAATTCTTGTTCTTGTCACATATTTAGTATCTCTTATATCTCATTGGTAGAGCTGCATGTCTGAATTCTTAGTTCCCAAATTGGCATATTAATGTTGATGTGTGATAAAATGCAACCGTTTATGATCTTATCAACGTAGAAGTATATACATACTACATCATCATCGTGTTAAGAATTCATCAATTTTTACAAGGACGATATCATCGAAAGAAGAAAAAAGAAAACACAGCTTCAGTATGAAAGATTAAGATCAAATATTTAATTGTGTTTTTTTATGTATGATATATGTCCTCTGGAGCTGCAGATTCTTGGGATAGTTTGGCTTGAAATGCACAACTGATTTTTTTGAGCTATTTTACACGTTATGATCATTTCTATCTACTCTCTTTGAAATATAAAATGTGAATTTTAGTTTTCATCTCTTTTATTTTCTCATAACTATGTGTTCATGGATTAGTTATATATGTGTCTTCAAATTTTTTTTAAGGTTTGTTTTGGTAAGAAACATGCAATCATAGGAAGATAAAAGAAAACATTAAAACTTGTGTGTTAGTTGGTTATGCAAAGAAATATAAAATCTTTTTTGATTCAATAGTCAAATTTGCGCGAAAGTAGGCAAAAGTTAAATATGAATGAATACTTGATTTTTTAATGATAAAATGAAAACTTGATTTTCCCATGTTCTAATAGTGGTTTTATCATTACTACGAAACTTATTATATGTTCCTCTTTTTTTTTTTTGGCTTAGAACGAGCGTATTCAAATTATATTATTAGTTTTTTAAGTTTCTTTATTTTGGATGAAATAGTTACAACTTCGTTGGTTGGTGGTAACAAAGTGCAAGCAAGAAGACACTGTTAAAGTAAAATTGAAGTGGCTCAGCAGGGGCGGAGCTACATACATAGAAAGGGGGGCGATAGCCCCCTAATTTTAACTTTTTACATGTAAATTATATGTAAATTTCAGTTTAGCCCCTCCCTTAAAATTTTATTTTAGTCTTATTTTATTGTGTAAATATTTTGGCCCCCCTCTAATATTTTATCTGACTCCGTCCCAAGCTCAGAATGCAAAGAATTTTAAAATTGTACATATGCTTCTAATTCCTATTTAAATCCCTAAATCTTGATTTAGATTATTGGTTGTCATTTGTTGATATTGGAAGTGTTTATAACTTTTGCGATTAGTACTTTTTTTTATGAAGTGATTGATTAATTGATTGATAAAATATGAAAAAATTTTAGTCAAATAGAATAAAGTGAGTCAATTTATACATGAGTCAAAGAGAGTAGTTATGATGTACTTAGGTAACTTGTGACTTATTCTTATCTCTTTTGATTTTTTAATTTTTTTAAATTAAAACCTCATAAGATTTCTTTTTTCTCTAAAGAAATTTATTTCTTTTCACCAACATTTGGTTTGCTTATTGAAAAGTGTAGTATGTCATGCTTTTTAATAATCTGAAGGTTTTATAGCAACATACAGTTCAAATAAAAGTGTCTCAATTTGCAAAAGAAACATTGCACATCATGCTTCAAAAATAAAGCACACAAATGATTTCTCTCTTCTTTCTTTCTTTCTTTCTTTCTTTCTTTTGTTATATATATATTTTTTAAATTTTTACTATTGAAAGAGAGAACTAAAATTCTAGAAAAAAAAAAGATACATCAAATGAAAAAAAATATATAAATGAGAATATGTTAGGAGAAAGGAAAGTTTTTTATTTGAGTTTGTATATTGTAGTGTTTGCTACTTATTATTCTGTTAATATTTCAAAGTTACTCACCATGTGTTTGATATAAGCTCCCAATCATACCACTCTCTTGTTTTCTTATTTATAATTACTATCTTAAGAAGATATATTGACTTACAAATATTTTATCTTCATCTTCTGCTTTGATTGTTAACAATATAGTTTTTCTTGACCATATCAATTAGTTGTTCACTGGAGTCCTTTTTTTCTTCTTCTTCATATTGGTTTATAGCTTTATTAGATCAGTAACTGAAATTGATCAAATTTATAACGTATATTATTATATGATTTTTTAATATAATGTGAATTCACCAATTTAGTTAGCGTTTGGTTCTGAGTTTAGTCCAAATTAGAATTTTCAATACATAATTATTTTGCGCACCCCTAATTTCAAGTTTCAAAACTTTCCTACACCCAACCATTGAGGATTCTATTCCTCTTTCTTTCCTTCTTCAATCAAATTATCTATTTCATGTTTAAATCTTTGTGATTGTTTTAGTGACTGAAAGAGAATCAGAAGCAAAAGAAGAAGAAGAAATAGTCTTGTAGAGAATGAAAAATTATTGTTGCACTTCTTATTCAATGCTATTTTACAAGTTTGGGAGTGCCATATTTGTGATTTTAATTCAGTTGACAAGTTATATTACATCTATTATGTCATTGTGGTTACTCGTCCAGAAACACTTATCAAGTATGTTATCTTATCCATAGACCCTTTTTTATAAAATCAATCTTCATTTTTTTTTTGTTTTGGTATTTTTTTTAAAGATCAACTCAAATGATTTTCATTAATTATTTATCTTTTGTGTCAAATAGATATGTTTCAATCAAAGAGATTTCAATTTAATATGGTGGTCTCAAGAGGGAAGATAACACAAAGTTCTCTTTTGAAGATGATACTGTTTCAAAACACACTCTCAAGGCTGCATCAACTCCAACTTTTGAGATTTTTACATTTGAGGTACCTATTACTATTATTACGTTTAAAAAATTATTACATTGGAAAATTAATTTATTACATGAAATTTTTTAATTTGTTTCCAATGGTTTTGAAGGTGTGTTTTATGAAAAAAGAATTTAAAATGACTTATAAGAACTCTTTCATTTGTTGTGTAGTTATTTAACTTTTGAGTTCTTTTAATAGTGTAAGTTGTCAAAGAAACTTGTTCTATAGTAGAATTTTTATTATAGTGACTACTAATTTTATTATTGTTGTCATTTTCCTTTGTTGGATGGTTTCCTTCAAAGTCAAAGCTCCATGCCTCCTTGCATTCTTTCTTTTTCCAGGGATGATGACAAGATTAAGCCTACATATAAACACATAAATATAGTAGTGTTTCTAGAGTTTGTTTAAGGATTCTGTGGACAAATTTAAAAATATTAAAACTCAAAGCTCATTTAAAAGGGTTGTTTTCTTGCTATATTTTCGAATCAACTATATCATTGATTTTTTCATGGGATTGAATTTATTTTTACTTTTCAAAAATTTAGTTGTACACGTATATTTTTTTAATAAATTTACATAAATTGATTGCAATAATGCAAATCACAAATCCTTCGAATATGTATGAGTTTTATAAGTGATAAGGACGATTATAATTAGAAAATACGAAACTAAATATTTAATTCCATTTTATTGTTTGAAAAATTATTGAATTATTACATGGCATTGGGGATTTTAATTTTCTATCTTTCGATCTTTACTTAAATTATTAATTTCAAGTTTGAATGTCTGTGGTTGTTTCCGTGATTGAAACATAATCAAGCACAAAAGAGAGAAGATGGGAGAGGTGAAGGTGTTGAACAAGTACTACCCACCTCTGTCGTAATGTTTGACCTGAGGCATACACTGGGTAAGATAAAATTTTGTTTTTTGCTACATGTTTTGCCTTGAAAGCCATATTTAAGTGAATATCGATGCTTATTTGAAACTGTGAAGTCATTGCTGAAATTTCTCTTTTTCCCTTTTAGAGGGTAGCAATATATGTGTGCAACAATCTCATAACTGTATGTGATTAATTAATCCATTTGCTCATAAGATGTTTGTGTATTTGTCTATGTGAACTTTGGAGAACAATTAATGCCAATATTTTATTTTGAATCATCAATTTTCTTTCTTTCTTAGATGCCGAAACAGTGGTGCATACTGGGGGTTGCCATCGCAAGAGTGTGAGGTGAAAAGTGGTCTCTCTTTTAGGTGTTGTTGCTTAGGAATGTAATTACTCTGACTCTTTCATGAGAGCTAATACTCATTCTGTTGTGTTTGCGACCCAGTAATAGAGAGGCTTAGCGGCGTTGGTGTTGCTACTGTAGTGTTAAGGCAACAGTTCTGTAGCAAGATGGAGATGCTGAAAATCTAATATTGGATAAGTACTCCCACTACATTTTTGCAAACCAAGCATTTTTATTTTCATGCAATTTCATATTTTTTGTAATTGTTTACTGGAAGTTTTAATTTGATTTGAGTTGGTTCAATATTTGTTGCAATCTGTTGAAACCATTAGAAAAGATTATCTCAATAAGATTGGTTACATTTTACTGCACTCATCCATGGTACATTAACTTGGATATTCTTTTTAAATATTTTTTTTGTATAAACTTTGCTAAAAGAGCAATTAAGAGTCTTCATCATAAGCATATGGGAAAGTATGAGGAAAAAATACACTTATTGTACAATCCATACAATGGGGGTGTAATTGAAATTAAAAATAAATAATGGGTTATTAATTAATTTCATATTATTAATAATTTGAAATTTGAAACTATTTAGAATTAATCTTAATTATAGATTCAAATCAAATATTTAGGTTAAAAATAGAATCTCCCTGACGGCATCTCCTCCTGGAGTACACTGCTACCCCATGCGCTGATTTCCACCTTCCACAGCAGTCAATTGCCCATGTCTGTGTCCTGTTGATCGGCTTCAGCCTTCAACTCCGATCGAACATTGCACCGCCAACAACGACTAACCAACCAGTGCCGCACTCTCCTCCGCACACAGCGCAGCCGGTTTTGAATACTTCAGAATGGCAGAATCGCAAGAAAAACGTGTTTCAAGTGAGGATCCTCCTTTATGCACATCACCTAGCCGAAATTCATTAATGGAGGTCGATATAGTGGAACCTCTAGAGTGTGTAGCCTCTGACGATTCAGAAAATTTATCATACGAACAAGAAAACTTAGCCGGCGATGTCGCAGGCCATGCTCACGAGCCGAGCAAGGTGAGCAATTTGGATCCTCAAATTCTGCCATGGATGTTTATCGTGCGTTTAGTTTTTAGGTTTAGTCACAATGTAAAGGAGTATTTTAATTGTATGGTTATTGAAACATGCAATTGTAATAGTCAGTTGAGATGCAAATAAATTTATGGGTGTTTTATATTTAATGGTATCATTACATGCATTGAGGATTAGATGAAATTATTGCATGCTTATATGATTACATCCAGGAAGCATAATTTCGTACGTGTATTGAAGTGAATGCTAGTTGTATTTGCACCATGCTAACCATGGAATGTTTAGCTTAGTGTTTTAATCATGTAATAGTATGTTTAAAAGCTAGCTCACTGCATATTTTTTTAGTTACATGCTGATATGCTTCCTGTCTTTTATTTTAATATTTTTCATGCTTATATTAGTGCTTTAATCATGTAATGGTATGTTTAAAAGCTATCTCACTGCATATTTTTTTAGTTACATGCTGATATGCTTCCTGCCTTTTATTTTTATATTTTTCATGCTTATATTAGTGCTTTATTCATGTAATGGTATGTTTAAAAGCTAGCTCACTGCATATTTTTTTTAGTTACATGCTGATATGCTTCCTGCCTTTTATTTTAATATTTTTCATGCTTATATTAGTGCTTTAATCATGTAATGGTACGTTTATATGCTCACTGCATATTTTTTAGTTATATGCTCATATGCTTCCTGCCTTTTATTTTAATATTTTTCATGCTTATGGGATTATATAGTTAATCAAAGATGTGCTTATGTTCTTATTGCATCTAAAGAAACGAGTGTGTATATGTAAATATATAGGAAAAAAATTTTGTGGTTGGAGTGAAAAGAGAAGCCACTAAAGGGTGAGTAAGGCCCATAACTATTAGCCAAAATGGAACAAATAATTCCACAAGATTTTCATTGAATGAGAAAAAAAACAAATAAATGGTGAAAACTAATTAAATAATACATGAAATGAAAAAAAAAAAACTATTTGCTTGATTTGTAGCAGTTGATGTGTTTTTGGTGATTGTTTTAGAGATTGTATTGAAATGAGTTTTGATCAGGATCTTCCTCCTTTTGGTTACTTTGTTTGTTTTGGAATTTTAGGCCGCACAGTTGTCGGATGTTACAGATGTTGGAAGTGATGAGATGGAGCTTGGTGATGAGGTATTGGAGTCTAGCTTACTTTTTTGTACTCATAATGTTCATGTTTGATTTGATAACTAATGGTAATTAATTTTTCGTTCGAATTAATATAAAATACAGTTACCAGATCATGGTTGCTTACAAGAAGATGAGATACCAAGAGTTGGAATGCGGTTTGCTCAGTTAAAGATGGCTCATGACTTTTATGTGACATATGCAAAGAAAGCTGGATTTGCAACTAAGATAAGGACGACAACATTTGATAAGATCACAAAGGCTCCCATTAACCAAGCTATACACTGTAATCGTGATGGGATCCGCGAGTCTCGTGTTAAAGCACCAACACGGAAGAATACGATTTCAGCTGCTGGGTGCAAGGCAAGGATATATGTAAAGTTTGATAAAGATGTGCAAGACTGGGTTTTGCTCAAGGTTGACTTGATGCACTCTCACCCCTGTTCACCGAAAAAGGCAGTGTACTACCATGAGTATAGGCAGTTGACCATGCATGCGAAGTGCGTGATCGAGGATAATGATGAGGCTGGGATTCGACCAAACAAGACATTCCTTGCTTTGTCAAATGAAGCTGGTGGCCCCTCTAACTTGGGATTCTCAGAGAAGGATTTAAGAAATTATATAACAGTAAGGCTCCGAACTAGCAACGTGAATGCGGATGTCAGGGAGATGATGAGGTACTTTAGGAGAATGAAGGACATCAATCCGAACTTCTTTTACGCGGTGAAGTTGGACGATGAGTGTAAATTTAAGAGTGCAGTATGGGTTGATGCAAGGTGTAGGGCGTCGTATGAATACTATGGAGACGTCGTGTCAGTTGATAGCACGTACAGTACAAATAGGTACGTAGTAGTTAAGTTGGTGTTTTTACCTTTGCTTGATAATGCGCTTTTTGATCGTGATTGGCATTTCTTACATCTGGTTGGTTTTTCTGGTAGGCATGGATTACCGTTTGTGTCGTTCGTTGGGGTCAACCACCATGGTAGGTCGACCCTCCTCGGTTGTGTTTTGTTGGGGAATGAAGAAATCAGAAGTTATGAATGGGTTTTTAGCCAATGGGTGAAGTGCATGGGAACTGCTCCAAAGTGTATCATAACCGATCAATGTCGATCCCTTTATCGTGCAATCAAAAATACTTTACCCGACACACGCCACCGGTGGTGCATTTGGCATATTATGAATAAGCTACCTTCGAAGCTTGGGGGTTACCGCCGGTACGGAGCTTTGTATGGTGACCTAAACGACATTGTGTGGAACTCTCGGACGGAGGAGTCATTTGAAGATGATTGGGCTGATTTTATAGATGAGTACAACTTACATAACAACACATGGCTGTCAGGTTTGTTTATGTGAGATTACTTCTCACGCTTTAATTGGAATTATTCGGCATCTGAATGTTTAGTTTATCAGTAATTTTGGATGACAATTAGCTGGATGATCATTATAGTAAACATTTGGATGTTTAATATATCAGTGATTTTGGATGTTCATTTCTCAGGTGTAGTAATATGTTTGGGGTAAGCTTTATTTGCTTAATTCGGTATTATTTATTTCTTGTAGATCTGTATGATGAACGATGCATGTGGGTCCCAATATACTTCAAGGGTGAATTTTGGGCAGGAATGCGGAGTACGCAGAGGAGTGAGAGCATGCACGCATTCTACGGTGGATACTTACACAGTAAAACTAGCTTGGTCCAATTTGTTCATGAATATGACAATGTGCTTGGAGTCAAGGAGCAGAGGGAACTGGAGGATGATGCTGCAGACTCGAGGGGGGTTATCCCTTGTGCAACTACCTCGCCTATAGAGAAACAGTTTCAGCAAGAGTATACCACGAGCATTTTTAGGGATGTTCAAATTGAGTTTGTGAGGAAGGCTAACTGCAGAGTTTCTGCAGTTGATGAACAGGGTCCATTGGTCTGCGTGAAGGTGGAAGAGGAGAAACTACTCAACGATACTATTCTATGCGTTCCGTACGATGTTCACTTTGACCGTTCCACACAAGAGCTTCGTTGTGAGTGCAATCTTTTTGAGAGTTCAGGTGTGTTGTGCTGTCACTGCCTTGAAGTTTTCCATTCGTATAAAGTGTACAAAGTACCTTCCTGTTATATTCTTCCTCGATGGAGCAAGAAGATAAAGCGCAAGCATACGTATGTCAAAAGTAGCCATGATGTCAGTCGGTCAGATGAGAGTCATGTTGCATTCAGGGGACTGTGTGCACACTTCTATAATGTTGCTCAAGAGTTCCTCGATGATGATGAAGAAACAGCATTGCTGCATGTTGCTTTGGAAGAAACAAGGGCCAAGTTGGCTACGCACCGTGCCAAAAAGAGGTCCGAGAACGTGGCAGAGACTCAGACCAACATTGGCTCTCAGAGTTCGAACGATGTCGGTGTTGATGACATCCAAGGCCCATCGAAGGTCACCACAAAGGGCAGGCCAAAGAGTAAGAGGCTCAGCTATGCCCTTGAAAAGTCCATCAAGAATTCAAGACGGAGAAAACAAAAGAATTCACCCCCGGTATATGTTTGGCTTAATCCCAACTTTGTATGCTTATTTGGTATAGTACTATCCTAGAACATAACTATTGGACTTTTTCTTTTTAATTTTTGGCAGGTGGTTCGTCTGCAAACATTTCAAGATATAAACCATTGTGCTGTTTCTGGCTTGAATGTTCCCGAACAAGCCGGTGGTTTCATGTCTTTGTTAAGCTCCTTCAACAAAAAATGGGATTAGTTGTACGAGGTTGTGATAGTGTATATTTTCTCATTTATGTGTTTATAGGATTCATGTTAGTTTCAAGGTTCTAAGGCAGCTGTTGCAAAGGTCCACATGTTATTGATTGCAAGAACCATTTTTCCATTTGTTAAAACGAAGCATTTTACTATTTTTATTTCGTGTAGACTTAATGCATAACATGTATATTTGATGGTTATTCTGTAACTTAGTATATAGTTTAATAAAGTTGTTTCTGATTTCTACATGCTTGACTATATAGTTTTTCGGTACGTAGCTGTTCCTCATAGACATTGTTTTCACGTATTTTTAATGAACTAAAGTGGATGTTCATTTCTATAGGCTTTCAGATGTTCATTTTTACTATAAACAAAGATGGTTATCCGTTAGCATTAGTGACCACTAGGTTATGTTTTGATTTCTACACGCTTGACTATATAGTTTTTCGGTACGTAGCTGTTCCTTATAGACATTGTTTTCACGTATTTTTAAAGAACTAAAGTGGATGTTCATTTCTATAGGTTTTCAGATGTTCATTTTTACTATAAACAAAGATGGTTATCCGTTAGCATTAGTGACCACTAGGTTATGTTTTGATTTTGACCTTATTAGACTGGATGTTCATCATAGTAAGGTATAGGATGTTCAGATTAGCTATATTGGCGGATGGTTAGTGGTCACCAGTTTCGATAAGCACAAATATGGCAGCTTTACCAAACAACTTTGATAAATCTGGGAGTCTAAAATCTAAAAGACATGGGTAAATTTTAGGTAACATAACCAACATATCATTGTACTGTAGAAAAAAAAATGTCATGGAATCAGGTCTTTCTAATGTGAAAAATAACAAATCATTAAGCATGTCAGCAGTAAGTAAACTCAGTATAATCTGGTAGTTCAATTCATTGTAACTAATACTAAGTAAGCAACTTCTTCCTCCCTCTGCGCATTGCCCCCTTCGGTAATCCCTCCGCACGTTCAATCAATGACCGTGTACTAGGTGCAGTGTA
This sequence comes from Arachis hypogaea, assembly GCF_003086295.3. Taxonomy (NCBI): domain Eukaryota; kingdom Viridiplantae; phylum Streptophyta; class Magnoliopsida; order Fabales; family Fabaceae; genus Arachis; species Arachis hypogaea. The sequence goes on along the minus strand of NC_092054.1, from coordinate 128,612,753 downwards.
TGGTGAACGAACGTCCTTCTTCTTGTTCCGTGGTTCATTGCGACGAACAAGTATAACCTTTTGTTCCAATAACGAAATGAGCTGGTGGACCAATGTATTGTGCAGGCCACAAATAATATCTAGCATCAACTCCATCCTATCTGATTGGAGTGAATCCTGTGGGTAGATTTATCAGTTGGTTTAGTATTTTGAACCGTTACAGTAATAATTTTACAAGATCAATCATGACACCTGCGCAAATGTGAAATTTACAAACCTCATCCCATTCACAAAGTTGACGTTCTTCGGTCCAGCTCTCCATCAACTTAATGACACACATGCCACAGTCAAAGCTACAGGACAATAAAATGCTATTGCAATTAACTTGAGAAAAACCAAGTTACATGGTACGACACATTTTCAAATGAAATCTAACAAAGCCTCAAATTTGGGTTATAATTTCATCTCACTTGTTCGGTTGCTTTGGAACCCTCACGTACGAACGAGCTGGGCCATGCGTAGTCCGAACAAATGCAGGAATAGAAATGCTTGCCATATCCTCACATAGTCTCCCCTGAAAATCATGCAACGAACATACGCAAGCAAAATTATTTCCACTTGAACTGTGCGGATGTATATTGATTAAAAGAATTATGGTATCTTACCACATATGCATCGAGCTTTATTCGTTTATCATCTTCTGGACCATAATGCAAACTCTCGAGAATAAGTAAACGCTTCGCAACCACATCAAATGCATATACCCAACAATGGCCCCTCCAACAATAAGGAATTAACCACTGCAGCAAGCAATACATATGAAGAAATTATCCATGTGAGGAGAAAAAAAAAAGAAGAACACAGAAACTATTGATCTCATTCGACCATTCAAGAACCTTAACATTCTCAAATCATGTGACAAGCTATTTCCAACAGGTATTTAAATATAAAACAGCACTCACCCATTTTCTCTTTGCAGCTTCTACTTTGTCAAAGAACCTAGTATCATCACCAAAGCTTGGACTAAGACCATCATAAATTGGTTCCACACCATCCATAAATGCTTCCAGGCTATCTTTTTTTATCACTGATTCCTGCAGACCCACACATAGTAAGAATCCCAAGAAAAAGCTTTCTCCACATTGTAATAAGAATGTAATACCAATATGCCTGGACACACGCAATAGAACTCTCGCTTAAACCTAGATGATTGAGTGTCGTTGAAAGAATAACACATCTATTGAATTACCTACACAGAGTATTCAGCAAGTGTAATTCAAACACCGATATAAGTATAGAGAATTAAAACCCATACTTAAGTTCATATACTTACATAGCTGTTTACCCAACTGCGGGGTTTCAAGGTCCAGAAATCCTTCCTTTGTAGTACCATGTAGCCCCGCCCTTCATAGGAAGCTAAATCTTGATTTTTATCCAATGACGAGTTAACTATCCAAGTTCTGATTTGTTCCTCCTTAGTCTCCCCCAACTTTATTTCTCTTAGTCTTGGATGAATTGAATGTATTGGGGACGGGGTTGGAGTCTTTTCAAGCTGAGTTAAACCCAGTGAAAAGCTCGGTCTACCTGGACTCGGTGTATGATAGGGTGATCCTTTTGGAAACACCGTTTGTAGGGGTTGCATGATTATGGCTTTGGTTTGGTGCTCCTGTTCAACATTATTGAGAACTTGCTCAAATTCAGGACACTGAACGATAGAGATGTCAAATTCGCTGCAAACCAATGGAACAAGAAATTAGCTAAGAGAACAAGTCATGCCTAGCTAGATGGCTAATCACATGACATGGGTGTGAAAAAAAAAAGAAGAAAACATGCAGCAATGTAATTAATAACTCACTAACCGGTCAAAATCATAGTCACTGAGCTGTACAGGTGCTGCTGGCGGTGTGTGTGGAGATCCATTTTTGAGGTCAGTTTTTCCAGTTTGATGACTTTCATGAGTGTCGTGGAACACTGGATCTTCTTGTCTTGATTCATGTGGCGGAGGGTGCTGTCGGAATAACCGTATCCTTCTAGCAAGCGGGACATGGTCATCATCATCAGATTCCGAGACTACCAATGGCGCAGCAGTGCTTCCTGAGACACTTTCTTTTGGAATTTCTTTTCTGGTGATTCGTCTAGATCGGCTCCTACTGGGAATCACCTTTCTCCTCGTACCAGTCTTGGATTGCTGTGATGTAAATTCATGCATATCATCATTTAAATTAACAAACAAAGAAAACCCTACTAAAGTGAACAACCAAATCATACTAAGGTGTAAACCCAAAAATATAACAAAGTGAACATCCAATTCAAATTATCATATAAGCTATGATACAGAAAGCAGACCACCTTATCCGTCTCCTTGTATCTTGGCTGAGATGTAGTCTTGCCTTTGGTAGACGGAAATTGGTCAGTGTCCTTGCATGGCCTTCTGCACCCTCCTTTCTTGTTAACTGCCTTACTCGAAGGCTGCTTCTTGTGTCTTTTCATTGAATTGTTGACTAGGCAACCCTGTGTTCAATATGGGACAACAAATACATGAAAAAAATCTAATGTGAACTTCTGGCATTTGGGAAACATAACAACCTCACAATCGTTCATAAAAACTAACCATCTATTGCCACACTATATTTTACATCCAAAACCCAACTATAGTGAACATCCTTCAGCAAGGTAATTAATCAACTAGGCAGCACCATCAAGCAATTCTTTCATACATAAAAATCCATCCAAATAAATTAATCATAATTTATCTATCCAATTCAGGTTAGAACCTAATTTGAGCATCCTAAATCCTCCTGTTTAAGTAACAAACTCAACTAAAATAAAACCTTAATAAAATTAAGACACAACTATATTCAAACAAGCTTTCAACATAGAAACATGTAAATATCATACACGGTCATTGAATCTAGCCCTCGTAACCGTTCTTTTATGAACTTCATATATCAAAACAAGCCATACAGCCACATAATGAAGCCTCAATTACAATTTTGTTATCGCAAAATCTATGATAACGATCAACCATCACAACACATAAATAAGGATCCAATTAATTGAGCTAACGATCTTGCATAAGGAAAGCAAATCACCTTTTCTGCGTTCCTATAGGTTGGATGAGGTGAAGTCTTCCCTTTGGTAGACGGTGATTCGTCAGTGTCGTTGCGGGTCCTTTTACACCTCTCCCCCTCGTTAACAACTTTACTCGAACATTGTTTCTTCTGCTTTCTCTTGGTCCTTACAGTTGTTACTATGCAACCCTGTATGTTCATCATTTGGTCAAAAACAAGATTCCAATCACTCAACGTGGACCGCCCATTGCATTTTTTTGTTCAACTAGATTTTATAAAATGCATTAGTAGAGATTGAACCTGTGAGATGACGTAGTCGGCCTTCTTATCAAGCTCATTCGTGGTCCACTCAACAATCCAGGGTTCGGGAACTCGACATGCATGCAATGGACCATGTTTTAAGCGCTGAAAGTACAAAACCTATAGAGAAATAACTTAAATTTTAGGAATTACACATACGGTCGTACATTGGCTTCAAATTAAATTAATTTATTGCATTACCAGCAGCACAAACATGCACCCGCCGCATGTTTCCCTGTTCTCATCTTGGAATTTCCTTATCGCATCCCGCAGCCACTTTAATATGTGATAAGGCCAATGAAACCTTCTAGGGTTTGACACATCTAATATTGGAGGGAGGTGCCACGGAGAAATAGTTTGCTGGCTTGTGGGGTTCAGAAACATCTTCAAAACAACCATGATAAAGTATCTTCTAAACCTCATCCTCTGTTGCTCAGTCTCCATTGGACAAGCAAAGACAAACTCACGGAGTTGGCTTGTTGTTTTCTTCTGAAACTCCGCCTTAATTGCCAGATGCGATGGATTTTTCTTCTGCAATTCTGGGATTGGTTCGCCTGCAAGGAACGGAACAGTTTGCCACAATCACTAAGTGTCAAAAATAGAGAAAGTAAACCACTAAGAGAAATTTTTACAACCTAAATAACTAACACTAACCATGAGAAGGTATGCCAAATACACTGCCAATAAGTTCGGCACTAATGCGAATGTTCCCTGCGTCCACCATGAGCGTGCTTGTGTCAACGTCATAAGCCCTGGCTAGTTGGAGAATGATGCTCTGTTTCACATGCCATTGTGGTACGCGATGGAGGAAACCGAATCCATGGCATCAATCTCGTCCAACTTAGCTCGCTCATGATGTCGTTCCAGGTGGGTAAATAAGTTATTGATGTAGCAAGGTGAGCACCGGGTCTCTACTAGTTTCTGTTGAGCAAAACCAAAAAAGATCAGAATAACATTTTTAAAAAAAAATATGTTGATTTAGTGATGTAATTTGTTCGATACCTTTTTACCCATCTGAGTTTCAGGTCAGCCGGTATACAGATTGATTCCTTCCAGCAGCGTGGTAATCTGCTCACGCAATAGTCCCCCTGAAACCTTTCAGTGTATCTTCTATGCTATGGAAGATAAACAAATATCAAAGCTCAAAACTTCCCATTAGTAACCATCTATAACTAGGATGAAAAACTAATTCATGAACACATAAATCAGTAATTTCACACTATAACTGACCATCCACACACTTAACTAACAATCAAAATAACTATGAGTCATGTCTATCAATCACACCAACTATCGAATTCCCTATCACAAGGGGTACCCAAACAGCTTTGAAATATCATTAACAAACAAAGACCAGCCGCACACCCGTCAACTACAAGCATAACAATCATCAAGGAAAACTACTTTCATACAATTCATCAACTAGATAGCTCCAGATATTGTTTTATTCCTTCACCAGAGGGCATGGCAATAAATGATTCACAAAAAAGATATTCACTTCAGGCGACTCCCACATGAGCATATAGAATTGGAATTTTTTTTTAAAACCAGCAAAAATCATACAAAAACCAAAAGACAAAATAAGCGTGTACATTATAAACTGTTGTATGACATAATAAACAAGACCGTTTAGAAATTATAAGATGCACCAAGGACACATTTATGGTTTCAGTCCTCTTCCTAGCACATGATTCAGCGACATCAATTAACTGTTGATCAATAAGATGGAACAAAGATGATAGATACTTGTTTCAGGTGGAATCTAAAAAAGCTATCAAACAACGCAACGAATACAAAACACATAGAAAACGGACACCGTGATATCAGGTTGTATAAACCAACATGCATGTTGTGAAAATTAGTATATAAGGAAAACTAAACAAAGGTGATTCACCTAATAGTAGGTTAGCACGCTTGAATTGTTGAGAGCCTGAATTTGAGACAGTGTGGTTGTTTTCTGGTTCCTGAGGCACCAAAAAAAATTAATATAGTGTATTTATCCGGCTCCTGTACCCGGAAGCAGGATATAAATATATTACAAGAAAAAAAGTCAAGCTTGTTTTCCACAAAACAGCATGATACAAAGAAGCATCGCAAAGCCACCAACACATTCCTTTGTCCATATAGCAGGTATTACCTTGTTAGAGCGTACTAAATGCAATTTAGTCTCTCATGTTTAAAAATCAGGGGATCCAGGCTAGAGAATAAGGGATGTTTACCAGATTCCAAGCAGAAGAGTGCATATGAATGAAGGGAAAGAGAGGCTTGCAAGAAGGGGAAAGGCATGCCGTGAATATGCAAATTCTATGTTCACAGCTAGAAAGATGGCATTAGCATATGAGAGGCTATTCCTATGCATTAAAAAGGATACATTTTGTTCCTATCCTTGACCAACTTAGATTAGATAGATACTATTCTTTTTTCTTTACTTTTGTTTTTTTTTTCTTAATGCTTCTTTCATTCAGTATTACATGATCACAGTACAAATTCAAAAATGTATCAATTCATATATAGTTCTCATAACTGTAACATCTTGTATCACACTATGGCTTCCATCTTGGAATACATAACTTCTGTATGATGATTATTTTGCAGCCAATAAAAAAGAAGCAAAAATAGTTTCAGCAATCAAAAAGAGAACTGGCAGTTCATACACATTAACAGTTGCACCTTCACTTATACATAAAACTCAATGAAACTTTTATTTTCTTTCTTTTTTCACATTTTGCTGCGAAAGCCGCATGCCAGGGGTACTTCTTCATTAGGCATCTAAGGATTCTAAGACAGTCATGATGATTTTGGTTTCTGCTGCGACCTTAGCAACTAACAACAGGTGATTAACCAGAATTTGAGGTAATAGCAAAAGGACTTGAAATAGTAAAAGCCAAAAGGTCTTGCTGAAAGTCATAAAATCAATGAAGCTTATCTTTTTGCTCTTACCAAGAAACAATAGGCCCTAAAAATTACAAAATTGGTTTAGTTACAAATTTATTTTATTATTATTACAAAGCAATATCATAAAGAGCTGGTAATTATTTAGTTACAATGTCAAGAGAAAGATTTTTTGTTTCAATAAAAATTCAACTATATAGCAAAATTTCAAGACTAACCATCCAATATCATACTAAACTAACCATCCGAGATAATATCAACGCAGAGTCAACCATGGTCAAGCAACAAAACGTCAAATTAGATGCACATGGTCCACACAGATACAGTCAAAAAAAGGAAAAAAATTAATTTAAAATGATATGAAATCAAAACGAACCAACTTTTTCGGTTCTTTCCCGCGCTAGAGTTAAATCATCATGAATTACAACAACGTAAATGAACTGCCTACCCCACAGTCTCCGCGATGCTACCATCGCACCCATAGCTTTCCCACCATGGTTAATCACTCATATATTCAACAATATCTATCTCTAACACTACATGCAACAGCTATAACCGTTTGAAAGATGAACAACTACAGATACTTACACTATAACCGTTCGGATCGGATGCTCAGTTGACCGACGGGGGTGCCCACACGAGTGCAACGGCTCGAATGCTTCTTTCGGGGGTGAGCGCTCCTCTGCCTTCAGCTCTGACTGGAGGCACACCGCGGACGGAATCCGGGTCGGCGACGGCGGGATGTTCAGCCGCCTCACTCCCTTCGGATATGATCAGAGGCGGAGCACGGACCTTCTCGGGCGATCACGGGGTGGTGTACACGACGTTCTTGGGCAGTCACGGCTGAGTAGTCTCGACGGCAACGTTGGGTGCGGTTCACCTACCAGTTCGCCTACCGTGGTTTCCGTTTCCGGAGTTGAGGGGTCTTCCTTGACAAACGGCGCTGAGGGGTCTTCCTTTCATCAACAATTGAAAGAGTTTTGGAATAGGGGGTAAAAGGGCCTCAATTTACTGTATTAGGATTTGGGGGAAAAAATGTAATTTCCTAAAATTTTGTGGTATGGTTAACTAAACATCTAAAAAAGATTAGGGTTATTAATAGGTTAATTTACTTTGTTAAACTAAATTGGGCCTTTTAAACGATCCATTGTAGCCATTGTATACATATTTCATTGTTTCCCTAGCATTATCCTAAGCATATATAAGCTTTGCTAAAAGAGCAATTAAGAGTCTTCATCATAAGCATATATATTTTTATGTCTTCTAATATGTTGAACTCCGTTTGCTTGAATATTTTGGGTTTCACTATACATGAAAACTAAGCTTCTCCTGTTTACTAAGAGAAACATCCCATTTTAAACTTGTAGAATGTAAGATCCCAAGTTTTCGAAAATTAATTTAATAAAATAAAATTTAATTTAGTTATTATTATTATTATTATTATTATTATTATTATTATTATAGAAGAAAAAAAAAGAGTTGGCCGAAGGCCCTTATATATCCATAATATATATATCTATATACATATAGCTAGTAAAGAAATTAAAGAAAGCAACGTGTCAATTCATATATGCATATATATACATATATATGACACATTCCCCTTTATATTCCTTAATCATCATCATATACGAAGGGTACCATTCATTCTTTGAAGGAGAAAAAGAAAGAGAATGGCCGTGAGAGAGAGAACGTGAAACCATGGCCAACCTTCTTCTTGAGTTCGATTTCTTGAAATCCGTAACTCCAATAGAAAATCTAATCCGGTAAAAGTGTTCGTATCTTCCTCCTCTACGCGTTGACGTTATTTTTGTCCGGTGGAAGTCGACGGTGACGTAGCTCCCCTACCCCTTGAGTTCGGTTAATTGGAGTTCTAGGAAGCACAGACGATTTCTGACGCTTTCTCCTTCAGCAGCTCGGTCAGAAAGCTTCTCCGGAGCTTTCGATAATTTTGATTTCATACGAAAGTAGGGGATTTTGTTTTGAAATTAACTGTTTTTAAACTATGAATGCCATGGAAGTCTAGTGGGTATTTGTAAATAATTTATGATTGTTTGCAATGACTAAATGATGAGTTTGAGTTGTGTTTGTGACTGAATTTGATGAATATGTATTTGATTTCTTGATTGAAAAGATGTTGAAAATGGTTCAGTTAGGACCCGAAAAAGGGTGGCTAACCCCGAGTTTTAGGAGAAGTGTTGTCGAAATTTTATTAAATCTGAGGTTTTATTTGAAAAGTTATTTTAAAAGATTTGGTTTTAGAAAATTAAATTATTTAAAATATATTTAGTTAAGAAAAGATTTATTCTATTTTAAAGTTTGATTTATTAAGAAAAATATAATATTTTAAACCCAATCTTTTAAAGAGAGATTTTGTTTTAAGTAAAGATTTGAGCTCGGTTTATTAAGAAAAGGAATCTCTGCCACAGGAGAGCAGAGAACAAGGATTTAAAGAATATATTAATTAATGAAATATCTGCCACAGGAGAGCAGATGTGACATTGTTTGGGCCTTAGTGCCAAATGTAAAGTGGGGACGCCCACACACTGAGAACTGTTTTCCAGATGTACGCTTATTGATTTGGAAAGTCACACTGTATGCGGCCTGGCCGTACGACTTAAGGTCACACTGTATGCGGCCTGGCCGTACGACTTATAAGCACACTGTATGCATCTGGAAAGCCATACCTGGGACTTGTGCCTGGGTAATGTCGGGAGCGGGTAGGCAACCGACACATGAGCTCATGGCCTGCGTTAGGGATAGACATGCATCATATTGATTGCGCATTTGCATTTGATTGCGCTTGCCTGTTTTATTACTTTGTGATTGTATTGTTTGTCTTGTTGTGACTTGCTTGTACATTGAATTGAATCTCTTGCTTGCACTATTTGTTTGTGAGTGTATTAAAGTGATTACGAGTTGACATTTGACTGAGGATTAACTATGTGGCTGAGAGACAGAAAATGTGATTAGTTTTATATTTAAAATTTGTTTTGAGTTTAGAAATTTAAAGAAAAGTAATTATTTATCTAAAGTAGAAATAAAAGTATTTCCAAAGGGTTAACAAAATAGTTTTATTGAGTAAAGTTAATTATTTGCATTAAATTCATTACTTTTACGGCATTCCCATTCCCTACTGAGAACGTGTGGTTTGTTCTCACCCCAAAATCTTCCACCCTTTCAGTGACACAGGTTCGAAGATTCAGTTAGAAGATGCAGATGACTAGTAGATTTACTTGTGATTCCTGTTATTTTTATAGAGTTCCCTCGCCCTTGTTGCTTTAAGTTTTATTTTATCCAGAGGGATAGGTATTGTATTTGAGTTTTATATTGGATTTATTTGTATAGCATTTATTATTATTAATAATTGTGTGATTTGAATTACTACAAAATAATTTTCTGGTATTTTCTTATAAACTGAAACGCGATATCGACCTAAAGGCTCAATATTAAATAGTAAATAAGGAGAACAGGTTAGTAACTCCTTACTTTTGGTACGATCATGACATGCTAAAGGTTAGGGTGTTACATAGAAATTTACAAATGATAGTTAATTTATTTCAGATTTTGGAAGATTTGAAGCATTTTGGTTATTGATATATTTCCTATGAAAAATGTGAATCAAATATGTGAATATCTTTTAGATATTTAGTTTGTTTTTGTCATTAATTTTTAAATATTGAATGGTATCTAAAAACTTGATGTTTGGCACCTATATTATTTTTGTCACCACCTTAACATTTAATATAGACAAAAAAATTGTGGGATGAAAATCGATCTTCTTGAATTGTGTTTGTATCAATACATATATATATATATTTATATATATATATATATATAAGGTATAAATGAATTTTATGATAGCCAAAAAGTTAGTTAACATTTTTTGCATTTTGCTTAACTTAAATAAGCATGTTAAACCATAGACTTTGAAACTTCTTGAGTTTGAAGTTTGATATTAGCAAGCTTAAACTCTAAAATATTATGACTGCAGTTGCTCTACTAGCACCAGAAATTTTTCATGCCTTCAAACAAAAGTTTTTCTGGTGGTGTTGTTGAATAGGTAAATACATTATCTTTTTCTACAATATTGCTATTTTATTATGGTGGTTATTATTTTGACAATCTAAAAGTTCTCCAATTTTTATTGGAACTAATAAAAGTATTTCTTTTAATATTCTTTCTTACAAGAAATTAATTAATGGCTAATTAACCCATAAATAAGAATTTATTCTAGAAAGTCAAAAATGTTATTTTTATGGCTAAATGTGATAGAGGAGATTGAGACGAGAATTTCGGTACCAATTTTATAGAAAACGGACCAAGATTGGACCAAACGGGCCAAACCGGTCCAACCGGACCCAAAATGGGCCCTTGGCCCAACTAAACTAAACCAAAACCCTAGTTTTCAGCACTCTCTCTCCTCACTTAGCACTCAAACACGCTGAAATGGAGTAAGGGAGGGGAAGAACACTCTCTCAAGTTCTATCTCTCACTTGATCTTCAAACCACCATAACTTTTGATCTAGAGCTCCGATTGCCGCTCCGTTTGCGGCCACGCGTTCACCGCGGAGAGCTCTACAAAACCCATACAATCAATCTTGAGGTAAGCCACGTTTTACTGTTCGAAATTCCAGCCCTTGATTTCGAGTTTCATGAGCAAAAATGTTGAGATTTTGGGTTCTTTGATGTTATAGGACCCAACTCTCTTGAAGAAGAAGGTTAATCTTGTCTCCTTGGACCTTGGGTGTGGTAAGATTCTCAACCCTAGTGTAATTTGTTGTTTGTAACACCCTAACTACCAAAGCTCACACTTCCAACTGCGCGACTCTGATAGTTCGGACATTACGACGACTTTTATATTATTTAATACTAAAATATGAGCCTGTTTAAAACTTTAAGTCGCAATACCGATCCAAAAATACTTTCGTTCGATAACGTACATCCACAAATACCATACAACTTACAAAAGCTCATAAAGAGTACATCCATATATATATACACACATATATATAAATAATATTACAAGCATAATCCAATACAATTCCTATCCCTCTTACAGATTATATCAGGATAAAGGCGAGGGTACAATAAACCATAGCTAAAACAATACAGAGCATCACAACAACAATTAAATAAGCTCTTCGTAACTTCTGCGCCCATATCCTGAAAGGGGAAAAATATAGGGGGGGTGAGAACATCATCCTCGAAAGGGTTCTCAGTAGAAGGTTTTTAGGAATTACTGTAATAGGATACGTGAGTATAAACCGTACCAGTGATTAATAACCGTCTTATGCCTCCTTTTCAAAAACAATGGTTTACAATAAAAGTAAAGTCGGAAATCTTTTCTGAAAGAGGAACCATTCAATTCTCAAAAACTCAAAAGCCTTTCAAAACGGTTTATCTATGCGGAACCAAAATAGCCTTTCATAATTTTATTCCAAACCAAAAACACAAAACCGAAATCAACCATCAGTTCATCTCTTTCCAACCACGGCCCTAGGCCCAAACAATCCAACCAACAACCAATCACCACCATCCAACAGAGTCCCAGATGCAAACACAGATAGGAAGTTCAAGCACAAACAAACAGTTATTACAAGTAGAACAGTTAGCAATTAATCACATAGGCAAACCAAGTATAATATGCACACCCAACCAATGTCACACAAATGCATATGATGCATGCCTGTCCCTAGTGGCTGATGATATCATCTGTCGGTTATAGAGCCAACCCGACAAGTCTTGGTAGCTAACCATTGGACTGTCCCTCTGTCGTGCATCCCCAACTCGAGTTATACTCATCATAAGCTTGATCATAATCATGATCCATATCCATCACCCTCACTGGTGAATATTTATCCATCACCATCACTGGTGAATATTTATGGGGGCGAGCTCATCCGGGCCTTTCACAGTGCCCGGCCACACTTACGACATTGGGTTAACAGAGCTTCGAGTCTCAACCTGGAGCACATGGTGGCTAGCCATTGCTACTACCCAGGGAAACCCTCATCTCCAATAGTGGAAGTGCAACATCACAACTTATCAATATCTCAGCATAAATGCTTTCATTCTCAATCATGGATCAACATCCATCTCAGCCATTCGGCTCACGGTTCAATCCAGAACCAGCCAATATTCATATCATTCAAGGCCATTCCGGCTCACGGTTCAATCCAGAACCAATCAATATGTATAATCATACACAGCCATTCCGGCTCACAACAAAACAACACTTCCACATTCAAAATCATCAAATTCATGAAACCGGCATTTAAGCCATAAATTATTTTCTCAATTCATTTCACTTCGAAATCAAGTTTCAACTCTTTTCAGCCTTTGCTTTAAAGATCTCATTTCTCAAATCATTTCGGCTCATAAGCCACTTTTTCTCAAGGTAAATTCCCCTTTTAAAAACAATGCCACTCTCGGCATCCTCTTTCCAAAACTTCCATAATCATGGCAAGTTAAAAGCCTCTTTGAGATATTCAAAATCACCCATCCAACAATGGGATTTTATAACAAAAGTTTCTCGGCAGAGTCCAAAGTCTTTAGGGGAGAATAACATAACTCATTTCGCCAAATTCATTTAAAATCATTAAAACATTGGCTTTCTGATTTGAGTAAGCAAATAGGATCTAAGCCAAACCGAGTCATGTAATCATTTACTTCTTTCAAAGCCGTTTCCTTTACTTAGGCAAAACCAACTTCAACCCCCATGATAATATTCTAGAACGTTTCAACTGTTCAAAATTGTTTTAGTCTTGCAAGAATTCAGAATTCAAAGAGTACTTAAAACCTTTCTCAAAACATTTCAAAATGAAACTTGTCAATAGACCTTCAGGTTCTTTCAAAGTCATTGAAACTTCTTTAATTGAAACCCCCAAGTCAAATTCAAAGGCATAAACGCTTTTCACATCCAAACAGCTTTAAAGCACAAGTTTCATCTAAATAACCTTCTCCTGAAAGAGATACAATGCCTTTCTTAAGAAGCAAGACTAAATCACAATTTCCCCTTTATTAATTCATTTCGAAAGCATGAATCATCCTTTTCTCGATAATTCAAATAAAATAGTAGAAGTCTTTAACTCATCATTTTCCAGATAACATTTCAATAAAGACCCGGATTTTATAGAAATTTCGGCAGCACCTCCCCTAAAACTTGGACTTTTGCCACCCGGTTCGGGTCCCAACTAATCCGTTTCTCATTCCTTTTCAACAGTTCAAAACCATAAATCAATTCAAAAGCAAGCTAAATCCAACAGTCGCCTCAGTGGCATATCTCAAGGAAACCATTTCAGAAATCAACTCAATATCAACCGATTTAACTCATTTCTAAAGCTTTAAAGAATCGGTTCAGCAATAAATCATTTATCAAAACCAAATCAGTTAAAGCAACACAGGCTGAATCTCAAGAGTATTCTATTCTTTCACATCATCAAAATAATTGACTCAATTCAAACCAATCCTCGACGGATTAAACTCATTTTAAATCTTTAAAGAATCAACTTTAAACATTACATTTCATAAGCCACACAACAATTCAGCCAAACCAACATCCATAGTCATTTGAGTCAATCAAATAATACATAAGGCAGATATAATCACCAAATACACAATATCTCACATCAGTACCCATATGTAATAATTCCAATAATAAACTATAGTTTTCGGAAAGCGCCCCTACCTCAAAACGCAATTCCATAATCCAAACGCCTCATCAAGCCCATTTCCGCCTCAACTCGAAATCACCGGCAACCAAAACCTCGGCTCTACTTGTTACAAAATCAGAAACAGCTACAAGCGGCATAAGCAAACCGGATTCTAACTCCTAACACAATAATACCGCAAGACCTTAATATACATAACAAGACATTAACGCGGAGGTTTCGAAACGTAAAATACTCACTGAATTAACAAAACAGCCGCAGCTCCATATCAACCTGGTAGCGGCTGCGTCAGCCGCCTCAAGCGGCAGCGGCAATATAAGACTCCGACAACCGCGACTGCACAACAACGTCATGACGATAAAGACCCATGAATAGAAAGGAATGAAGACCAAATGCAAGGACCCTTACCGGCAGTGGTTTTCCGGTGGCTAAGCTGCATTCTCCGGCAGCAGAAACGGCAAAAGCCTCGGCGGTGGTTTTAGCAGCAGTGGTAAGAACAGCAACCCAGGGGTGACGGCGACGCGGCTCCACCACCAGTGACCGAGGAGCGTGACAGAGGCGTTTCCCCCACTCAATGGCGCTCTCTCCTTCGAACTGGATCGGAGCAGACCTCCAGCAGTGGCGAGGTGGCACCTTCGAACAGTAAGCCATGGCGGTGGGGGACTTCAGTGATGGTGGAAGGACAGCGGAGGACCCGCGATGGCGGAGGCACGGCCGCAGAACAGGGACCCCCTTTTCTGCCGTTCTCTCTCTCTCTTCTGCTCGGGCTTCTCTCTTCGGCCCTCCATGGATGGCGAGGACTCAGACTTCGCGGTGAGGAGGACGACGACCGAGCATCACGGTGGCGGCGGCGAGCTAGTCGGCGACGAGGAGAACAGCGAAAGCCCCCCACTTGGTCTCTCCCTCATTCCAGCGCTACTCGCTATGAACCTCCTCTCGTCGTGGAGTGGCGGCAGCGGCGCGGATGGCAACTCGCAGGCCTGGCGACGACAACGCGACGGCGGTGGTGAAGTCCGACGCGCCGGCATGGCCTCCTCTCTCCTCTCCTCTTCTCCTCAGCCACAACCCAGCCTCTCACTCTCTGTTCAGTTTCCGATGAAAGGGTTTGAGTGTGTTTGCTGCTGCTTTGGAGGGAAAGAAAAGGATTTCGGCTGCAGCTGGGTATAGGGGAAAAGAGAACCGGGTCGGGTAACGGGTCGCTGGGTTAGGGTTTCATTTTCAAAAATTAGGGTTAGGGACCTTATGGTAATTTCACATAATTTTGAGAATAATATAATAATTGAAACCCACATTAAATCCAATACTAATTGTATATAGAAAATACCATTTGCTCATCCATTTTACAAATTATTTTCAATAAAATGCCCAAATCTAAAAATTAGGAATAATATAATTAATTTCTTCATTTTCCAAAATAGCAGTGATAATATTTAAAATATTACTTATCTAATCTAAATCATGTAAAACCCCTCTTATTTCATAACTGCCAAATTCATAATCTGAATATAGAAAATAACCCAATAATTATAAAATTGGATAAAAATCATAACTCGTCTCAAATTCAATAAATCAAAACTTGCCTTAATTATCTTTAATAAAATAATCTCTGAAATTAAGGCTATAAATAACTATATGATTTGAGACTTGATCATAATAAGACTTTTCAAAAGTTCTGGGTCTTACATCCTACCCACCTTACAAAAATTTTCGCCCTCGAAAATTGATACAAAACGAAAGAAATTTCATAACAGTTCATCCTTGAACATTTTTAAGGAAGAAGCAAAAATATCTCAAAATATAATCATATATACGACTTTCAAATACTTTGATTGTCATAAGCATAAGGATGTAAAGGTAGGAGTGTGATTGCAAAGCAAACGTTACAAGGTAGGCTCAATGCAAAAGATAACATGGTTCAATCATGTGATAGAAGGGCAAGGCATCAAAGGCTATCGAACAGGATGGAGTTAAAACGACGTGCTCAACCTCCGCACACTAATCTCATATCAACCTTAAAGTTTCAACTTTCCCACTCCATCAAGCACTTTACAAACCCCAAATTTGACCACAAGCCTGACAACCACAACCCGTTCGCAAGGAACAAAACACCCACAACTCATAACGTTGCACCCCTACCGCTTCAACTTCCGTATACACATATCACGTCTTAAAGAACTAACGCATCGCGCTACTACGTCTACAAGTCGCACGTGATATCAAAACAATTCTCGAGTCTACTCAGGAGGATACAAGATTTAAAAAGGAGAGTCAAATGTCAAGGATAGTACTCAAAGATTTGAGAGAATGTATCCAATCCTAGATAACCAAGGATACTCAAGCAATGAAGTTTACTAGACACAATTCAATTGACAACCTCAAAGATAACCCTTGAATCAAAGAAATCCAATAGGATCAACAAGGAGAAGGATCAGCGCATTAGTTTGAAACAAATTCAAGGTGAGTCGAAGAAGTATGAAGTTTATAGAGGAGAATCTCTCAAACCCAAGACAAAGCTCACAGAACTCAAGAGCATAATTGAAATACTTCCGAATACATTGTTCTTAAAAGAATCAAAAACTTGTAAAAATATCACTTCGCAGTCTGAAAGAGAAGTTAAACAACAAACATCCTTCAAGGGAGTAACAAAAGCATAAACGTGGCTTTACTTCAATATAATTTCATGTTGAAGTAGATTTTTTTTTTTTTAGAGTTCCAAAAATAAATGCACACAACTTTGGCTAAGAGCTAAAATATTTCCTCAAATATTTTAGAAAAATAATTAGATGCACAACTTAACCAAAAGCAGTTCATAAAAACTTGAAAGTAATCAAATGCTTGTTCAAAATTCTCAAAATTTCATATTCAAACAAGCATGTATAATATTTATAGCAAGTACGAAAGAGGAAGTTAAACTCTTTTTAGAAAAGAAACTCCAAAGTAAAAATTTGCTTACAATTTGGTAAAGGAAATAAGTGGTGTGTTACAAACGAATCGGTTTCCACTAAACAAGGAAGTTCTCCAAAACCTCATTTAAAATAGCGCATGCCGATTTTTAAATTCACTTCATCAAAATTGAATAATGGTTTCGATCTCAATCAAGCAACAGAAGGTAAATTCCGTTTAATGTTTCTTCAAAGAGAATTCAAAACTTCTTTAAAAATTCAAAACAAGACTCCAAAAGTGTTCTTGAAATCGCCATCTCAGAAGAACATTCAAGAAGTTTAAGACGTACTAAAAAGGAGTCAAGCCATGCAAGAAAGGATCTTAAATCAAAGTAGTTCAAACAAGAGCCACTAGACATAAAACATCAAACAAGTTTTAAATTGATCCAAAAGAATACAAATGTCATAGAAAAAGACAACTCAATCATTTGTAATTTCTCAATGATAAATTTTTGACTAAACTCTTGTAGAGATAATGAGGGAATAAACAATGCACAAATTTTTGAAACGAATCAAACTGACTCACATAAGGATGAGATTCACAAGAGAGGACGAACCAAGATCAGTGGTAATGTTCACAAGACGTAAAAGATTAGTTAATAATAGAATCACGTATGACATTCATAGAGGTGAAAAGCTTATGAAGGAAAGAGTCCGTTCATAAGAAGAAAGTTATGAGTCCAACATTTCCAAAAGAACCACAATGGCATAAACCATGTAGTATGCTAGATCAGGCTCAAATCAAAATAAATTAAGTAAAGTTTATCAAATGAAACTCAACCGAGACAAAAGTGATAAATCCTTTCTTTTCAAAATTTTGAAAAATATCCAAATACATAATCAAATAAAGATGTGCATTGGAACCGTAGTAAAATTACTAGAAAGTCAATTTGTATTTAAAGTAAATGCCGTTCCGCAAACCAGTAAAAATACAGGCGAGATATTAAAAATAGATAGTTGCTAAGCGGTATGAGAAATCTTCAAAATTTCATGTATAGATAAGTATATATCTATTCAACAGCAATCTTCATAAAATCTCAAAATTAGCTGTGCTCACTGTCAAATAAGAGAAAAACTGAATCAACAATTTCTCAAAGAATGGACTCAAAATCAGGAGATAAAATGCACAGTGCATTAGGACCAGTTCAAAGCCATATCAAAGAATACAGGAATCAGGAAGAACTCGAACAGAGGAAGATAGATGCAACAAGGATTTTCAAACAAGCATATGCACTCAATATCAATCAAGAAGGCATATGAATAGAGGTATACAGTTGAAAATATCAAACTAGTTTTCAAGAGGATTAGCAAACAAGAACTTCAAGTTAGGACATGAAAGAACAGGTCGACTCGAATAGAATTTCAAGACACACAACTGAATAGCCTCGAGAAATAGTTTTTAACGTCCCCCAAAACCCGCGATTCGCTTTACTCAAAACTCGCATATCATCTATGATAACCCATTAGTACTTTCATTTACATAATTCACTAGTATTAAGCCGGCCAAACTTAATATCAGGAATTATGCAACGCAAGACTAACAGCGTTAATCAATAGATCGTCATGTGCATAAAGCTCTAATTCTCATCATTCGACAAGACCTAATACATGACAAACACTCAGAGTATGCAACTGAAGCATAGTCAGTCCATTCCTCAGGCTCTACAGGAAGAACTGCTCTGATACCATAATGTAACACCCTAACTACCTGATGAGCGGATAATTTATACGCTTTTTGACATTGTTTTTAGTATGTTTTTAGTAGGATCTAGTTACTTTTAGGGATGTTTTCATTAGTTTTTATGTTAATTTCACATTTCTGGACTTTACTATGAGTTTGTGTGTTTTTCTGTAATTTCAGGTATTTTCTGGCTGAAATTGAGGGACTTGAGCAGAAATCAGATTCAGAGGTTGAAAAAGGACTGCTGATGCTGTTGGATTCTGACCTCCCTGCACTCAAAGTTAGGGGTGTTCATAAAAAAACCAAAATGTGGTTAACCGGTTAAAAAACCATAACCACATTTTGGTTAACCAGTTTAATGAAACAATTTAAAAACCATATCCAAATTTTTTAGAATTGGTTAACCAAAACCAAATTAAAAAAAACCGGTTTTTAACCGGTTAACCAAAACCAAAACCAAATTAAAATCAAAACTTAATTTTAAAACCAAATTACATACTCTTTCTCTCTCTCTCTCACTCACTCTCTCTCTCTCTCTATCTTCCACTTCCTCTCCCTTTCTCTCTCCCTCCCTCTCCCCCTTACTCTCTCTTTCTCTCTCTCTCTCTCCCTTCTTTTTCTCTCTTTCTTTCTCTCTCTCCCTCCTCTCTCTCTCTCTCTCTCATTTTCCTCTTTCTCCTCCTCTCCTTTTCTCTCTCCCTATCCTCTCTCTCTCTCTCTCTCTCTCTCTATTCTCTATCCCCTTTTCTCTCTCTTCTTTTCCCCCTATTTCTCTCCCTTTTCCCTCTCTCTCCCCTTTCCTTCCCCCATCTCTCTCTCTCCCTTCTCTCTCTAACTCATTTTTCTCTTTATCTCCTCTCTCCTTTCCTTCTCTCTCCGCTTCTCTCTCTCTCTCTCACTCTCTCTCTCTCTCTCTCTCTCTCTCTCTCTCTCTCTTTTTTCCCTCTTTCTCTCCTCCTCTCTCTCCCCTATCTCTCTCTTTCCCTATCTTCCTCTTTTTCTCTCTCCCTCTCTCCCCTCTTCCTCCTCTCTCTCTCCCCTCCCTCTCTCTCTCTCTCTCGTCTTTCTTTCTCTCTCCCTTGTCTCTCTATCCTTCTCTCCCTCTCTCTCCCCTTCCCTCTTTCTCTCTCTCCCTCTCTCTTTCTCTCCTTCTCTCTCTCTCCTTCTCTCCGCTCTCTCACTTCTCCCCCCTCTCTCTCTCTTTCCTTGCCCTCTTTCTCTCCCTCTGTTCTCTCTCTTCCTCTCTCTCCTCCCCTTTCTCTCTCTAATCATCTCTCCCCTTTTTCTATCTTTCCCCTCCTCTCTCTCTCTCCCCTCTCCTCTCTTTCTCTCTCTCCCATATCTCTCTACTTTCTCCTCTCTTTTCCATTCTCTCTCTCTTTCTCTTTCTCTTTCTCTCTTTCTCCCCTCTCCTTCCTCTCTCTCTCTCTCCTTTACCTCCCCTCTCTTTCTCTCTCTCTCTTTTTTCTTTTCTCTCTTTCTCTCTCTCGCTCATCTCTCTTTCCTTTTCTTCTTTCTCTCTCTCTCTCCTCCTCTTCCTCTCTTCATTTTCTCTCCTTCTCCTCTTTCTTTTCTTACTCTCTCTTTTCTCTTTCTCTCTCAACCTTCTCTCAATCTCTATCCCTCTTCTATCTCTTTTCTCCTCTTCTCTCTAAAGCGAGAGAGAAGAGAGAGGAGGCGAAGATAGAGAGGAGAAAGAAAAAAGAAGAGAGATAAGAAGAGAGAAGAAGGATAAGAGAGAGAGAAGTAGAGAGAGAAAGAGGACAAAGAGAGAGAAAGAGAGAGGAGAGAGAGAGGATGGGGAGAGAGAAGGAGAGAGAGACAGAAAAAAAAAGAAGGAGAGAGAGAAAAGAGAAGAGGGGAGAGAGGAGAGAGGAGAGAGGGAGATGAGGGGAGAGAGAAAGAGGGAGGGGGAGAGAGAGAGCATGGGGAGAGAGAGGGAGAGAAGGATAGAGAGAACGAAAGCGGAGGGGAAGAAAGAGGGGGAAGGGGAAGGGGAGAGAGAGAGAGAGAGATAGATAGAGAGGAGGGGGAGAGAGAGAAGAGAAAGAGAGGAGGAGAGAGAAAAATGGGAGAGAGAGAGAGAGAGAGAGAGAGAGAGAAAAGAAAGAGAAGAGGAGAGAGAGAGAAAGAGAAAGAGAAAAAATTATTTATAGAAAATATTGAAAAGAGATAAGAAAGAAAATGGAACGAAAGCAATGGAAGGGACTTCATTATTTACAAATGTTACTCGTATCATTTAGAAAGAAAAAAATTAGATTAAAAAAATTCAATTAAAAAAGATTTAAAATTTTGGGTTTTTGTATGTAAAAATATTAATTTTTGTGCAAAAATCTATTTTTACATGTAAAAACCAATTTTATGGTATAAAAACCAATTTTTTAGTATAAAAACCGGTTTTTGGACAAAAACCGGTTTTTTGTGTAAAAATTTGGGTTTTATATGTAAAAATATTAATTTTTGTGTAAAAATATATTTTTACATGTAAAAACCAATTTTATGGTATAAAAACCAATTTTTTAGTACAAAAACCAGTTTTTAGTACAAAAATCGGTTTTTTGGTACAAAAACCGGTTTTTTAGTATAAAAACCAGTTTTTTGGTATAAAAACCGGTTTTTTATATAAAAATCGGTTATTTTTTTAAAAACCGGTTTTTATTTTAATAACCGGTTAAAAACCGATTTTAAAATTCACTAACCGGTTAATAACCGGTTTCATCATGTAAAACCAATTTGGTTAATTAACCAATACTATATTTTTGGTTAACAAAAAAACTGGTTTGGTTTTTGGATTAACCAAACCATGAACACCCCTACTCAAAGTGGATTTTCTGGAGCTACAGAACTCAAAATGGCGCGCTTCCAATTGCGTTAGAAAGTAGACATCCAGGGCTTTCCAGCAATATATAATAGTCCATACTTTGGCCAAGAATAGATGACGTAAACTGGCGTTCAACGCCAGCCTTCTGCCCAAATCTGGCGTCCAGCGCCAGAAAAGGATCCAAAACCAGAGTTGAACGCCCAAACTGGCACAAATACTGGCGTTCAACTCCACAAATGGCCTCTGCACGTGCAACACTTAAGCTCAGCCCAAATACACACCAAGTGGGCCCAGGAAGTGGATTTATGCATCAATTACTTACTCATGTAAACCCTAGTGACTAGTTTATTATAAATAGGACCTTTTACTAGTCTTTTTGACCATCTTTGAACGCATTGTTCTTAGACCATAGGGGCTGGCCATCTCGGCCATGCCTAGACCTCCACTTATGTATTTTCATACGGTAGAGTTTCTACACTCCATAGATTAAGGTGTGGAGCTCTGCTGTTCCTCAAAGATTAATGCAAAGTACTACTGTTTTCTATTCAATTCTTCTTATTTCGCTTCTAAGATATCCATTCGCACCCAAGAACGTGATGAAGGTGATGATTATGTGTGACGCTCATCACCATCTCCCCTATGAACGCGTGTCTGACAAACACTTCTGTTCTACATGAATTAAGCTAGAAGGAATATCTCTTAGATCTCCTAACAGGAATCTTCGTGGCGTAAGCTAGAATGATGGCGGCATTCAAGAGAATCCGGAAGGTCTAAACCTTGTCTGTGGTATTCTGAGTAGGATTCAATGATTGAATGACTGTGACGAGCTTCAAACTCGCGAGTGCTGGGCGTTAGTGACAGACGCAAAAGGAGGGTGAATCATATTCCAGCATGATCGAGAACCGACAGATGAATAGCCGTGCCGTGACAGGGTGCGTGAGCATATTATTCACTGAGAGGAGGGGATGTAGCCACTGACAACGGTGATGCCCTTGCATACAGCCAGCCATGGAAAGGAGTAAGACTGATTGGATGAAGATAGCAGGAAAGCAGAGGTTCAGAGGAACGAAAAGCATCTCCATTCGCTTATCTGAAATTCCTACCAATGATTTACATAAGTATCTCTATCCCTATTTTATTAATTAATATTCGAAAACCACATAACTGTTTTATATCTGCCTAACTGAGATTTACAAGGTGACCATAGCTTGCTTCATACCAACAATCTCCGTGGGATTCGACCCTTACTCACGTAAGGTATTACTTGGACGACCCAGTGCACTTGCTGGTTAGTTGTATCGAAGTTGTGACAATTATGAATTAAGATCAGAGCACCAAGCTTTGGAGCCATTACCAGGATTTGTTCGAGCCTGGAGATCACAATTTCGTGCACCAAGTTTTTGGCGCCGTTGCCGGGGATTGTTTGAGTCTTCGGCAAGCTTTTGGTCCGATAACATCAGTGCCAGATTCCCTTTTGATCCGGCAACAACACCAAGTTTTTGGCGCCGTTGCCGGGGATTGTTTGTGTTTGGACAACTGACGGTTCATCTTGTTGCTCAGATTAGGTAATTTTCTTTTTATTTTCTTTTCAAAAATTTTTCAAAAAAATTTTTTCATCTGTTTTCGAAAAAAATTAAAAATGTTTTCAAAAATTTTGATTCAAGATTTTTAAGAATGAATTCTAGTGTTTCATGAAGCATGTGAAGCCTGGCTGGCTGTAAAGCCATGTCTAAATTCATTTGGACTGAGGCTTCCAAACCATCAGAGCTAAGTTACATACTTGATAAATGATGAGCAGCAATTTGTTATCAAGATCAATATACTCTGGTGTTAAATGTTGAAGCTTGGCTGGCCATTGGCCATGTCTAGTGTTTTGGACTGGAGCTTTCATTGAAAGCTTGGCTGGCTAGTGAGCCATGTCTAATTCCTGGACTGAAGCTTTAGACTAACAATGCAAGATTCCTGGAATTCATATTAAAAATTTTGGAATCCTTATTTTTCTTTTTCATAATATTTTCGAAAAAAAAATCCAAAAAAAAATTAGAAAATCATAAAAATCAAAAATATTTCCTGTTTCTTGTTTGAGTCTTGAGTCTTGTTATAAGTTTGGTGTCAATTGCATAAGCATCTTGCATTTTTTCGAAAATATCATGCATTCATAGTGTTCTTCATGATCTTCAAGTTGTTCTTGGTAAGTCTTCTTGTTTGATCTTGATGATTTTTTATTTTGTGTCTTTTCATGTTTATCATATGCATTCTTGAATTCTTAGTGCGTAAGCATTAAAGAATTCTAAGTTTGGTGTCTTGCATGTTTTCTTTGCATTAAAAATTTTTCAAAATTGTGTCTATGATGTTCATCTTGACATTCAAAGTGTTCTTGGTGTTCATCTTGACATTCATAGCATTCTTACATGCATTCATTGTTTTGATCTAAAAATTTCATGCATTGCATCATTTTTCTTGTTTTTCTCTTGCATCATAAAAAATTCAAAAATAAAAAAAAAATATATCTTTCGCTTTTTCTCTCATCAAATTCGAAAATTGAGTTGACTTTTTCAAAAATTTTTAAAATCAATTTGTTTCTCATGAGTCAAATCAAATTTTCAATTTGAAAATCTTATCTTCTTCAAAATCTTTTTCAAAAATCAAATCTTTTTCAAAATTCTTAGTTATTTTCGAAAATTCCAAAAATATTTTTCAAAAATCTTTTTCTTATTTTTATATAAAATTTTCGAAAATAACTAAACAATTAATGTTTTGATTCAAAAATTTGAAGTTTGTTACTTGCTTGTTAAGAAAGATTCAAACTTTAAGTTCTAGAATCATATCTTGTGATTTCTTATGAATCAAGTCATTAATTGAGATTTTAAAAATCAAATCTTTTTCAAAAACTAATTTCTATCATATCTTTTCAAAAATATCTTCTCATCTTATCTTTTTCAAAAATATCTTTTCAAAATATCTTTCCTAACCTCCTAACTTCCTATCTTTTAAAAATTTGTTTCAACTAACTAACTAACTTTTTGTTTGTTTCTTAACTTTTTCAAAACTACCTAACTAACTCTCTCTCTCTCATTTTCGAAAATATCTCTCCCCTTTTTCAAAATTTCTTTTTAATTTATTAATTATTTTAATTTTTAAAACTTAATTTTCGAAAATTACTAACAATTTTTCAAAAACCATTTTCCAAAATCACTAACTCCTTTTCAAAAATAATTTTCGAAAATTCCCTCCTTCTCTCTCATCCTATTCTATTTATTCATTCATATCCTAACATCTCATCTCACATCTCTTCCATTCGTACAGTTGTGTTTCTTCCTTTACATCACATCCTTTATCTCCCCCTTTTCTTCTACTCACATAAGGGAACCTCTATACTGTGATAAAGAGAATCTCTATTATTATTATTTTTTTGTGCCTTCTTCTTTGTTATATGAGCAGGAGCAAGGATAAGAACATTCTTGTGGAAGCAGATCCAGAACCTGAAAGGACTTTGAAGAAAAAATTAAGAGAAGCTAAAATACAACAATCCAGAGATAACCTTTCAAAAAAATTTTCGAACAGGCAGAGGAGATGGCAGCCGAAAATAATAATAATGTAAGGAAGATGCTTGGTGACTTTACTACACCTAATTCCAATTTACATGGAAGAAGCATCTCCATTCCTGCCATTGGAGCAAACAACTTTGAGCTGAAACCTCAATTAGTTTCTCTAATGCAGCAGAACTGCAAGTTTCATGGACTTCCATCTGAAGATCCTTTTCAGTTCTTAACTGAATTCTTGCAGATATGTGATACTGTTAAGACTAATGGAGTAGATCCTGAAGTCTACAGGCTCATGCTTTTCCCTTTTGCTGTAAGAGACAGAGCTAGATTATGGTTGGATTCTCAACCTAAAGACAGCCTGAACTCTTGGGATAAGCTGGTCACGACTTTCTTAGCCAAGTACTTTCCTCCTCAAAAGCTGAGCAAGCTTAGAGCTGATGTTCAAACCTTCAGACAGAAAGAAGGTGAATCTCTCTATGAAGCTTGGGAAAGATACAAACAGTTGACCAAAAAGTGTCCTTCTGACATGCTTTCAGAATGGACCATCCTGGATATATTCTATGATGGTTTATCTGAGCTATCAAAGATGTCACTGGA
Organism: Arachis hypogaea; assembly: GCF_003086295.3. Classification (NCBI taxonomy): domain Eukaryota; kingdom Viridiplantae; phylum Streptophyta; class Magnoliopsida; order Fabales; family Fabaceae; genus Arachis; species Arachis hypogaea. The sequence continues at coordinate 128,587,252 of NC_092054.1, read as the reverse complement.
CACTTCTGCAGGTGGATCCATTCACCTAAAGAAAACGCCTGCAGAAGCTCAAGAACTCATTGACATGGTTGCTAATAACCAGTTCATGTACACTTCTGAAAGGAATCCTGTAAGTAATGGGACGCCTATGAAGAAGGGAGTTCTTGAAGTTGATACTCTGAATGCCATATTGGCTCAGAATAAAATATTGACTCAGCAAGTCAATATGATCTCTCAGAGTCTGCATGGAATGCAAGCTGCATCCAACAGTACTCAAGAGGCATCTTCTGAAGAAGAAGCCTATGATCCTGAGAACCCTGCAATAGCAGAGGTAAATTACTTAGGTGAACCTTATGGAAACACCTATAACTCAACATGGAGAAATCATCCAAATTTCTCATGGAAGGATCAAAAGCCCCAACAAGGCTTTAATAATGGTGGAAGAAACAGGTTTAGCAATAGCAAGCCTTTTCCATCATCAACTCAGCAACAGACAGAGAACTCTGAACAAAATGCTTCTAATTTAGCAAATCTAGTCTCTGATCTATCTAAGGCCACTGTAAGTTTCATGAATGAAATAAGATCTTCCATTAGAAATCTGGAAGCACAAGTAGGCCAGCTGAGTAAAAGGATCACTGCTATCCCTCCTAGTACTCTCCCAAGCAATACAGAAGAGAATCCAAAAGGAGAGTGCAAGGCCATTGACATAAGCGCCATGGCCGAACCAGTGAGGAGAGGAGAGGACGTGAATCCCAAGGAGGAAGACCTCCAGGGACGTCCAGTGATCAATAAGGAGCTTCCCTCTGGGGAACCAAAGGACTCTGAGGCTCATCTAGAGACCATAGAGATTCCATTGAACCTCCTTATACCCTTCATGAGCTCTGATGAGTATTCCTCTTCAAAAGAGAATGAGGATGTCACTAAAGAGCAAACTGCCAAGTTTCTTGGTGCAATCATGAAGCTGAATGCCAAATTATTTGGCATTGATACTTGGGAAGTTGAACCTCCCTTGTTCATCAATGAACTAAGTGATCTGGATCAACTGACATTGCCTCAGAAGAGACAGGATCCTGGAAAGTTCATAATACCCTGTACCATAGGCACCATGATCTTTAAGGCTCTGTGTGACCTTGGTTCAGGAATAAACCTCATGCCCCTCTCTGTAATAGAGAAACTGGGAATCTATGGGGTACAAGCTGCTAAAATCTCACTAGAGATGGCAGACAGCTGAAGAAAACAGGCTTATGGACAAGTAGAGGACGTTTTAGTAAAGGTTGAGGGCCTTTACATCCCTGCTGATTTCATAGTCCTGGATACTGGAAAGGAAGAGGATGAATCCATCATCCTAGGAAGACCTTTCCTGGCCACAGCAAGAGCTGTGATTGATGTTGACAGAGGTGAAATAGTCCTTCAATGGAATGAGAACTCCCTTGTATTCAAAACTCAAGGATCTCCCTCTGCAACCATGGAGAGGAAGCTTGAAAAGCTTCTCTCAAAGAAGAGTCAACCAGAGCCCCCACAGTCAAACTCTAAGTTTGGTGTTGGGAGGCCACAACCAAACACTAAGTTTGGTGTTGAACTCCCATATCCAAACTCTAAGTTTGGTGTTGGAGAGTCTCAACAAAGCTCTGCACATCTGTGAGGCTCCATGAGAGCCCACTGTCAAGCTATTGACATTAAAGAAGCGCTTGTTGGGAGGCAACCCAATGTTTATCTAATTCTTATTTTTATTGTTTTTCATGTTTTCTTAGGTTCATGATCATGTGGAGTCACAAAATAAATAGAAAAATTGAAAATGGAATCAAAAACAGCAGAAGAAAAATCACACCCTGGAGGAGCATCTGTCTGGTGTTCAGCGCCAGAACAGAGCATGGTTCTGGCGCTGAACGCCCAAAATGGGCAGCTTCTGGGCGCTGAACACCAGAACAGGCATGGTTCTGGCGTTCAACGCCAGAAATGGCACACAGATGGGCGTTGAACGCCCAAAATGGCCACCAACCTGGCGCTGAACGCCCAGAGTTGGGTACAAAGGCATTTTTACATGCCTAATGGTGCAGGGATGTAAATGCCTTGACACCTCAGGATCTGTGGACCCCACAGGATCCACTCAGGATCTGTGGTCCCCACAGGATCCCCACCTACCTCCACTCACTTCTTCTCACCACTCTCTTTCACACAATCCCATAAACACTCTTACCCAAAAACCCTTCACCAATCACCTCAAACTCTCTTCCCCATCACCTCTTCACCACTCACATCCACTCACTCCTCCCAATAAACCTACCTCATAAACTCCACCTACCTTCAAAATTCAAAACCAATTTCCCACCCAAACCCACCCATATGGCCGAACCGTAACCCCCCCTCCCTTCCCTATATAAAGACCTCCATTCTTCATCAAATTCACACAAACACACCCCTCTACACTCCCCTTGGCCGAAACCACATCTCCCTCTCCCTCTCCATATTTCTTCTTCTTCTTCTTCTATTCTTTTGTTTATTGCTCGAGGGCGAGCAATATTCTAAGTTTGGTGTGGTAAAAGCATAGCTTTTTTGTTTTTCCATTACCATTGATGGCACCCAAGACCGGAGAATCCTCTAGAAGAGGGAAAGGGAAGACAAAAGCTTCCACATCCGAGTCATGGGAGATGGAAAGATTCATCTCTAAAGCCCATCAAGACCACTTCTATGATGTTGTGGCCAAGAAGAAGGTGATCCCTGAGGTCCCTTTTAAACTCAAAAGAAATGAGTATCCAGAGATCCAACATGAAATTCAAAGAAGAGGTTGGGAAGTTCTAACAAATCCCATCCAACAAGTCGGCATCCTAAAGGTTCAAGAGTTCTATGCCAATGCATGGATCACCAAGAACCATGATCAAAGTAAGAACCCGGATCCAAAGAACTATGTTACAATGGTTCGGGGGAAATACTTAGATTTTAGTCCGGAGAATGTGAGGTTGGCGTTCAACTTGCCATACATGGAAGAGAACGCACGCCCCTACATAAGGAGAGTCAACTTTGATCAAAGGTTGGACCAAGTCCTTATGGACATATGTGTAGAAGGAGCTCAATTGAAGATTGACTCCAAAGGCAAGCCGGTTCAACTAAGAAGATTGGACCTCAAGCCTATAGCTAGAGGATGGTTGGAGTTTATTCAATGCTCAATCATTCCCACTAGCAACCGGTCTGAAGTTACTATAGACCGGGCCATCATGATCCATAGCATCATGATTGGAGAAGAGGTGGAAGTTCATGAGATTATACCTCAAGAACTCTACAAGGTGGCTGACAAATCCTCCACTATGGCAAGGTTAGCCTTTCCTCACCTCATCTGCCACCTATGCAATTCAGCTGGGATTGACATAGAGGGAGATATCCTCATCAAAGAGGACAAGCCCATCACTAAGAAAAAGATGGAGCAAGCAAGAGAGCCCACTCATGGAGCTCAAGAGGCGTATGAAGCTCATCACCATGAGATTCCGGAAATGCCTCAAATGCACTTTCCTCCACAAAACTATTGGGAGCACATCAACACCTCCCTAGAAGAATTGAGTTCCAATATGGGACAACTAAGGGTGGAACATCAAGAGCACTCCATCATGCTCCATGAAATAAGAGAAGATCAAAAAGCAATGAGGGAGGAGCAACAAAGACAAGGAAGAGACATAGAAGAGCTCAAGGACATCATTGGTTCCTCAAGAAGGAAACGCCACCATCACTAAGGTGGATTCATTCCTTGTTCTTCTTTCTTCTGTATTTTGTTTTCTATGTTATGTGCTTATCTATGTTTGTGTCTTCATTACATGATCATTAGTAGTAGTAACTATGTCTTAAAGTTATGAATGTCCTATGAATCCATCACCTCTCTTAAATGAAAAATGTTTTAATTCAAAAGAATAAGAAGTACATGAGTTTCGAATTTATCCTTGAACTTAGCTTAATTATATTGATGTGGTGACAATGCTTCTTGTTTTCTGAATGTATGCTTGAACAGTGCATATGTCTTTTGAAGTTGTTGTTTAAGAATGTTAAATATGTTGGCTCTTGAAAGAATGATGACTAGGAGACATGTTATTTGATAATCTGAAAAATCATAAAAATGATTCTTGAAGCAAGAAAAAGCAGCAAAGAACAAAGCTTGCAGAAAAAAAAAAGAAGAAAAAAAATAGGCGAAAAAAAATAGAAAGAAAAAGAAAAAGCAAGCAGAAAAAGCCAATAACCCTTAAAACCAAAAGGCAAGGGTAAATAAAAAAGGATCCCAAGGCTTTGAGCATCAGTGGATAGGAGGGCCTAAAGGAATAAAATCCTGGTCTAAGCGGCTAAACCAAGCTGTCCCTAACCATGTGCTTGTGGCGTGTAGGTGTCAAGTGAAAACTTGAGACTGAGCGGTTAAAGTCAAGGTCCAAAGCAAAAAAAAGAGTGTGCTTAAGAACCCTGGACACCTCTAATTGGGGACTTTAGCAAGGCTGAGTCACAATCTAAAAAGGTTCACCCAATTATGTGTCTGTGGCATTTATGTATCTGGTGGTAACACTGGAAAACAAAGTGCTTAGGGCCACGGCCAAGACTCATAAAGAAGCTGTGTTCAAGAATCATCATATTGAACTAGGAGAGTCAATAACACTATTCGAAATCTGAAGTTCCTATAGATGCCAATCATTCTGAACCTCAATGGATAAAGTGAGATGCCAAAACTATTCAAGAGGCAAAAAGCTATAAGTCCCGCTCATTTGATTGGAGCTATGTTTCATTGATAGTTTGGAATTTATAGTATATTCTCTTCTTTTTATCCTATTTGATTTTTAGTTGCTTGGGGACAAGCAACAATTTAAGTTTGGTGTTGTGATGAGCGGATAATTTATACGCTTTTTGACATTGTTTTTAGTATGTTTTTAGTAGGATCTAGTTACTTTTAGGGATGTTTTCATTAGTTTTTATGTTAATTTCACATTTCTGGACTTTCCTATGAGTTTGTGTGTTTTTCTGTAATTTCAGGTATTTTCTGGCTGAAATTGAGGGACTTGAGCAGAAATCAGATTCAGAGGTTGAAAAAGGACTGCTGATGCTGTTGGATTCTGACCTCCCTGCACTCAAAGTGGATTTTCTGGAGCTACAGAACTCAAAATGGCGCGCTTCCAATTGCGTTGGAAATTAGACATCTAGGGCTTTCCAGCAATATATAATAGTCCATACTTTGGCCAAGAATAGATGACGTAAACTGGCGTTCAACGCCAGCCTTCTGCCCAAATCTGGCGTCCAGCGCCAGAAAAGGATCCAAAACCAGAGTTGAACGCCCAAACTGGCACAAATACTGGCGTTCAACTCCACAAATGGCCTCTGCACGTGCAACACTTAAGCTCAGCCCAAATACACACCAAGTGGGCCCAGGAAGTGGATTTATGCATCAATTACTTACTCATGTAAACCCTAGTGACTAGTTTATTATAAATAGGACCTTTTACTAGTCTTTTTGACCATCTTTGAACGCATTGTTCTTAGACCATAGGGGCTGGCCATCTCGGCCATGCCTGGACCTCCACTTATGTATTTTCATACGGTAGAGTTTCTACACTCCATAGATTAAGGTGTGGAGCTCTGCTGTTCCTCAAAGATTAATGCAAAGTACTACTGTTTTCTATTCAATTCTTCTTATTTCGCTTCTAAGATATCCATTCGCACCCAAGAACGTGATGAAGGTGATGATTATGTGTGACGCTCATCACCATCTCCCCTATGAACGCGTGTCTGACAAACACTTCTGTTCTACATGAATTAAGCTAGAAGGAATATCTCTTAGATCTCCTAACAGGAATCTTCGTGGCGTAAGCTAGAATGATGGCGGCATTCAAGAGAATTCGGAAGGTCTAAACCTTGTCTGTGGTATTCTGAGTAGGATTCAATGATTGAATGACTGTGACGAGCTTCAAACTCGCGAGTGCTGGGCGTTAGTGACAGACGCAAAAGGAGGGTGAATCCTATTCCAGCATGATCGAGAACCGACAGATGAATAGCCGTGCCGTGACAGGGTGCGTGAACATATTATTCACTGAGAGGAGGGGATGTAGCCACTGACAACGGTGATGCCCTTGCATACAGCCAGCCATGGAAAGGAGTAAGACTGATTGGATGAAGATAGCAGGAAAGCAGAGGTTCAGAGGAACGAAAAGCATCTCCATTCGCTTATCTGAAATTCCTACCAATGATTTACATAAGTATCTCTATCCCTATTTTATTAATTAATATTCGAAAACCACATAACTATTTTATATCTGCCTGACTGAGATTTACAAGGTGACCATAGCTTGCTTCATACCAACAATCTCCGTGGGATTCGACCCTTACTCACGTAAGTTATTACTTGGACGACCCAGTGCACTTGCTGGTTAGTTGTATCGAAGTTGTGACAATTATGAATTAAGATCAGAGCACCAAGCTTTGGAGCCATTACCAGGATTTGTTCGAGCCTGGAGATCACAATTTCGTGCACCACTACCAAAGCTCACACTTCCGGCTGCGCGACTCTGATAGTTCGGACATTACGACGACTTTTATATTATTTAATACTAAAATATGAGCCTGTTTAAAACTTTAAGTCGCAATACCGATCCAAAAATACTTTCGTTCGATAACGTACATCCACAAATACCATACAACTTACAAAAGCTCATAAAGAGTACATCCATATATATATACACACATATATATAAATAATATTACAAGCAAAATCCAATACAATTCCTATCCCTCTTACAGATTATATCAGGATAAAGGCGAGGGTACAATAAACCATAGCTAAAACAATACAGAGCATCACAACAACAATTAAATAAGCTCTTCGTAACTTCTGCACCCATATCCTGAAAGGGGAAAAATGTAGGGGGGGTGAGAACATCATCCTCGAAAGGGTTCTCAGTAGAGGGTTTTTAGGAATTACTGTAATAGGATACGTGAGTATAAACCGTACCAGTGATTAATAACCGTCTTATGCCTCCTTTTCAAAAACAACGGTTTACAATAAAAGTAAAGTCGGAAATCTTTTCTGAAAGAGGAACCATTCAATTCTCAAAAACTCAAAAGCCTTTCAAAACGGTTTATCTATGCGGAACCAAAATAGCCTTTCATAATTTTATTCCAAACCAGAAACACAAAACCGAAATCAACCATCAGTTCATCTCTTTCCAACCACGGCCCTAGGCCCAAACAATCCAACCAACAACCAATCACCACCATCCAACAGAGTCCCAGATGAAAACACAGATAGGAAGTTCAAGCACAAACAAACAGTTATTACAAGTAGAACAGTTAGCAATTAATCACATAGGCAAACCAAGTATAATATGCACACCCAACCAATGTCACACAAATGCATATGATGCATGCCTGTCCCTAGTGGCTGATGATATCATCTGTCGGTTATAGAGCCAACCCGACAAGTCTTGGTAGCTAACCATTGGACTGTCCCTCTGTCGTGCATCCCCAACTCGAGTTATACTCATCATAAGCTTGATCATAATCATGATCCATATCCATCACCATCACTGGTGAATATTTATGGGGACGAGCTCATCCGGGCCTTTCACACTGCCCGGCCACACTTACGACATTGGGTTAACAGAGCTTCGAGTCTCAACCTGGAGCACATGGTGGCTAGCCATTGCTACTACCCAGGGAAACCCTCATCTCCAATAGTGGAAGTGCAACATCACAACTTATCAATATCTCAGCATAAATGCTTTCATTCTCAATCATGGATCAACATCCATCTCAGCCATTCGGCTCACGGTTAAATACAGAACCAACCAATATTCATATCATTCAAGGCCATTCCGGCTCACGGTTCAATCCAGAACCAATCAATATGTATAATCATACACAGCCATTCCGGCTCACAACAAAACAACACTTCCACATTCAAAATCATCAAATTCATGAAACTGGCATTTAAGCCATAAATCATTTTCTCAATTCATTTCACTTCGAAATCAAGTTTCAACTCTTTTCAGCCTTTGCTTTAAAGATCTCATTTCTCAAATCATTTCGGCTCATAAGCCACTTTTTCTCAAGGTAAATTCCCCTTTTAAAAACAATGCCACTCTCGGCATCCTCTTTCCAAAACTTCCATAATCATGGCAAGTTAAAAGCCTCTTTGAGATATTCAAAATCACCCATCCAACAATGGGATTTTATAACAAAAGTTTCTCGACAGAGTCCAAAGTCTTTAGGGAGAATAACATAACTCATTTCGCCAAATTCATTTAAAATCATTAAAACATTGGCTTTCTGATTTGAGTAAGCAAATAGGATCTAAGCCAAACCGAGTCATGTAATCATTTACTTCTTTCAAAGCCGTTTCCTTTACTTAGGCAAAACCAACTTCAACCCCCATGATAATATTCTAGAACGTTTCAACTGTTCAAAATTGTTTTAGTCTTGCAAGAATTCAGAATTCAAAGAGTACTTAAAACCTTTCTCAAAACATTTCAAAATGAAACTTGTCAATAGACCTTCAGGTTCTTTCAAAGTCATTGAAACTTCTTTAATTGAAACCCCCAAGTCAAATTCAAAGGCATAAACCCTTTTCACATCCAAACAGCTTTAAAGCACAAGTTTCATCTAAATAACCTTCTCCTGAAAGAGATACAATGCCTTTCTTAAGAAGCAAGACTAAATCACAATTTCCCCTTTATTAATTCATTTCGAAAGCATGAATCATCCTTTTCTCGATAATTCAAATAAAATAGTAGAAGTCTTTAACTCATCATTTTCCAGACAACATTTCAATAAAGACCCGGATTTTATAGAAATTTCGGCAGCACCTCCCCTAAAACTTGGACTTTTGCCACCCGGTTCGGGTCCCAACTAATCCGTTTCTCATTCCTTTTCAACAGTTCCAAACCATAAATCAATTCAAAAGCAAGCTAAATCCAACAGTCGCCTCAGTGGCATATCTCAAGGAAACCATTTCAGAAATCAACTCAATATCAACTGATTTAACTCATTTCTAAAGCTTTAAAGAATCGGTTCAGCAATAAATCATTTATCAAAACCAAATCAGTTAAAGCAACACAGGCTGAATCTCAAGAGTATTCTATTCTTTCACATCATCAAAATAATTGACTCAATTCAAACCAATCCTCGACGGATTAAACTCATTTCAAATCTTTAAAGAATCAACTTCAAACATTACATTTCATAAGCCACACAACAATTCAGCCAAACCAACATCCATAGTCATTCGAGTCAATCAAATAATACATAAGGCAGATACAATCACCAAATACACAATATCTCACATCAGTACCCATATGTAATAATTCCAATAATAAACTATAGTTTTCGGAAAGCGCCCCTACCTCAAAACGCAATTCCATAATCCAAACGCCTCATCAAGCCCATTTCCGCCTCAACTCGAAATCACCGGCAACCAAAACCTCGGCTCTACTTGTTACAAAATCAGAAACAGCTACAAGCGGCATAAGCAAACCGGATTCTAACTCCTAACACAATAATACCGCAAGACCTTAATATACATAACAAGACATTAACGCGGAGGTTTCGAAACGTAAAATACTCACTGAATTAACAAAACAGCCGCAGCTCCATATCAACCTGGTAGCGGCTGCGTCAGCCGCCTCAAGCGGCAGCGGCAATATAAGACTCCGACAACCGCGACTGCACAACAACGTCATGACGATAAAGACCCATGAATAGAAAGGAATGAAGACCAAATGCAAGGACCCTTACCGGCAGTGGTTTTCCGGTGGCTAAGCTGCATTCTCCGGCAGCAGAAACGGCAAAAGCCTCGGCGGTGGTTTTAGCAGCAGTGGTAAGAACAGCAACCCAGGGGTGACGGCGACGCGGCTCCACCACCAGTGACCGAGGAGCGTGACAGAGGCGTTTCCCCCACTCAATGGCGCTCTCTCCTTCGAACTGGATCGGAGCAGACCTCCAGCAGTGGCGAGGTGGCACCTTCGAACAGTAAGCCATGGCGGTGGGGGACTTCAGTGATGGTGGAAGGACAGCGGAGGACCCGCGACGGCGGAGGCACGGCCGCAGAACAGGGACCCCCTTTTCTGCCGTTCTCTCTCTCTCTTCTGCTCGGGCTTCTCTCTTCGGCCCTCCATGGATGGCGAGGACTCAGACTTCGCGGTGAGGAGGACGACGACCGAGCATCACGGTGGCGGCGGCGAGCTAGTCGGCGACGAGGAGAACAGCGAAAGCCCCCCACTTGGTCTCTCCCTCATTCCGGCGCTACTCGCTGCGAACCTCCTCTCGTCGTGGAGTGGCGGAAGCGGCGCGGATGGCAACTCGCAGGCCTGGCGACGACAACGCGACGGCGGTGGTGAAGTCCGACGCGCCGGCACAGCCTCCTCTCTCCTCTCCTCTTCTCCTCAGCCACAACCCAGCCTCTCACTCTCTGTTCAGTTTCCGATGAAAGGGTTTGAGTGTGTTTGCTGCTGCTTTGGGGGGAAAGAAAGGGATTTCGGCTGCAGCTGGGTGTAGGGGAAAAGAGAACCGGGTCGGGTAACGGGTCGCTGGGTTAGGGTTTCATTTTCAAAAATTAGGGTTAGGGACCTTATGGTAATTTCACATAATTTTGAGAATAATATAATAATTGAAACCCACATTAAATCCAATACTAATTGTATATAGAAAATACCATTTGCTCATCCATTTTACAAATTATTTTCAATAAAATGCCCAAATCTAAAAATTAGGAATAATATAATTAATTTCTTCATTTTCCAAAATAGCAGTGATAATATTTAAAATATTACTTATCTAATCTAAATCATGTAAAACCCCTCTTATTTCATAACTGCCAAATTCATAATCTGAATATAAAAAATAACCCAATAATTATAAAATTGGATAAAAATCATAACTCGTCTCAAATTCAATAAATCAAAACTTGCCTTAATTATCTTTAATAAAATAATCTCTGAAATTAAGGCTATAAATAACTATATGATTTGAGACTTGATCATAATAAGACTTTTCAAAAGTTCTGGGTCTTACATCCTACCCACCTTACAAAAATTTTCGCCCTCGAAAATTGATACAAAACGAAAGAAATTTCATAACAGTTCATCCTTGAACATTTTTAAGGAAGAAGCAAAAATATCTCAAAATATAATCATATATACGACTTTCAAATACTTTGATTGTCATAAGCATAAGGATGTAAAGGTAGGAGTGTGATTGCAAAGCAAACGTTACAAGGTAGGCTCAATGCAAAAGATAACATGGTTCAATCATGTGATAGAAGGGCAAGGCATCAAAGGCTATCGAACAGGATGGAGTTAAAACGACGTGCTCAACCTCCGCACACTAATCTCATATCAACCTTAAAGTTTCAACTTTCCCACTCCATCAAGCACTTTACAAACCCCAAATTTGACCACAAGCCTGACAACCACAACCCGTTCGCAAGGAACAAAACACCCACAACTCATAACGTTGCACCCCTACCGCTTCAACTTCCGTATACACATATCACGTCTTAAAGAACTAACGCATCGCGCTACTACGTCTACAAGTCGCACGTGATATCAAAACAATTCTCGAGTCTACTCAGGAGGATACAAGATTTAAAAAGGGGAGTCAAATGTCAAGGATAGTACTCAAAGATTTGAGAGAATGTATCCAATCCTAGATAACCAAGGATACTCAAGCAATGAAGTTTACTAGACACAATTCAATTGACAACCTCAAAGATAACCCTTGAATCAAAGAAATCCAATAGGATCAACAAGGAGAAGGATCAGCGCATTAGTTTGAAACAAATTCAAGGTGAGTCGAAGAAGTATGAAGTTTATAGAGGAGAATCTCTCAAACCCAAGACAAAGCTCACAGAACTCAAGAGCATAATTGAAATACTTCCGAATACATTGTTCTTAAAAGAATCAAAAACTTGTAAAAATATCACTTCGCAGTCTGAAAGAGAAGTTAAACAACAAACATCCTTCAAGGGAGTAACAAAAGCATAAACGTGGCTTTACTTCAATATAATTTCATGTTGAAGTAGATTTTTTTTTTTTAGAGTTCCAAAAATAAATGCACACAACTTTGGCTAAGAGCTAAAATATTTCCTCAAATATTTTAGAAAAATAATTAGATGCACAACTTAACCAAAAGCAGTTCATAAAAACTCGAAAGTAATCAAATGCTTGTTCAAAATTCTCAAAATTTCATATTCAAACAAGCATGTATAATATTTATAGCAAGTACGAAAGAGGAAGTTAAACTCTTTTTAGAAAAGAAACTCCGAAGTAAAAATTTGCTTACAATTTGGTAAAGGAAATAAGTGGTGCGTTACAAACGAATCGGTTTCCACTAAACAAGGAAGTTCTCCAAAACCTCATTTAAAATAGCGCATGCCGATTTTTAAATTCACTTCATCAAAATTGAATAATGGTTTCGATCTCAATCAAGCAACAGAAGGTAAATTCCGTTTAATGTTTCTTCAAAGAGAATTCAAAACTTCTTTAAAAGTTCAAAACAAGACTCCAAAAGTGTTCTTGAAATCGCCATCTCAGAAGAACATTCAAGAAGTTTAAGACGTACTAAAAAGGAGTCAAGCCATGCAAGAAAGGATCTTAAATCAAAGTAGTTCAAACAAGAGCCACTAGACATAAAACATCAAACAAGTTTTAAATTGATCCAAAAGAATACAAATGTCATAGAAAAAGACAACTCAATCATTTGTAATTTCTCAATGATAAATTTTTGACTAAACTCTTGTAGAGATAATGAGGGAATAAACAATGCACAAATTTTTGAAACGAATCAAACTGACTCACATAAGGATGAGATTCACAAGAGAGGACGAACCAAGATCAGTGGTAATGTTCACAAGACGTAAAAGATTAGTTAATAATAGAATCACGTATGACATTCATAGAGGTGAAAAGCTTATGAAGGAAAGAGTCCGTTCATAAGAAGAAAGTTATGAGTCCAACATTTCCAAAAGAACCACAATGGCATAAACCATGTAGTATGCTAGATCAGGCTCAAATCAAAATAAATTAAGTAAAGTTTATCAAATGAAACTCAACCGAGACAAAAGTGATAAATCCTTTCTTTTCAAAATTTTGAAAAATATCCAAATACATAATCAAATAAAGATGTGCATTGGAACCGTAGTAAAATTACTAGAAAGTCAATTTATATTTAAAGTAAATGCCGTTCCGCAAACCAGTAAAAATACAGGCGAGATATTAAAAATAGATAGTTGCTAAGCGGTATGAGAAATCTTCAAAATTTCATGTATAGATAAGTATATATCTATTCAACAGCAATCTTCATAAAATCTCAAAATTAGCTATGCTCACTGTTAAATAAGAGAAAAACTGAATCAACAATTTCTCAAAGAATGGACTCAAAATCAGGAGATAAAATGCACAGTGCATTAGGACCAGTTCAAAGCCATATCAAAGAATACAGGAATCAGGAAGAACTCGAACAGAGGAAGATAGATGCAACAAGGATTTTCAAACAAGCATATGCACTTAATATCAATCAAGAAGGCATATGAATAGAGGAATACAGTTGAAAATATCAAACTAGTTTTCAAGAGGATTAGCAAACAAGAACTTCAAGTTAGGACATGAAAGAACAGGTCGACTCGAATAGAATTTCAAGACACACAACTGAATAGCCTCGAGAAATAGTTTTTAACGTCCCCCAAAACCCGCGATTCGCTTTACTCAAAACTCGCATATCATCTATGATAACCCATTAGTACTTTCATTTACATAATTCACTAGTATTAAGCCGGCCAAACTTAATATCAGGAATTATGCAACGCAAGACTAACAGCGTTAATCAATAGATCGTCATGTGCATAAAGCTCTAATTCTCATCATTCGACAAGACCTAATACATGACAAACACTCAGAGTATGCAACTGAAGCATAGTCAGTCCATTCCTCAGGCTCTACAGGAAGAACTGCTCTGATACCATAATGTAACACCCTAACTACCAAAGCTCACACTTCCGGCTGCGCGACTCTGATAGTTCGGACATTACGACGACTTTTATATTATTTAATACTAAAATATGAGCCTGTTTAAAACTTTAAGTCGCAATACCGATCCAAAAATACTTTCGTTCGATAACGTACATCCACAAATACCATACAACTTACAAAAGCTCATAAAGAGTACATCCATATATATATACATACATATATATAAATAATATTACAAGCATAATCCAATACAATTCCTATCCCTCTTACAGATTATATCAGGATAAAGGCGAGGGTACAATAAACCATAGCTAAAACAATACAGAGCATCACAACAACAATTAAATAAGCTCTTCGTAACTTCTGCGCCCATATCCTGAAAGGGGAAAAATGTAGGGGGGGTGAGAACATCATCCTCGAAAGGGTTCTCAGTAGAGGGTTTTTAGGAATTACTGTAATAGGATACGTGAGTATAAACCGTACCAGTGATTAATAACCGTCTTATGCCTCCTTTTCAAAAAAAAACGGTTTACAATAAAAGTAAAGTCGGAAATCTTTTCTGAAAGAGGAACCATTCAATTCTCAAAAACTCAAAAGCCTTTCAAAACGGTTTATCTATGCGGAACCAAAATAGCCTTTCATAATTTTATTCCAAACCAGAAACACAAAACCGAAATCAACCATCAGTTCATCTCTTTCCAACCACGGCCCTAGGCCCAAACAATCCAACCAACAACCAATCACCACCATCCAACAGAGTCCCAGATGCAAACACAGATAGGAAGTTCAAGCACAAACAAACAGTTATTACAAGTAGAACAGTTAGCAATTAATCACATAGGCAAACCAAGTATAATATGCACACCCAACCAATGTCACACAAATGCATATGATGCATGCCTGTCCCTAGTGGCTGATGATATCATCTGTCGTTATAGAGCCAAGCCGACAAGTCTTGGTAGCTAACCATTGGACTGTCCCTCTGTCGTGCATCCCCAACTTGAGTTATACTCATCATAAGCTTGATCATAATCATGATCCATATCCATCACCCTCACTGGTGAATATTTATCCATCACCATCACTGGTGAATATTTATGAGGGCGAGCTCATCCGGGCCTTTCACAGTGCCCGGCCACACTTACGACATTGGGTTAACAGAGCTTCGAGTCTCAACCTGGAGCACATGGTGGCTAGCCATTGCTACTACCCAGGGAAACCCTCATCTCCAATAGTAGAAGTGCAACATCACAACTTATCAATATCTCAGCATAAATGCTTTCATTCTCAATCATGGATCAACATCCATATCATCCATTCGGCTCACGGTTCAATCCAGAACCAGCCAATATTCATATCATTCAAGGCCATTCCGGCTCACGGTTCAATCCAGAACCAATCAATATGTATAATCATACACAGCCATTCCGGCTCACAACAAAACAACACTTCCACATTCAAAATCATCAAATTCATGAAACCGGCATTTAAGCCATAAATCATTTTCTCAATTCATTTCACTTCGAAATCAAGTTTCAACTCTTTTCAGCCTTTGCTTTAAAGATCTCATTTCTCAAATCATTTCGGCTCATAAGCCACTTTTTCTCAAGGTAAATTCCCCTTTTAAAAACAATGCCACTCTCGGCATCCTCTTTCCAAAACGTCCATAATCATGGCAAGTTAAATCCTCTTTGAGATATTCAAAATCACCCATCCAACAATGGGATTTTATAACAAAAGTTTCTCGACAGAGTCCAAAGTCTTTAGGGGAGAATAACATAACTCATTTCACCAAATTCATTTAAAATCATTAAAACATTGGCTTTCTGATTTGAGTAAGCAAATAGGATCTAAGCCAAACCGAGTCATGTAATCATTTACTTCTTTCAAAGCCGTTTCCTTTACTTAGGCAAAACCAACTTCAACCCCCATGATAATATTCTAGAGCGTTTCAACTGTTCAAAATTGTTTTAGTCTTGCAAGAATTCAGAATTCAAAGAGTACTTAAAACCTTTCTCAAAACATTTCAAAATGAAACTTGTCAATAGACCTTCAGGTTCTTTCAAAGTCATTGAAACTTCTTTAATTGAAACCCCCAAGTCAAATTCAAAGGCATAAACCCTTTTCACATCCAAACAGCTTTAAAGCACAAGTTTCATCTAAATAACCTTCTCCTGAAAGAGATACAATGCCTTTCTTAAGAAGCAAGACTAAATCACAATTTCCCCTTTATTAATTCATTTCGAAAGCATGAATCATCCTTTTCTCGATAATTCAAATAAAATAGTAGAAGTCCTTAACTCATCATTTTCCAGACAACATTTCAATAAAGACCCAGATTTTATAGAAATTTCGGCAACACCTCCCCTAAAACTTGGACTTTTGCCACCCGGTTCGGGTCCCAACTAATCCGTTTCTCATTCCTTTTCAACAGTTCAAAACCATAAATCAATTCAAAAGCAAGCTAAATCCAACAGTCGCCTCAGTGGCATATCTCAAGGAAACCATTTCAGAAATCAACTCAATATCAACCGATTTAACTCATTTCTAAAGCTTTAAAGAATCGGTTCAGCAATAAATCATTCATCAAAACCAAATCAGTTAAAGCAACACAGGCTGAATCTCAAGAGTATTCTATTCTTTCACATCATCAAAATAATTGACTCAATTCAAACTAAACCTCGACGGATTAAACTCATTTCAAATCTTTAAAGAATCAACTTCAAACATTACATTTCATAAGCCACACAACAATTCAGCCAAACCAACATCCATAGTCATTCGAGTCAATCAAATAATACATAAGGCAGATACAATCACCAAATACACAATATCTCACATCAGTACCCATATGTAATAATTCCAATAATAAACTATAGTTTTCGGAAAGCGCCCCTACCTCAAAACGCAATTCCATAATCCAAACGCCTCATCAAGCCCATTTCTGCCTCAACTCGAAATCACCGGCAACCAAAACCTCGGCTCTACTTGTTACAAAATCAGAAACAGCTACAAGCGGCATAAGCAAACCGGATTCTAACTCCTAACACAATAATACCGCAAGACCTTAATATACATAACAAGACATTAACGCGGAGGTTTCGAAACGTAAAATACTCACTGAATTAACAAAACAGCCGCAGCTCCATATCAACCTGGTAGCGGCTGCGTCAGCCGCCTCAAGCGGCAGCGGCAATATAAGACTCCGACAACCGCGACTGCACAACAACGTCATGACGATAAAGACCCATGAATAGAAAGGAATGAAGACCAAATGCAAGGACCCTTACCGGCAGTGGTTTTCCGGTGGCTAAGCTGCATTCTCCGGCAGCAGAAATGGCAAAAGCCTCGGCGGTGGTTTTAGCAGCAGTGGTAAGAACAGCAACCCAGGGGTGACGGCGACGCGGCTCCACCACCAGTGACCGAGGAGCGTGACAGAGGCGTTTCCCCCACTCAATGGCGCTCTCTCCTTCGAACTGGATCGGAGCAGACCTCCAGCAGTGGCGAGGTGGCACCTTCGAACAGTAAGCCATGGCGGTGGGGGACTTCAGTGATGGTGGAAGGACAGCGGAGGACCCGCGACGGCGGAGGCACGGCCGCAGAACAGGGACCCCCTTTTCTGCCGTTCTCTCTCTCTCTTCTGCTCGGGCTTCTCTCTTCGGCCCTCCATGGATGGCGAGGACTCAGACTTCGCGGTGAGGAGGACGACGACCGAGCATCACGGTGGCGGCGGCGAGCTAGTCGGCGACGAGGAGAACAGCGAAAGCCCCCCACTTGGTCTCTCCCTCATTCCGGCGCTACTCGCTACGAACCTCCTCTCGTCGTGGAGTGGCGGCAGCGGCACGGATGACAACTCGCAGGCCTGGCGACGACAACGCGACGGCGGTGGTGAAGTCCGACGCGCCGGCACAGCCTCCTCTCTCCTCTCCTCTTCTCCTCAGCCACAACCCAGCCTCTCACTCTCTGTTCAGTTTCCGATGAAAGGGTTTGAGTGTGTTTGCTGCTGCTTTGGGGGGAAAGAAAGGGATTTCGGCTGCAGCTGGGTGTAGGGGAAAAGAGAACCGGGTCAGGTAACGGGTCGCTGGGTTAGGGTTTCATTTTCAAAAATTAGGGTTAGGGACCTTATGGTAATTTCACATAATTTTGAGAATAATATAATAATTGAAACCCACATTAAATCCAATACTAATTGTATATAGAAAATACCATTTGCTCATCCATTTTACAAATTATTTTCAATAAAATGCCCAAATCTAAAAATTAGGAATAATATAATTAATTTCTTCATTTTCCAAAATAGCAGTGATAATATTTAAAATATTACTTATCTAATCTAAATCATGTAAAACCCCTCTTATTTCATAACTGCCAAATTCATAATCTGAATATAGAAAATAACCCAATAATTATAAAATTGGATAAAAATCATAACTCGTCTCAAATTCAATAAATCAAAACTTGCCTTAATTATCTTTAATAAAATAATCTCTGAAATTAAGGCTATAAATAACTATATGATTCGAGACTTGATCATAATAAGACTTTTCAAAAGTTCTGGGTCTTACATTGTTCTATGAGGTTTGGGCATTGAGATGTTGTGTATGGGTATGATGATTGTGGCTTAGGTTGTGTATATGTAAATATTGGAGCTTGATTGGTGATTTTGGAAAGCTTGGGAGAGGGTTTTGTGTGACAAAATCTGTTCTTGGAGGTGTTGAGACCTTGAGAGCTTGAGGACAAGTGGTTTGGAAGTGCTCCGGTTGAGCTTGGGAAATCGGCTAAAGTATGATTTCGATTTCCCGTATCTAATATGTAATGTAGTAGGAAATACTTAGGCTAGAGGCCCTAAGATAGGCATTGAATTGTTGACGTTGTTGAATGGTTGAGATATATGATGTGTTCATATATGTGATTATGAATATTGATGCCTTGATTGTGTGATATATGAGAAATGCATGTTGTGATATATGCTTGATGGATGATTGAGGTTGAATTGATGGGTGGTACCATGTTGATGGTGAGTATGATGTTGATCATGTATAATGATGGTTGATTTGGAAATTGATATTATTGGAAATTGGGATGAGAAGGATGTATGACATGAGATTGTGTTTGTCCTTTAGCCATTAATTGAGAAGTGTTAAAATGGTTGGAGGTAGTTTTGGGAATTTTGGTAAAATGTCAATGTGGGAGTTGAGGATGGCTTGGTATTAATTTTGGTACATTTTGTTTGATTTCAAAGAAAAGGGATGAAATTGGCATGTTTTGATTGATTTTTAAAAGAGTTGAAAGTGGCTTGTTTTGAAAATGGCACTTTGTGGTTTTGTATGAAAATATGGTTTTTGGGCTTACTTTGACGAGACATAACTTGGACTACGGATCTCTGATTTGTGCCAAATCTGTTTAGAAATGAAATTGGATCCGGGATGTCCATGCCGTTTGAAGAACGAGTGAAAAACGATTTAAAATGAGGAAGTTATGTCCGTCGGAAGATTGGGGGTTGAATTTGTGAATTCTGCAGCTTTTAACTTAGAAAAATTTTAGCAGAATCACCCCCCGCGCGTAGGCGCACTTGGCGCGTAAGCGCCGTTCTTCCAGGAAGCGCCATCCACGCGTGCGCGTGATGTGCCCGGGCGCGCCGAATGTGCTGCACCCAATGCCCAGCCATTTTCCCGAGAGTTGTGCCAAAGTTGTGCCAGTTTTGTGCCTGGGGCGCAAGAGTACCCACGCGTACGCGTGGCTGACACGTGCGCGCCGTTTGGCTAATTTTCAACCCACGCGTTCGCGCGTATGACACTTGCGCGTCGATGAGTTTTAAGGCCATCCACGCGAGCGCGTGGAGTGCACGTACGCGTGGCCCTGTTTTCATCCCAAAGTTGATTTTTGAGTTTTAAAAGCCAAATTTCATACTTCTAAGCCTTCGATCTCACCACTTATGTCTTAAATCATTATGATATGCCTAGCATGAGAAAAAGGGCTAGTGAATGTGGTAACTTGCGAGTGAAGCAAGGGAAAATGGATGATCATTGAGGATCAAAGATGATTATGTGAGATGCGGAGAATGGCGGCGGAAGTGCTTGTTGTGCCATGGGCCGAAGGGCCGTAAATGTTAATGAATTGGCTGGTTATGGATTTAACCGTGAGCCAGATGGCTAGATTATTGCCGTGTGACGGCGGAGCCATGTTTATGGCTAAGTATAAATGCATATATGCTGTTGAATGAATTGTGAATGTTTGCACTTCCACCATTGGAGATGAGGGTTTCCCTGGGTAGTAGCAATGGCTAGCCACCATGTGCTCCAGGTTGAGACTCGAAGCTCTGTTAACCCAATGTCGTAAGTGTGGCCGGGCACTGTGAAAGGCCCGGATGAGCTCGCCCCCGTAAATATTCACCAGTGATGGTGATGGATAAATATTCACCAGTGAGGGTGATGGATATGGATCATGATTATGATCAAGTTTATGATGAGTATAACTCGAGTTGGGGATGCACGACAGAGGGACAGTCCAATGGTTAGCTACCAGGACTTGTCGGGTTGGCTCTATAACCGACAGATGATATCATCAGCCACTAGGGACAGGCATGCATCATAAGCATACTACATGAATTGTTTGAGATTGCCTATTTGACTGCATATTACTTGCTAATTGCCTAAATGCCTTATCTGTTCCTATTTGTAAATCTCTTGTCTGATATAACTGTGTTTGTTATATTATACTCCTGCTGGTGGTTGGGAGGTCTGAAGGAATTGGAAAGGGAAGTATTAGTTAGACTGAAGGATCTTTAGTCAGTTGCCACTTACGGTTTAGCTTGTTTATAAGCTTTGATATTATCTGGAGGAAGTTATAGGATTGCCTTCGGCTTTCCTCTATTATTATGTATTATATATGTGGAAGCTGTTACCATGTTGGGGACCTCTGGTTCTCACCCATGCGGATTTTGTGGTTTTCAGATGCAGGACGCGAGGCTTCTCGTTGAGGCATGCTGGAGACTTCTGGATTTAGCGAAGATCCTTTGTTCTCGGGACTCTGTTTTTGGTTATATATCTTGTTTAGATACTTTTATCTCCATTAAATAATACAAACTGTGATGACTCCTCTTATAGGAGGTTTTGGAGAATAGGTTTCTGTATTTGTGTCCCTTTGGGTTTTCCTTGGGGTTTTTCTTATTTTATTATATGTATATATTGCTATGCTCAGACCGGTTATCTTCGCAGCCGGATTTTGAGTCTTGATATTCCTGTTTTTGACACTCTTTATATATATGATCTTGCGCTAGCTTATCCCTTGCTCATTACGTTATCGATCGGAGTGTTGCGCTTTCGAGTTACGATTTTTTTGTTTACCCCTTTTTCTTCAAAGGCTCCTAGTTATAATCAATCATTCATACTACTATATGTACTAAATTTTTGTTTTAGAGGTCGTAATACCTTGCCATCTCTGAATTATGACTTAAGCATAAGACTCTGTATGGTAGGGTGTTACATGTTACATAGAAATTTACAAATGATAGTTAATTTATTTCAGATTTTGGAAGATTTGAAGCATTTTGGTTATTGATATATTTCCTATGAAAAATGTGAATCAAATATGTGAATATCTTTTAGATATTTAGTTTGTTTTTGTCATTAATTTTTAAATATTGAATGGTATCTAAAAACTTGATGTCTGGCACCTATATTATTTTTGTCACCACCTTAACATTTAATATAATCAAAAAAATTGTGGGATGAAAATCGATCTTCTTGAATTATGTTTGTATCAATACATACATATATATATATATATATAATAATAATAATAATAATAATAAATTATATAAGGTATAAATGAATTTTATGATAGCCAAAAAGTTAGTTAACATTTTTTGCATTTTGCTTAACTTAAATAAGCATGTTAAACCATAGACTTTGAAACTTCTTGAGTTTGAAGTTTGATATTAGCAAGCTTAAACTCTAAAATATTAT
This sequence comes from Arachis hypogaea, assembly GCF_003086295.3. Classification (NCBI taxonomy): domain Eukaryota; kingdom Viridiplantae; phylum Streptophyta; class Magnoliopsida; order Fabales; family Fabaceae; genus Arachis; species Arachis hypogaea. Next base: position 128,565,333 of record NC_092054.1, on the reverse strand, counting down.
GACTGCAGTTGCTCTACTAGCACCAGAAATTTTTCATGCCTTCAAACAAAAGTTTTTCTGGTGGTGTTGTTGAATAGGTAAATACATTATCTTTTTCTACAATATTGCTATTTTATTATGGTGGTTATTATTTTGACAATCTAAAAGTTCTCCAATTTTTATTAGAACTAATAAAAGTATTTCTTTTAATATTCTTTCTTACAAGAAATCAGACTTCTTTTGTGCTCTCTTACTAATGTGAAAATTCTTATTATTTTACATGATGAATAGTTGTATTAAACAATATTTACACAATTAATTTCATTAGTAGGGTTTTGATTAAGAAGAAAATCTGCGAGCTATTTGTGGTGGTGACTATTATGATAATTTAATTTGTTCTCAACTTTTGGTGCTAATGACTAGCTTGTGGTTTTGGATTTTGTTATGCAATTGTAGGGGAAGTAAGTCTATCACTTTTAAGTAATAGGAGAAATGGAAAAATCATAATATTTTACTTTTTTGAATTACTTGCAGCTTCTGTAGTTGTCATTTTATTTTAAGTTCCGGACTAGGTGTATAAAACAAATCATGAGAAACTATGCAATTTATTATCTACGGTTCTTTAGAAAGCTATAGCATTTGACATCATGTAATAACTTTAAAAGCTTTGATTCCAATAATATTATGTTTCTGATTCCAAGTTGTTTAACTTGCAGTTAAGTTAGTTTGTAATGAAATTTTTTGACAATTTTAGAGCAAGGAGGATTACACAAAAAAAATAATAATAATAAAGCAAAGAGGATAATGTATTTAAGAAAGGTTACTCATGTATAATTTTATATCTAAATTTCATGTCAGATAAAATTTATCAGATTCTTACTTTTCTTCTTATTTTGACTAGAAATTATTTTCTTAAATTTTGAATGATTTGTTTTTTCATTACTAACTTAGGTGATTGAATATTTGCCTAATTTGCTTTTAATTAATCTATATTATGAATAAAGACTTTGTGCAAAGAGATCTAGATGCCTGAATTTAATTTCTATTCCTTTTAATAAGGTTCTTGCTAATGTCCAACTTTTGTTGTCTTTGTTTTTTTTTTTTTTTTCAGGATCCCTTATATACATAAAAGATATTTTTTAACTTTAAAATTAATATGTTATAACTTTGAGAATAAATATTATTTAACTTTGGTTGCTTTACGTTATAGAGAGTGAAGTTACCATGATCACATCTTATAAAATGACTTTAGAATGATCACAGTTAAAAAATAGGCGTGTATGAGATGATCATTTTTTTCTAAAATAAATTCTCTACTGTTAAAACATATTTTTTTAAATTGTAATAATAAAGATTACAGAATTCTTGTGGTTATTGAAATATCTAGGAAGTGAAGATTTCTGCAATGAAATATCTCCAAAGCATGTGGTTATTGGGAGCTCTACTACTTTTAAAAGCGAGAAATTTGAAAAAAGTATACCGTTTTTTATGTTCATATCTATGTTAGGTTGAAAAGAAAATTATCAATAAAAAAAAAGTGGTTAGTTGATTTTGAATTAGTGTGGGTAAGGAAATCCCTATCAATTTTTGTTTATTATTTGTTTCCTTTGTATGGTTGCCGAGTATTTGGACAATTAAGGGGTTTAGTTAATTGGTTCATGCTTTGGAGAAGAGCATAGTGTGTTAAATCTATGAATTATAAACTTTGTTATTTGAAAACTAAATGTTTAAAACTTTTTGTTCCTCTACCTAATGATTTGGTTATGTTTAAGGAAATAGTTAAGTAAAAAACTTAAGTGGCTTAATCAGGTTTTGTTTAAGTTCACCTTGAATCTCTTTTCTGTATCTCCTTTGGATTCAAAGGTGTGTTATGAATTCACTGTTTTGAAATGTAAGGTTTTTAGATATTACGTCGACCATTGGTAAGCACAATCATCGGGTACAGCAGGTTCACTCCATATCCTCTAATGACACCATATCTTTTCCTATTTCATACGTACGTTATTTAGACTTGTAGCTGCCTCTGAAAATCCTAATTTTAGCTACTTCTATACCATATCTTTATCTACTGATTGAGATTTCTTTTTTGATGTGGAGGCAAATAATTGTTTGAAGGCTATGGCTTTAGTGCTTGAGTCAGAGGCAAAGTGTCATTCTAGTGTTTCTAGGTGGTTTTCGACATCTCAGAATCATTCTGGTTGTTATCTGCTATTTTGTTTTGAATTTATTGTGTGAAAGTACACCGACCTGATTGTTGGACTAAATTTTTACTTTATTACTTTCACTTTATCTTCTTTTTCCAGACAAGTGAAGGAAAGTGAAATATTTTAATAATCCAATGTGACTAGGTATGTGATACATACACTTGCATGACTATGATGTTTGATCACGAAAATTACAAACTTTTGGATTTGTAATGGCAATAATAATTCTTCTTTTGATGCCGGTCATGGTCGAAAAGGGGTTTGAATTTTGGTTGCAATTAGGACTCATTTAGTGGAATATGGTTTAAGGAGTTTCAAGTAGTTGCATATTTAGAAAATAAATGGTTCTACCTCATTTTTCGACTTTCTCTTTAAAACCAGCTCAATTTCATAGACTTTTTGTATCTGACAATCTAACCCGAAGCTTTATTCAGTTTAATCTACTTCTATTTTGGTTGAAGATTAAGATTGGGCTGGATTGTTAACGGAGCAAACGGTGGTATGGCTGATTTGCCTTGATTATGACAGCACTCCTTCTGGCAGTTTCAAATCATCTTTAACTGGTGCATATAAGGTATCCTTTTTTTTATCTATTTGGATTTTACTGCTAGCTGTTTGTGTCATGCTTATTAGGCTATTTTTTCTTTTTGTTGATTTTATACTATTATGTTAAAATTTTATTTATGTAGTTAGTGCAATATTAATCACCTAGATGTTACTTATTACAAAACATATTCTTTTTGTGCATCTTGCAGATGAAATGTAGATAAACCTAATTACGTATCATAGTGATTTCATATTAATATATAATAACATTTTCTATTTTATTAAGATTTTTGTGTATTTGATAGTTGTTTATTTAGTCTTTTATCATGAAAGCTCAAAGATGAATTTTTTGAGGAATTTTTTTTCTTCTTCTTTAATATTCATTTTTTCTTTCTCCTCAAAAGATAGACTAGAGCAAGGGAAAAGTCTCAAGGCATTGAGCCAGTAAGACAGGGATATTTGCTGGTTGGAGCTGAATTTGAAAGGAAAAGGCTCTTATGCATATTTAGTAGATGTTCCATGTTATGATTTGGTTTAAGTGAATTTTCTACGGAAAAAATTCTGCTTCATTTGTAAATTGGCTTGAAATTTAGCTTATTACTATAAAAATTTTATGTCTACTACAGAATATTAATATTTGGTTTTTAGTATCTATTAATTGAAAAAAGGAGTTTATATTTCTATGAATTTTCTTAGACTTTATATTTGATGGGCTGGTGTAGTTTGAGTAAGATGTATGTAATTCACTTGAGTTTTGGTGGACTTTAACTCATTTCAAGTATTGATTTATAATATTGAATAAGATGTATAGCTTATAATCAATTTTATATTTTTTTGTTTAATAGATAGTCACATGGGCGGGTAACATGAGGGTGAACGCTACAAATTTGATCAAAGAAAGTATTCCGAGCTACCCTCAAAAGAGTACTAAGATTCGGAAGGCACAAAGCAGGCGGTCTTAAGAGCAATTGCTTAAGAACTATGTTCCACCAAACACCGAATCCAAGTATAGCACACAGGCGTATTATAAAACGTGAGTCCCTCAGGTATGAATACCTTATAGCTTCTCTCATTGTAAAGGATTTGATCCTCCCACCCTCTGAATCATTAATTATTTCTAACAATCCAGACTTTTTAACTAGGAATCGTATGAGTGGAGTGCAGTAATGGGTCACTTCAAAGGGGAGTGCCTCCCACGCGTTAATTAGAACCCAGTTAGCAAATGTATATATGAGCTAAAAATTTCTACTCTTCCATACTCTTAATTATTTCTTTAAACTGGCTAATTTTATTATCCATTTGTGTAGATTACTGATGAAACTGAGTTATTTTTATTTGGATCTAATGACCTTACCCAAATGACATTTGAGTATAGTAGAGATGATGTTGAAAAATTTCTTTTCATTTACTTATCAAGCGGCATTCTATAGAGTGATCCGTTTGAGGTTAGTTGTGTAACATTTATTTACTCATTGAGGATATGTGAAAGATGGTTCCTAAAATTTTTGAACTGTTTGACAATAATATTAAATATTCAACTATTAAACTGAATTTTGAAGACTCTTCCAGGGTTTTAATCGAAAGGCTCGCAACACCTCGAGTTGTAGTTTAAGAAATTTCTTAATCTAGTGTAAGAGGGTTGAATGACTAGCTTCCAGTTCTTTAGTTGTTCTGTTGTTAGGGCTCCTTTTAGTTCTTAACTACTTTGTTACATTTTAGCTTTCAGTCCTTTTTGTTTTATGTGAGCATTTATTGAAGAAAAGCTGAATACGTACATGTATCTGATGCATGACACTAGTAGTGTACGTGTTAATGTAGTCACATTTTTTAAGTTGTATATGAAATAGTTGTCATTTCATGTTCTTAATTTTGCTATTGTGATGCTAGCTTGGTGGAATCAATTTCTTTCTTTCAATGGAGTGTTCTCCTTTTATACTTTTATTTCATATTGAAGCTACCTTTGTTGTTATGAAAATGATCAATCCCTCTGAGTATAACAATTGATATATTTTAAGGTTTAATTACTCTATTGATCCTTATAGTTTCGTAAAATTTTTAATTAGGTCCCTATACTTTTTTTTCTTTTTAATTGAGTCCTTGCACAAAATTTTTTTTCAATTAAGTCCTTCTTAGTAGTAATTGGCTTAATTTTATAGGGACCCAACAAAAAAAAATTGGTATAGGGACCTAAATAAAAGGAAAAAAAAAGTGTAGGGACCCAATTAAAAAAAATTTTTGGTGCAAGGACTCAATTAAAAGGAAAAAAAAGTATAGGGACCTAATTAAAAATTTCGCGAAACTATAGGGACCAACAGAGTAATTAAACCATATTTTAATGCAACATCCAATATTTTTCAATGATTTCACTAATCAATCAATATATTTTGTTTATAGCTGTAGTCAATTATATCTAGCATATATTTTATTTAATGCAAATGTTCAAGAAGATGATGCTAAAGCTATAGATATTTGCTTTTTTAAACGGTCCATAACTATCCTAAGGTCAGTTGATGGGACAAGAGGTTACAACAACTAAAAGAGCGAAAGTTTAGTTCTTATGATTTCTTTGATAAAAGAAATTTGTATTTTCAAGTGAAAATAAAGTGAGAGTCCAAATATATTTTTTATTTGGAAAAAGAAATTTGGATTCTCAACTATAATGATTATTCTTATGAAAAAGTGTGTTAATTTAACTTATATTTTGCGTTTTGCAATTTTTTTTCTAAATGTATCAATTTGTAACAGATTCTTTTTCAAACTATATTTTTGGGCAGTTTAAAGAGTTGGTTCAAATATCAAAGGTCAAAATAGTAGTTTTTTTTAAATCCTTAAGTTCTTCATCTTTTTATGCATTCGGGCCTTTCTTTTTGATAAACCTCTATTGACATTGAAAAATAACAACTTACATTTTTGTTAAAGAAAAATTTTATCTGACAAATAAACTATTTTAACACAATAAATCAAGAAATTTTTTTTATATAGATAAATTATATTGGTTATGATTCTTATTCATGTTTATCTTTTGAACGGTGTTGTTATATTATATTTTTAAATTGTATTTGTTGTCGCATAATTTATGAAGTTGAACAAGATACAATATACTGTGAGGCAGGATCTCTATAGTCAATTTTAAGAAGTGATCATCAAGTTAAATGTTTCAAAAAGTAAGAATAGAAAGAATGAGTATAAACTTCGTCCTAATTGAAAAAGTTTCTGCAAATTATGAGAAGTTAAGAAATGATACTTATGTATTTTGAGTAGTGATAGAGTAAATAAATCTTTTACCTTTGATTAAAAATTGAACAAAAAAAATACTTTTACTATTGTAGATAGTGACAATCTAAGAGAATTGGAAAAAAAAAGTCGAAACAGAAAATAGAAATTAAGTATTAGCGGCTGATATTACTTACTCTCTAAAATATATGAATCTTCTATTATTATTGTTAGTTTCAATATTTTGTATGCATATATTATCAAAAAGAAATTTCCGATCATAGTTGAAATTGAAAATTTAAATACATGCAATCCTTAGAACTTGCAATCAGTAATGCCGATTTTATCTAATCCTTTTCAATATGTTTATCCTCCCCTCTCTCAATTATGAATGCTACATCTTTTCTACATGTATTTGTTAATTTTTAATTAATAACCTCTTACGTTGATCATTCATTGGCAACAATATTTCTTTTCCTAATTTTTTTTGTTCAATAGAAAATTTAGAATCAATTCAGATACACTCTATATGCTTATTATAAGAAGGCTATGATACGTTTGGACTTGAGTGCATCTAGATTGGCAAGTTGATTTTAAAAAAGTTTTTTTTTTTAACAAACTTGTGAAATATTGGTTGTGTATCTCTTATTTATTATATAGCAAAACTCTCTCTATAAATTAACTATGAATCATTTATTGCAATATCTATCCTATTATTTTGCTGCATATCTTAAACCGTTTGGACATGGTTTGGTTTGAAAAATCACTGGTCCACCTTTTAGCATAGACAAGAATATATTCTTTTTTCACCTACTAAAAACTGGAGGAAGAAATAGAGAATAGAAGTTCAAGGTTAAATGGAAAGAATGCTATAAACTTTACAAGTTAAATAGAAGGGATAACATTATCCTGAAGAGTTGGCCTTCCTACAGACTCAGCACATAGAGTTATTGATTGAAAGATATTAGACCCTATAAAAAAGGACTTCTTATCTATTACTCTATGTGAAAAGATTAATTGGAACCTTTTGTTTCGATTCTTTTTTGTGGTCTTTGGTTTCTGAAGAATGAACACTGTGTTATGAGAATCAAATCAAATACTACGATGATAAGTTAAATTTTTTCTGGTGAGATGATTGTTTTATATAAATTATGTTGAATTTGTTCTCTTTTATGTGGTTTATAATATTTATTTTTTTATGATAAGTGAAAGTACATGTTTACTTCTAATCCTCTCTTACATGCTGCTTAAAAAAGTTTGGTTTCATTGAGACATTTGTTTTGCTAGGTTTTTTTTTATTTAATGTTATTTTGTTTTATTTTTTGTCTTGGTTATTTCTTTATTTATTTTTTTCTTATTTTATGTGAATGATTTATTTTATCTAAAATGTTATCTATCGCAAGAGAGCTTTTCATTTCATTTTCTCCTTATACTACGCATTTTTACTATTATTTTTCATTGGTCTGCAGCTATTGTTTTATGGACTTGTGTTACTATTTCATCACTTGAAATTGTTTGATTATATTTTCGGGAGGCAGCCATAATTTGGTTAGACATGAGTGAATAAATGGAGCGGCATACAATGAGCAAGTTGATAGGATCGCTAGCTTACTGATTCTCAGGTTTATGAATGTTGCTATGAACCTTAATTTACTAAACATTTTTACATGAATCTCTCATTTCTTCGTTTCCTGCATCTTCTCCAAGTAAACAAGCTACTGGTGTCCTCATTTTTATATTTATTGTTTGTGAAATTGGATCCGACAGGATCGGCGAATTTCATTTAAAAATGCATTAGTGTTGATGACTTCAAATATAGGGTTTAGTGCCATTTCTAAGGGGTTTCATAGCTCCATACGTTTCTTGATTGAAGATGACAAGAAAGTATCATATACTGGCTTAAAATCGATGGTAATGGAAGAATTGAGAAATTATTTTTGTTTGGAATTGCTCAACATGATAGATGAAGTGGTTGTGTTTCAGCTCCTTGAAAAGTCACATGTTAGTTCAGTGTTGGTTGAGTCTAAGTCCATCAATTAGTCTTACTTCAAAGTCTAATTATGTAGGAAGGTGTTTCCCCTCTGTGATATTAAATATCACATGTCGATTGGTTTACTGATCCACCAAGAATCATGATTTTGAGCTGATTCTTTGATTAATGGGGTCTTCTCTTCTGATGGAGGCAGCAGTCTTGCTAGCAGCTCCCATGATAATAGTCTCTCTCTCTCTCTCTCTCTCTCTCTCTCTCTCTCTCTCTCTCTCTCTCTCTCTCTCTCTCTCTCTCTCTCTCTCTCTCTCTCTCTCATATTTTTATTAGAAGATACGTAAGTTAGATAGTTATGTTATCTTTGGTATGGTAGGATAAAAATTGAGTTATCTTCATATGTTTTTAGGAAGTTGATAAAGTGATAAAGTAAGACTTTAATCAACCTCCTTAATGATTTTCTAATCTAGGTTCAGGTTGAAAGAAAATTATCAATGAGAAAAAAAATGATTAGTTGATTTTGAATTGGTGTGGGTTCGTCTCAAATTTGTCCTTTTTTGGGTGTAGGTTTTATTTTGTTTTTCAAATCTCTTGAAGTTTTTTGCATGAGTGATAAAAGTTTGTATTTTTTATTTTATTTTCATTTGGGTCAATCTTCATAATTGATGTGTTGAAATGAATTTTCTAGAGAAAACATTCTTATTTATTTGCAAATTAGGTTCTCGAATATTATGCTCTTGCTGGATCCATTTCCTATTAGTGTGATTTTGCAATTTGTGAGGCTTCATTAGGTTTGCAGCACGATATATTTTGAAGTGTGGTCCTTATTGTTTTCATTTCCCATTATTTTGCACATTGCATTGTATAAAATTCACTTTTCATAGGTATTCAAGTTTCATTCTGGTTTTACTTATGTGGTGGAGAAAGATTCCTAGGATTTTACCTTTGTTTTGATACTCTGATTACAAGTTGATAACATCGTACTGACATAGACATCTCTCGAGAAAGATTCCTAGGATGTTACCTTTGCTTTGATAAGGTCTGTTCAAAAGTAAAGAAAGATCTGATTGTTGGTGATTTGGGTAATAATTTTTAACTAAAATACTTTTCATTATGGTCTATAGATTTCATTTGAATCATTAAGGAATAAGTATTAATTTTTTCAAACTATAATTATGGTGAATATTAGTTGGTTCTAATTATCTTTGAATTGATTAAAATTTTATAAAAATCTGTTAATATTATTCCACTCAAGATTATATCAAAACAATATCTAATTAAAAAGAGAGGAGAAGTTGAGAATAGAAAAGGTCAGTTTTTTATTACTTGAACTCAAAATTAGTAACAATAATCAATTTTTTTTCTAACATGTATCATAAATTCTTACAGAGCTATTTTGTATTGGTTCAAGGTTAAGGCACGTTTGACTTTTTTAGGAAAGTTTTACATGAACACAAGAATATCTATTCAAAAGTGAAAAAAGATCTTATTGTTGGTGATTTGAGTCATAATTTTTAAGTAAAATATTTTTCATTTTGGTCTATAAATTTCATTTGAATCATTAACAAGTAAATATTAATTTTTCAAATTATAATTATTGTGAATATTAGTTGGTTCTAATTTTCTTTGAGTTGATTAAAATTTTATAAAAATGTCTTATTGTTATTCTACTACAAGATTATATAAAAAAAAATATCTAATTAAAAAGAGAGTAGAAGTTGAGAATAGAAAATGTCAGTTTTTTATTACTTGAACTCAAGATCATTAATTAAGTCCTATTAAAAAGACTTTTAGTACCAAATTTGTTAAGAATAATCAACTTTTTGTTTTAACATGTATCATATTTAAGAAGGAGTAAATATTTTATAAAAAAAATAAATATATCCGTAATTATTTTTTTATGTAATTTTCATAATTTGTATCTTAATGATTTTTGTGTCACGTAAAATTTTTATCAATAATTTAGTTATTTTTTTTTTTTAGCTTTTTGTGATTTTTCGTCATTTTTATGTGCATTAACAATAGAAAAAACAATATAAAAAAATGTGAACATTACTTAAACTTTAGGATACATAAAATTTATTAATATAACAAACTCAAAAATAAATAAAGAGAATAATTCATGATATATTTTTTTCAACATTTAACCCTTCTTTTTAATTGTCATAAATACTAAAAAACATAAGTGCTTCTTAACAATTCGAATATTAAAAGTATTTATGATCATTAGTAATTAATTCTTCATAATGGTCCAGTATAATCTTTTTTTAAAAAAAAATTTAACTATCTTTTATTTTTGTGCTTCTTTAATTTTTCCCTAGGTTTAAGAAGATCAACAGTAATCACCAGCAAAGAGTAAAAACCCAAAGGTCACGACCCACTCTCTCCACCTTTCCCCCAGCAAAAAAAAAAAAAAGGAAAGAAACGCGACAACAACATACTTACTAAAGCTCCTTCGTCTTTCTCTGTATCGTGTCACCTCGCTCAACCCGCAAAGTCTACCACCGAACTTTTCCATATTCAAAACCCCATATCCTCCTACAGGATACCAAGCTGTCCTCATCTGCGGTGGCTCCAGTGCTTCGAATCCCTCCGACAGACCAGTCTACCTCAGTGACTCGGCGGATACTTCTTTATCTTCAGGTTTTGACAGATCGAGACACTAAACTTCAGCCAAGTAACAAGGGAGGTGCTGTTAAGGTAAATCCTTTAAAAACTAAAAATCAAGGATCAATTTCAGCTTTTGCCCTAATGGTTGCACTGGTAACTAAGTTTTCTGTTTTGTATTTTTTATTTCCGTTTTCTTTTTAGTTTTGCTAGCTTTCTTTGCCTTTAAACTTTTTTTTCTGGACATGCATGTATTATTCGGTGAAAGTTTAGCTGCAAATTTAAAGGGAAAGAAAGAAACAGTTGATTTTCAGCACATGACATATCTCATACTTCTTTGATCACAACATCTGATTCTTATCAAGTTATTTTTTCTTTATGCTTTCTGATAGCATGATTTTAATTTTACATTTAAATTTTTTTTTTTGTTCTCTACAAGGATCAGTTATTTTGCAAAGTACTCCAACTATTAATCCCAATTTCATATTCTCAGGTATGGCTTTACTCTTTTAAGTTTTGTAAACTCTTCCTCAACTTAAAAGATATAATCATTGTTTACATTATTTTATCGATTATTTTAAAATATAAAAAAGATTTTCTTAAAATCAGTTTTATCATATTTATAATTTTTGAATATTTATTCTCGTCTTTTATATTTTAATATTGATATAATTTTTGAATATTTTCTTTTTTCCATATCGTTTGTAATGCGTATTGTAATTAACAAATTGATAATTCATGATTGTTTGTTTAAATTATTATTAGTAGTAGTGATTATCTTTCTGAAACTTCTCGGCTTTATAATTAGCATTAGCAGAAATTTAATTTACTAGAATAAATAACCATATTTTTGTTCATCTATTTCTTCTTTTGTTTATCAATGGTTGTTGTTCCTTCTTTATGTTTGTTCTTTATCTTTCTGGATTCAATTTTATCACTTATTTTTCTTGAATTTGTTGAAATCTCATATTAGGGTTACTTTATTATAGTACTCTCTTTTGCAGTAAGACACAGGATATTTTCTCTGTTCTTGAATCTTTATACCAAGTGTCTCTATCTGATAAGACTGAATGGCAATGAATGCTAATAGAGAAGATCCAAACAGGTATGGTGTTGAGCATTAGAAAAGATATTTTCTTTGCTGCATTTTCAATCTATTAAAGTCTCATTTATTTTTCCATTCAATATATTTCAGATTAGCTTTTGAAAATTTTAATGTCAATTAAATATCGTGTTATGCCATCTATAGTTTTTTTAAAATTCTTTCTCAGATATTTTTCATGTTGTAATTTAATTTTATTGTCTTCGTATTTATATGTAGGCCATATTTCATAAGTTGTCCTAATCTGTAAAATATGTTGTATAGTGGTTTTCCAAAGTGGTTTCTTGGGTACTTTTCATTAATATGCTTTTAATTTGTTACTTAACTTTTTTTTTGTATACTTAGTTAGTTCGTTTCTTGGTTAAAAGTCTCAGTCTTATATTCTAATCGTACCATTATGTGCTAATAGGAGGTTTTTAGCAACCCAGCAATATTGGCCCAACGGAAAAGAACTGGTTTTTAGATTTCGCCTTTTCAGTGACCAGGTAACGAAATATATTATGGAATATTATATCATGTATGTTAACCGATTAAAGAGGTGGGTTTAATTTTTAACTTCGAATGGTTTGTTTTTAATTTATATTCAGTTAGTGGTCTTTTCGACTTTCCTCCTCTTGATAGTTTCTTTTCCCTGTTAGGTGAGTTTGATTAGCTAATTCTGAGTTCCTGATATTTCTAATCTCAAATGGGTGTAGACTACAACAACTCTAAAAAGATTAGTTTTCATAAATTATCAATGTCCATTCAAAATAAATAATATAATCTTTACTAATCATACATATATTGATACTGACTTTAAAAAATCAGCATTTATTAATATGTGAAAAGATTATTCGAAGTTTATGTACATGATTTGGTTTCAGAATCCATCAAGATAACAGCAATTTTTTTTTCATTATTTCTTTCAAAACTTTAGTATTCTTTTCTTGGACATTCAAAAAGACCTCATATGTGTTAGTTACTTAGTTACCTATTTTTGTGATGCTGATTATAATGTCTGTTCATTTACGTGATTATTGTTCTCTTGTGTTGCTCAGTTGGTAATAATGGTAGATTTAAAGGTATATATACCTCTCTTTGCTAAATAATTAGGTAAAATTATCTGAAGCATTTTTAGCATCTTTTGTTAGACATGAATTAACTTAAGGAAGAAATTTGAATATAGGGTGAGAGACCTCTTCCCTCAACTTTAGTTTCAGCTCATGGCGAAGGATTTGGGCCAATGTTCTATGTCATTGACGAGCTAGATAATTGTTTAGTCCTGGAGGTGATAAGAAAGAATGATCAGTTGCTCATAACTGACTACTCATTTGAACAGATTAGAACTTTCTATTTTATCGATAGAGGGACATCTGTTCAATTTGCTATGTCGGTTTTGGAATTTTTTTTATTTCATTGTGGAATAAGGACAACCAACCCATCCAAGTTCACCTTGATCCTAATGCATATGTGCCTGAGCTAATGGACCCAGAGACACTTGATAATGTATCAAGAGTGTTCCACATTAAGTATACCAGGATTGATGAGGAGTCATCAGTTGATTTGATGGTTCTATCTGGGTATGAACCATCTGATGATCAGTTTTCATCAGATGGTGATGAAAACAATGATCAAGATGGGACACTGGTAGGAGATAATCCGCATAATCTGATAGATTTGTCTAGTGGAAGCAGTTTATCATTGGAGGTCAACAAACAAAGTAACGCGGCAAACGAATTGTCTGATCTTAGGTAATGTAAGACCCGGTTAATTAACGGCTAATTAACCCATAAATGAGAATTTATTCTAGAAAGCCAAAATGTTATTTTTATGGCTAAATGTGATAGAGGATAGTGAGACGAGAATTTCGGTACCAATTTTATAGAAATCGGACCAAGATTAGACCGAACGGGTCAAACCGGTCCAACCGGACCCAAAATGGGCCCTTGGCCCAACTAAACTAAACCAAAACCCTAGTTTTCAGCACTCTCTCTCCTCACTTATCACTCAAACACGCTGAAATGGAGTAAGGGAGGGGAAGAACACTCTCTCAAACTTCTATCTCTCACTTGATCTTCAAACCACCATAACTTTTGATCTAGAGCTTCGATTGCCGCACCGTTTGTGGCCACGCGTTCACCGCGGAGAGCCCTAAAAAACCCATACAATTAATCTTGAGGTAAGCCACGTTTTTCTCTTCGAAATTCCAGCCCTTGTTTTCGAGTTTCATGGATAAAATGTTGAGATTTTGGGCTCTTTGATGTTATAGGACCCAACTCTCTTGAAAGAGAAGGTTAATCTTGTCTCCTTGGACCTTGGGTGTGGTAAGATTCTCAACCCTAGTGTAAATTATTGTTCTATGATGTTGGGTATTGAGATGTTGTGTATGGGTATGATGATTGTGGCTTAGGTTGTGTATATGTGAATATTGGAGCTTGATTAGTGATTTTGGAAAGCTTGGGAGAGGGTTTTGTGTGATAAAATCTGTTATTGGAGGTGTTGAGACCTTGAGAGCTTGTGGACAAGTGGTTTGGAAGTGTTCCGGTTGAGTTTGGGAAATCGGCTGAGGTATGGTCTCGGTTTCTCGTATCTAATATGTAATGTGGTAGGAAATAGTTAGGCTAGAGGCCCTAAGATAGGCATTGAATGGTTGATGTTGTTAAATGATTGAGATATATGATGTGATCATATATGTGATTATGAATATTGATGCCTTGATTTTGTGATATATGAGAAAATGCATGTTGTGATGTATGCTTGATGAATGATTAAGGTTGAATTGGTGGGTCGTACCATGTTGACGGTGAGTATGATGTTGATTATGTATAATGATGGTTGATTGAAAATGGTATTATTAGAAATTGGGATGAGGGAGGATGTATGACATGATATTGTGTTTGTCCTTTAGCCATTGGATTGAGAAGTGTTAAAAGGGTTGGATAGTGATTTTGCGAAATTTGGTAAAATGTCAATGTATGAGTTGAGGATGGCTTGATGTTGATTTTGGTACATTTTGATTGATTTCAAAGAAAAGGGATGAAATTGGCATGTTTTGATTGATTTTGAAAAGAGTTGAAAGTGGCTTGTTTTGAAAATGGCACTTTATGGTTTTGTATGAAAACATGGTTTTTGGGCATACTTTGATGGGACATAACTTGGATTACGGATCTCTGATTTGTGCCAAATCTATTAGAAATGAAATTGGATCCGGGATGTCCATGCCATTTGAAGAACGGGTGAAAAACGATTTAAAATGAGAAAGTTATGTCCGTCAGAAGATTGAGGGTTGAATCTGTAAATTCTGCACTTGGCGCGTACGCGCCGTTCTTCAAGAAAGCACCATCCACGCGTGCGCGTGGTGTGCGCGGGCGCGTCGATGCGCTGCACCAAATGCCCAGCTATTTTCCCGAGAGTTGTGCAAGATTTGTGCCAGTTTTGTGCCTGGGGCGCAAGAGCACCCACGCGTACGCGTGGTTGACGCTCGCGCGTCGTTTGGTTATTTTCCAACCCGCGCGTCTACGCGTATGACGCTGGCGCGTCGACGAGATTTTGTGGCCATCCACGCGTGCGCGTGGAGTGCGCGTACGTGTGGCCCTGTTTTCATCCCAAAGTTGATTTTTGAGTTTTAAAAGCCAAATTTCATATTTCTAAGCCTCCGATCTCACCACTTACGTCTTAAATCATTATAATATGCCTAGCAAAGAGGCAAAGGGCTAGTAAATGTGGTAACTTACGAGTGAAGCAAGGGAAAAATGAATGATCAATGAGGATCAAAGATGATTATGTGAAATGCGGAGGATGGCGGTGGAAATGCTTGTTGTGCCATGGGCTGAAGGGCCGTAATTGTTAATGAATTAGCTGGTTATGGATTTAACCGTGAGCCGGATGGGTAGATTATTGCCGTGTTACGGCGGAGCCATGATTATGGCTAAGTATAAATGCATATATGCTGTTGAATGAATTGTGAATGTTTGCTCTTCCACCATCGGAGATAAGGGTTTCCCTGGGAGGAAGCAGTGGCTAGCCACCACGTGCTCCAGGTTGAGACTCGAAGCTCTTTTGACCCTATTTCGTAAGTGTGGCCGGGCACTGTGAAAGGCCCGGATGAGCTCGTCCCCGTAATTATTCACCAGTGAGGGTGATAGATATGGATCATGATTATGATCAAGTTTATGATGAGTATAACTCGAGTTGGGGATGCGCGACAGAGGGACAGTCCAATGGTTAGCTACCAGGACTTGTCGGGTTGGCTCTATAACCGACAGATGATATCATCAGCCACTAGGGACAGGTATTCATCATATGCATACTATATGAATTGTTTAAGATTGCCTATTTGACTGCATATTACTTGCTACTTGTCTAAATGCCTTATCTGTTCCTATTTGTAAATCTCTTGTCTGATATAACTGTGTTTGCTATATTATACTCCTGCTGGTGGTTGGGAGGTCTGAAGGAATTGGAAAGGGAAGTATTAGTTAGACTGAAGGATCTTTAGTCAGTTGCCACTTACGGTTTAGTTTGTTTATAAGCTTTGATATTATATGGAGGAAGTTCTAGGATTGCCTTCGGCATTCCTCTATTATTATGTATTATATATGTGGAAGCTGTTACCATGCTGGGGACCTCTGATTCTCACCCATGCGGATTTTGTGGTTTTCAAATGCAGGACGTGAGGTTTCTCGCTGAGGCATGCTGGAGTCTTCTGGATTAGCGAAGATCCTTTGTTCTCGGGACTCTGTTTTTGTTTATATATCTTGTTTAGATACTATTATCTCCATTAAATAATAAAACTGTGATGACTCCTTCTAGAGGGGATTTTGGAGAATAGGTTTCTGTATTTGTGTCCCTTTGGGTTTCTTTTGGGGTTCCCTTATTTTATTATATGTATATATTACTATGCTCGGACCGGTTATCTTCGCAACCGGATTTTGAGTCTTGATATTCCCGTTTTTGACACTCTTTGTATATATATGATCTCGCGTTAGCTTATCCCTGTTCGTTACGTTATCGATCGGAGTGTTGCGCTTTCGAGTTACGGTTTTTGTTTACCCCTTTTTCTACAAAGGCTCCTAGTTATAATCAATTATTCATACTACTATACGTACTAAATTTTTGTTTTAGAGGTCGTAATACCTTGCCATCTTTGAATTATGACTTAAGCATAAGACTCTGTATGGTAAGGTGTTACATTATGGTATCAGAGCAGTTCATTCCTGTAGAGCCTGAGGGACGGACTGACTATGCTTCTGTGTATTCTCTGTATGTGTGTTATGTGCTATTAGTATATCTGCTTGATATAATTGGCATAAACGTTCATGAGCATGCATTTGGGACTTTGAAGCACTAGACTTTCGATATTGAGACTGATCAACTTAATATCGATTGTTTGGTGTGTATAGGAACCAGATGGCGCCTCGTGGATGCGGTAGAGGTCGTAGGAGCAGTCATACGAATGCTCGTGCGCCAGAGATTAACACTAATAACCTGGAAAACTTTATGACTGCATTGGAGAACATGGCTGCTGCTATGCAAGCCACTGCTGAGGCTCTTGGTCAACAGATGAACAACCATGGTAATGGCGGAGGTGGAGTTTAGGGCCCGATGACACTGGCAAACTTTTTGAAGGTTAATCCACCTAAGTTCAAGGGAACCACTAGCCCGACTGAGGCTGATACATTGTTTCAGGCCATGGAATGAGCACTGCAAGCGTAGGTGGTACCTGAAGGGCAGCGTGTGGAGTTCGCTACCTATTTGCTCACTGGGGAAGCGTCGCATTGGTGGCAAGGAATCTGACACCTCCTGCAGCAGGGTGATGAGTATATCACCTGGGATGTCTTCCAAGAGGAGTTCTATAAGAAGTACTTTCCGACTTCTGCCAGGACGGCCAAGGAGCTTGAATTGTTGCAGCTGAAGCAGGGTACTATGTCCGTATCTGAGTATACTGACAAGTTTGAGGAGCTGTTCAGATTCTCTCGCATGTGTCAAGGGACTCCGGTGGAATATGAGGAATAGAAGTGTGTTAAGTACGAAGGAGGACTCCAAAGCGATATTTTTGGTTCAGTGGGGCCAATGGAGATTAGGACTTTCTCCGAGTTGGTGAACAAGTGTAGGGTTGCTGAAGAGTGTGTGAAGAGGGCAGCCACTGAGAAAGGAAGTCACAAAGGATCATTTCCACAGAACCGAGGGAAGAGTTTTGCACCTAGAGGTCCGCCTTTCAAGAGGGGAGGTTCCTTTAGGAGGCCCAACAACAACTACTCCCAAGGGAAAAGGTTTGGGAAGCAGCCTCAGAATAATCAAGCTTGTACTAGGTGTGGGAGTCACCATCCGGGAGCACCATGCAAGGCCGGATGGGGTTTGTGCTACAATTGTGGAAAGGCGGGGCATAGAGCCGTAAGTTGTCCGGAGCAGCAGAAGCAAGGTGCTGGGAAAGCACAACAGACCGGTCGAGTGTTCACCACCTCAGCTAGGGGTGCAGAGGGATCCGAGACACTCATTCGAGGTAACTGTGAAATGGCTGGTCAAACTTTAAATACTTTATTTGATTCGGGAGCATCGCATTCATTCATTGCATTTGAGAAAGCCCATGAGTTAGGATTGAAGATCGTAACCTTAGGTTATGACCTAAAAGTATATAATGCTACCCATGAAGCCATGGTAACTAGGCTTGCCCGAAAGTTTCGTTTAGGTTCAAGCAGCGTGATTTTGTCCATAATTTAATCTGCTTACCGATGATCGGTCTTGATCTTATCTTGGGATTGGACTGGTTATCTGAGAACCATGTCCTGCTTGATTGTTCTACAAAGTCGGTGTACTTTATGCCGGAGGATACGAACGGGCCGGTCGTGGTGAATAATTATTACTTGAATTCGATGATGGTGAACTGTTCTGGAATCGAATGTCAAGGTATCATGTTGTTAACCGCTGGTGTGTCGGGTGATGACCAAAGGTTGAATCAGATTCCGGTAGTGTGTGAGTTTCCGGAAGTGTTTCCCGATGATATTGATGAATTTCCACCTAACCGAGAGGTCGAGTTTGCTATTGAATTGGTGCCTGGGGCGGGACCAATCTCAAGTGCTCCTTATAGAGTGTCACCATTAGAGATGGCCGAGCTAAAGTCTCAGTTAGAGGAATTGTTGGGTAAGAACTTTATCCGACCAAGTGTTTCCCCGTGGGGTGCTCCAGTGTTACTGGTAAAGAAGAAAGATGGAAGTATGCGACTCTGTGTGGATTACAGGCAGCTGAACAAGGTCACCATAAAGAATAAGTACCCATTGCCGAGAATTGATGATCTCATGGATCAGTTACAAGGAGCTGGGGTTTTCTCCAAGATCGATTTGCGATCCGGTTATCACCAGATAAGGGTGAGGGGTGAGGATATCCCTAAGACCACTTTCAGGACTCGTTATGGTCATTACGAGTACACTGTAATGTCCTTTGGGTTGACAAACGCTCCTGCAGTATTCATGGATTACATGAATAGAGTGTTCCGTCCGTTTCTGGATAAATTCGTTGTTGTCTTCATTGACGACATACTAATTTACTCCAAGACTGAAGAGGAGCATGCGGAACACTTGCAGACCGTGTTGCAGATTTTAAAGGAGAAGAAACTCTATGCAAAACTGTCTAAGTGTGAGTTCTGGAAGAGTGAGTTGAAGTTTTTGGGTCACGTGGTGAGTAAGAAGGGAATAGACGTAGATCCAACTAAGGTGGAAGTTGTGATGGATTGGAGGCAACCAACCACAGTAACCGAGATAAGGAGTTTTCTGGGTTTAGCTAGCTATTATCGAAGGTTCATCAAGGGCTTTTCGCAATTAGCTTTGCCGTTGACAAAGTTAACCCGCAAAGACACTCCGTTTGTTTGGACTCCTGAGTGCGAGGAGAGCTTTCAGACATTGAAGAAAAAGTTGATCACTGCACCTGTGTTAGTATTACCTGAGCCGAACAAACCATTTGAGGTGTACTGTCATGCCTCACTAAAGGGTCTAGGATGCATGCTGATGCAGCATCATAATGTGGTGGCATATGCCTCACGACAGTTGAGACCTCATGAAGTTAGTTACCCTACGCACGATTTGGAACTCACTTCGGTCATGTTTGCCTTGAAGGTGTGGAGGCATTATCTCTATGGGGTTAAGTTCCAAGTCTTCTCCGATCACAAGAGCTTGAAATATCTCTTTGATCAGAAAGAGCTTAATATGAGGCACAGGAGGTGGATGGAATTATTGAAGGACTACGACTTTGAGTTGAATTACCATCCGGGAAAGGCAAATGTAGTGGCGGATGCGTTAAGTCGGAAGTCGTTATATGCGGCTTGGATGATGTTTCAAGAGGAGAAGTTGCTCAAGGGATTCGAGAGTCTAAAAATTGGTGCTCGAGAAGTATCTGGAACCTTGTGTTTGAGCCGATTAGAAATCTCGAGTGATTTTAAGTTCGAGCTCCTAAAGGCTCATGAAAATGATGAAGCGTTATGGAAGGTGTTACCGGCTATCGAGCAAGGAAAACAGTGGAGAGTGTCGGAAGAAAAAGATGGGTTATGGAGATTCAAGGGTAGGATCATTGTGCCGGATGTTGGCACTTTGAGGCAAGATATCTTAAAAGAGGCACACAAAAGCGGATTCTCCATTCACCCGGGAAGTACTAAGATGTACCATGATTTAAAGGCGATGTTTTGGTGGCCAGGTATGAAGAATGATGTGGCGGAATATGTTTCAAAGTGCTTAACTTGCCAAAAGGTAAAGATTGAACATCAAAGACCTTCTGGGATGTTGCAACCTTTAGAGGTTCCACAATGGAAGTGGGAAACTATTGCAATGGACTTTGTGTCGGGATTGCCAAGCACTAGGACTGATTTTGATGCTATCTGGGTGATTGTGGACCGACTGACGAAGTCAGCTCACTTTTTGCCCATTCGGATGACTTACACCCTTGAGGAGCTAGCTCGGTTATACATAAAGGAGATTGTGAGACTCCATGGTGTACCTGCTACTATAATCTCTGATAGAGATCCTCGTTTCACTTCGAGGTTCTGGGGTGCATTTCAGAAAGCTTTTGGAACCCGATTAAGCTTGAGTACAGCGTACCATCCTCAAACAGATGGTCAATCCGAGAGGACGATCCAAACACTAGAGGATATGTTGAGTGTGTTTTGGACCAACCGGCGAGTTGGGATCAGTATATGCCGTTAGTGGAGTTTGCATACAATAATAGTTACCATGCGAGCATCAGAATGGCTCCGTATGAGGCATTGTATGGGAGAAAATGTCAATCTCCGCTATGTTGGTATGAAGCTGGAGAAAAAGGCTTGTTGGGGCCGGAGATGATAGCTGAGACCACTGAACAAGTCAAGAAAATCCGAGATAGGATGCTTACGGCACAGAGTCGCCAGAAGAGTTACGCCGATCAAAGGCGGAAGCCCTTGGAATTTGAAGAAGGAGATCATGTTTTCCTGAAAGTTACTCCGACCACAGGAGTAGGTAGGGCGATTAAAGCGAAGAAGTTGAATCCTCGATACATTGGTCCATTTCAGATCCTGGAGAGGATTGGACCAGTAGCGTACCGGATGGCTCTACCACCTCATCTTTCGAACCTGCACGATGTGTTTCACGTGTCACAGCTTCAGAAGTACACTCTTGATGATAGCCATGTATTAGAACCTAAGTCGGTTCAGTTAAGAGAAGATTTGACGCCTCCAGCAGCTCCAGTTAGAATTGACGATACTAGTATCAAACGATTGCGTGGAAAAGATGTTTTATTAGTCAAAGTGGCTTGGAGTCGAGGCGGTGTTAAGGAACACAATTGGGAACTTGAGTCAGAGATGCGAACGGATTATCCGCACTTATTCTCAGGTAATTGAATTCGAATTTTGTGGGCAAAATTCCTAATTAGGTGGGTAGGATGTAAGACCCGGTTAATTAACGGCTAATTAACCCATAAATGAGAATTTATTCTAGAAAGCCAAAAATGTTATTTTTATGGCTAAATGTGATAGAGGAGAGTGAGACGAGAATTTCGGTACCAATTTTATAGAAATCGGACAAAGATTGGACCGAACGGGCTAAACCGGTCCAACTGGACCCAAAATGGGCCCTTGGCCCAACTAAACTAAACCAAAACCCTAGTTTTCAGCACTCTCTCTCCTCACTTATCACTCAAACACGCTGAAATGGAGTAAGGGAGGGGAAGAACACTCTCTCAAACTTCTATCTCTCACTTGATCTTCAAACCACCATAACTTTTGATCTAGAGCTCCGATTGCCACACCTTTTGCGGCCATGTGTTCACCGCAGAGAGCCTTACAAAACCCATACAATTAATCTTGAGGTAAGCCACGTTTTGCTCTTCGAAATTCCAGTCCTTGTTTTCGAGTTTCATGGATGAAATGTTAAGATTTTGGGCTCTTTGATGTTATAGGACCCAACTCTCTTGAAGGAGAAGGTTAATCTTGTCTTCTTGGACCTTGGGTGTGGTAAGATTCTCAATCCTAGTGTAAATTGTTGTTCTATGATGTTGGGTATTGAGATGTTGTGTATGGGTATGATGATTGTGGCTTAGGTTGTGTATATGTGAATATTGGAGCTTGATTGGTGATTTTGGAAAGCTTGGGAGAGGGTTTTGTGTGATAAAATCTGTTCTTGGAGGTGTTGAGACCTTGAGAGCTTGTGGACAAGTGGTTTGGAAGTGTTCCGGTTGAGCTTGGGAAATCGGCTAAGGTATGGTCTCGGTTTCTCATATCTAATATGTAATGTGATAGGAAATACTTAGGCTAGAGGCCCTAAGATAGACATTGAATGGTTGATGTTGTTAAATGGTTGAGATATATGATGTGATCATATATATGATTATGAATATTGATGCCTTGATTTTGTGATATATGAGAAAATGCATGTTGTGATGTATGCTTGATGAATGATTAAGGTTGAATTGGTGGGTGGTACCATGTTGACGGTGAGTATGATGTTGATTATGTATAATGATGGTTGATTGGAAATGGTATTATTGGAATTTGGGATGAGGGAGGATGTATGACATGATATTGTGTTTGTCCTTTAGCCATTTGATTGAGAAGTGTTAAAAGGGTTGGATAGTGATTTTGGAAAATTTGGTAAAATGTCAATGTATGAGTTGAGGATGGCTTGATGTTGATTTTGGTATATTTTAATTTATTTCAAAGAAAAGGGATGAAATTGGCATGTTTTGATTGATTTTGAAAAGAGTTGAAAGTGGCTTGTTTTGAAAATGGCACTTTATAGTTTTGTATGAAAACATGGTTTTTGGGCATACTTTGACGGGACATAACTTGGACTACGGATCTCTGATTTGTGCCAAATCTGTTTAGAAATGAAATTGGATCCGGGATGTCCATGCCGTTTGAAGAACGGGTGAAAAACGATTTAAAATGAGAAATTTATGTCCGTTAGAAGATTGAGGGTTAACTTAGAAAATTTTTTAGCAGAATGACCCTCCGCGCGTAGGCGCACTTGGCGCTTACGCGCCGTTCTTCAAGAAAGCACCATCCACGCGTGCGCGTGGTGTGCGCGGGCGCGTCGATGCGCTGCACCAAATGCCCAGCTATTTTCCCGAGAGTTGTGCCAGAGTTGTGCCAGTTTTGTGCCTGGGGCGCAAGAGCACCCACGCGTACGCGTGGTTGACGCTCGCATGTCGTTTGGTTATTTTTCAACCCGCGCGTCCGCGCGTATGACACTGGCGCATCGACGAGATTTTGTGGCCATCCACGCGTGCGCGTGGAGTGCGCGTACGCGTGGCCCTGTTTTCATCCCAAAGTTGATTTTTGAGTTTTAAAAGCCAAATTTCATACTTCTAAGCCCCCGATCTCACCACTTATGTCTTAAATCATTATAATATGCCTAGCAAAGAGGCAAGGGGCTAGTAAATATGGTAACTTGCGAGTGAAACAAGGGAAAAATGAATGATCAATGAGGATCAAAGATGATTATGTGAGATGCGGAGGATGGCGGTGGAAGTGCTTGTTGTGCCATGGGCCGAAGGGCCGTAATTGTTAATGAATTGGCTGGTTATGGATTTAACCGTGAGCTGGATGGCTAGATTATTGCCGTGTTACGGCGGAGCCATGATTATGGCTAAGTATAAATGCATATATGCTGTTGAATGAATTGTGAATGTTTGCACTTCCACCATCGGAGATGAGGGTTTCCCTGGGAGGAAGCAGTGGCTAGCCACCACGTGCTCCAGGTTGAGACTCGAAGCTCTTTTGACCCTATGTCGTAAGTGTGGCCGGGCACTGTGAAAGGCCCGGATGAGCTCGCCCCCGTAATTATTCACCAGTGAGGGTGATAGATATGGATCATGATTATGATCAAGTTTATGATGAGTATAACTCGAGTTGGGGATGCGCGACAGAGGGATAGTCCAATGGTTAGCTACCAGGACTTGTCGGGTTGGCTCTATAACTGACAGATGATATCATCAGCCACTAAGGACAGGCATTCATCATATGCATACTATATGAATTGTTTGAGATTGCCTATTTGACTGCATATTACTTGCGACTTGTCTAAATGCCTTATCTGTTCCTATTTGTAAATCTCTTGTCTGATATAACTGTGTTTGCTATATTATACTCCTACTGGTGGTTGGGAGGTCTGAAGGAATTGGAAAGGGAAGTATTAATTAGACTGAAGGATCTTTAGTCAGTTGCCACTTACGGTTTAGTTTGTTTATAAGCTTTGATATTATCTGGAGGAAGTTCTAGGATTGCCTTCGGCTTTCCTCTATTATTATGTATTATATATGTGGAAGCTGTTACCATGCTGGGGACCTCTGGTTCTCACCCATGCGGATTTTGTGATTTTCAGATGCAGGACGTGAGGTTTCTCGCTGAGGCATGCTGGAGACTTCTGGATTAGCGAAGATCCTTTGTTCTCGAGACTCTGTTTTGGTTTATATATCTTGTTTAGATACTATTATCTCCATTAAATAATACAAACTATGATGACTCCTTCTAGAGGGGATTTTGGAGAATAGGTTTCTGTATTTGTGTCCCTTTGGGTTTCCTTTGGGGTTCCCTTATTTTATTATATGTATATATTACTATGCTCGGACCGGTTATCTTCGCAACCGGATTTTGAGTCTTGATATTCCCGTTTTTGACACTCTTTGTATATATATGATCTCGCGTTAGCTTATCCCTGTTCGTTACGTTATCGATCGGAGTGTTGCGCTTTCGAGTTACGGTTTTTGTTTACCCCTTTTTCTACAAAGGCTCCTAGTTATAATCAATTATTCATACTACTATACGTACTAAATTTTTGTTTTAGAGGTCGTAATACCTTGCCATCTCTGAATTATGACTTAAGCATAAGACTCTGTATGGTAGGGTCGTACAGGTAATGCTAGATGTAACTTTTTTTCCTTCTGTTTTGGATTTTAATATCATGGCATAGCTTGCTATTTTTTAGTGTGGTGACTAACATATTTAGATTATCCTGAATTAGATACGCTCCAGAGGTTTATTATGAAAAGATCATCACGGCTTCGGATCTGGGTCAATCTAGATTGGTAATTTCATCTCAAAATAGTGATTTCTTTTATTCTTTTTTTTTTTTCTTGCAAGCTTATTGGATGTTCTTCCTAAATCTGTTATTCATTTTGTATGAAAATATTATGTTTATGTTAACTATGAATTATTCGTTGCAGTATTTGGCTTCAAAATTTGCTGCGTATCTTAAACTATCTGGAGATGGTTCGAACCAACGATCACCGGTCCAGATTCCAATGTAGAGAAGAATGTGTTCTTTTTCCACTTACTCAAAAGTGGAGGAAGAGGTGGAGAATGGAAATTTGGGGTCGGGTGGAATGAATGTTGTAGAGTATACAATTTAAAGGAGGGTGATATCATTACCTTGAAACTCGGCTCGATAGCTAACCGCCAGATAGAGTTATCGATTCAGCGACGTTAGGCCTCCTATGTATAACTCTATTTGATGGATATTTTGAATTATATGTTAAGTTATCTTGGACATATTTTGTTTTGCTATCAGTAGGTATCTTGACGTTATGTGTTTTTAAGATAATACGTATAGTAAACTACATCTCTGTTAGACTTCTTTTTTCTGTTTTTTTAGTGGCTAACAATTGTTTTAATATTTTATTATCTTTTATTATCTTAGAAAATATGTTATACCATTTATTGACATATTGAATAATTGTTGTATTTTATTTTTTTATTTTAATGTAGTGATAATTTTGTAATTATCCAAATTTAATACAACATATCTATTTTTATAAAATACATTTTAGTTATATTCTTAGTATTTTTCTTTTAAAAATGTTTAAATTTCGTGAAGCCCGTGCATTGCACGGGTTATCACGCTAGTGTATATATATATATATATATATATATATATATATATATATATATATATATATATATATATATATATAACAATTAGTCAATTACTATCGCTCTCTACACTTTCTTGAATTGCATGTTTTCTTTCTTTCTCTTTGTTTTGCTCTGCATCTTTCTTGAATTGCAAGTTTTCTTTCTTTCTCTTTGTTTTGCTTTGCATCTCAGAGCTTATATGATAAATAATTAAAAAATAAACAATAAGATAAAGATTCAAATTGAAAGAAAAGATACATTAAAATTGAAATAGAAATAAAAAGGATAGATTGAAATTGAATATAAAGAGAATCACTTTACTTTCTACCCAATTTCTTGACGCAACAAGAAAGGGACTCCTCAACCTAATTTACCAACGCCATAGTTTGGGAATTGAATTGAAGAGACTCTTCAACCTTCTACTCAATTCCCCCATGTAATAAGAGAGGGACTCCTCAACCTCAATTGTCCACACCATGGTTTCATCACGAAACCAAAAAGGGATTTTCAAACCTCTAAAAATTCTATACTACGACTACAATAGCCAAGGAGGTATTTATAACTTCTTATTAGGTTAAAACAAAGAAAACCCTAAAGCCCATAAACATAAGGCCCAATCTAATAATTAAATACACAAAATCAAAATACATCAAATTAAATTAAAACATTCTAAAAAATGTAAACTAATAAAATCTTCTAAATAACACTCGAACTCTTCATATCACGAACATTTGAAGCACATATCATTCTCCTCCTCTTCAAAAAAGATTTGTCTTCGAACCTTGTAGGTAAAATAGTATATGAAAAGGACAATAATTATAAAGAAGATAATATTTTTTTTTCTTTTCTTTCTTGCATATATATATATATTTTTGCACTGTATGCTTTTTTTTGTTTTTTTTTTAACAATAAAATCAACAATAATGAAACGCAAACGAAAAATAAGAACACAGAACTTAAAGAAAGACACAACAGACACTGGACTCTTTTTTTTATAAAAGAAGAACAAATATAGATTAATAAGAATTAATCTAATACTTGAGCTCTGATACCAAACGATAAAGAAATAAGAAATAAACAAGAAGATAAAGATTTAAACTGAATGAAAAGATACATTAAAATTAAAATAGAAATAAAAAGGATAGATTGAAATTGAATACAAAGAGAATCACTCTACTTTTTACCCAATTTCTTGACGCAACAAGAAAGGGACTCCTCAACCTAACTTGCCAACGCCATAGTTTGGAAATTGAATCGAAGGGACTCCTCAACCTTCTACTCAATTTCCCGATGTAACAAGAGAGAGACTTCTCAACCTCAATTGTCCACACCATGGTTTCATGAATGATACGAAAATAAAAGGATAAACAAGACAAGAATTGAAATTGAATAGAAAAAATAAATTGTAATTGAAATAAAAATAAAAAAGATAAGTTGAAATTGAATACAAAGAGAATCACTCTACTTTCTACCCAATTTCTTGACGCAATAAGAAAGGGACTCCTCAACCTAACTTGTCAACGCCATAGTTTGAAAATTGAATCGAAGGGACTCCTCGACCTTCTATTCAATTCTTCGATGTAACAAGAGAGGGACTCCTCAACCTCAATTGTCCACACCATAGTTTCATCACGAAACCAAAAAGGGAATTATTAAACCTCTAAATCATTATATACTATGACTACAATAGTTAAGGAGGTATTTATAATCTATTATTAGGTTAAAACAAAGAAAATCCTAAAGCCTATAAACATAAGACCCAATCTAGTAATTAAATAAACAAAATAAAAATACATCAAATTAAATTAAAATATTCTAAAAATGTAAACTAATAAAATCTTCTAAATAATACTCGAACTCTTCATATCACGAACATTTGAAACACGTATCATATTTTATATATATATATATATATATATATATATATATATATATATATATATATATATATATATAACGTTCTTTTTCGAAGATCTTTTTCATAATTCATCCAACTCTCAAAATTTGATCAAATTTTTTTTTTAAATTAAGAGTGAGATTCGAACTCGTAATTTTTAAATGAATATAGATAGACTATGCCGTTTGAGTTATACCTGGTTGACTCAAAACTTAATCAAATTATTTGGATAAGATTACAAATAAATATGAACTTTTTATTTTTTTTATAATATTTCCTATTTTCTACATATATACCAGTGAATCGTCAAGCCAAGGTCAACTCTGTGTATTAACTATTAAGTAAAGAGTAATGCTAGGGAACTAAAAGGGTATTAGCCAAAAACCAGCCAAAATACTCTTGGTGAATCCAAAATTTCTACGAGTTAATATATATGGATGTTTCTTCTGCTAAGTATTAGAATGTTTCTTTTTCATACTAAATGGATGTTCTTTTATATATTTTTCGAATTTTTTTGTATTGCAAATGTGAATTCCTCTATTTCTTTAAGAATTTCATATTTTTTTTAAATTTTATAGATATTTAATTATTTTTACTAAAATATAATTAGATGTTTCTTTTGTTAAGTATTAGGATTTTTTTTTCATATTAAATGAATGTTTTTTTTATATTTCTGTAATTGTGTAATTTGCAGTCTCTTTAATCATTAAAATGGCACTTAATATTAAAAAACGCAGAGAGCAACATCGTGATGATAAATAATTCTTTTAAAATAATAAAATTTTATTGAAGATAAAAATATTTTATTAAAAATAATAAATGGAAAACAATGAGAAGGGAAGGAAGAATGCAAGGTTCTGACTTATGTATTACTAATTATCACTGTTTTTTCATAATCTGAGTAGGTGTAGTCCCAAACCAGAGAGATTATTCTTTTCCAATA
This sequence comes from Arachis hypogaea, assembly GCF_003086295.3. Lineage (NCBI taxonomy): Eukaryota > Viridiplantae > Streptophyta > Magnoliopsida > Fabales > Fabaceae > Arachis > Arachis hypogaea. Next base: position 128,536,514 of record NC_092054.1, on the reverse strand, counting down.
CTTCAAGAACAATAGGATGGGAGAACATGCAGAAACTTCCATATAATAATGTGGCTGTCCAGAGTCCAAGATGGACCTTGCGCAGAATCATCTCGCCCTATCGAGCTTTTACTGCAGTGTGTCCAAGAAGGTCTTTTTTGGTCGCGGTGGGGAGGCGAAAGCGGGCCTGACGGTAAGAGAGAGGTCTGTGTGATTGTTAGAGGTCGTTAGGTTAATGTGAGAGAGAAGATGAAGGTTTTTATAGGTTTTAATTAGGTTTAGTTAATCAAATTTAAATTTTTTAAATTTTGAATTTAAAAAATTTAAAATTAATTATTAATATAAATTAATGTGATTTTGTTTAGTTTTTGGCTGATAACCTTTTGGTTTCGTATATTTTTCCTTAAGTAAATAGTTAAATTAAAAAATATAAATTAGAATTAAAAATGTAATATATACGAAGTAGAATGAATATGAAATATTATAGTGATGAGCATTCATTAAGGAGCGGAAGAAAACGATAACACAAGGTGATTGTTTTATTATTATGTGATATGTTGAATTTGACTAGTTTCATGTGTTTCGAAAGCTGATTTAATTAGGGTTCATTAGATATAGAGTCAGAGAGATCTAAATTGGGAAAAGAACGAACTGTTTCCATTGAATGGATTGGATTGGGGTTGCAGAACACGTGAAGGCACGTGCACATTCACCCAGTAACTAGCGAGTAATGTTCTTCATCATTTCAAAGTAAACGCGGCTCTGAATAATGTGAACACTCGAGACAAACATATGTATATATGAATAGGAAAATGGGTCTGCATTCTATATTCAACATCTTCAGCAATAAATTAAATTAAACTAACACTATTCATATTGCTAAGTGTTTGATCTTGATGCCAGGTTCCATGTTATCACGTGATATAATGTACCCCACCAAAATCTAAACCAAGCAATACATACATAACGATATGTTTGGTTTGATTTCCTTTCTATGTATTCACAACCTTAATTTTTGTGTTGTCTTTTTATTTTTAAATCAGAATTACATTGGTCAACATTAGTATACCGTGCTTGTTAGTTGTTACTTTGTTATTATAAAGTACTATTACTATAAATTAAGATTTTCCTTGGACTAAAAAAATAAAAATAAAATTGTGTGTTGGATTTGGATATCTATGTAATTGTGAAACCGTTAGTTCGATATACGATGGGGCTAGTGAATGGTGAATGACTACCGACTACATATGGTTAAAATTATCATCTTGCCCAAATTACGTGCTCAAACTCTTATTCTTTAGTCAACCTTAATATAGTTTCTTTTTAATCATTTTTCATATTTTATTACGCTGTATTGCCTAACTTATTTGTGAGCATATATTAATTATAATCACAAATTATACTATTTCAAATTAAATAATTTATATAATAGTGATCTCATTTATAATATATAAATGTTAAATTAAATAAGTCATTATTACTTTTGATTTGAAATTAAATGAGAATAAAATCGGATATTATCTTTTGTTCCTTAGATAATTATCTTTTTGGATTTTAGATATATTATCTTTTGGGTTTTAGATACTATTTTATTTGGACTTAAAGGTTTAATGGGTGTCATGTTCAAATATAAATAGGCCTTCAGGGTTTCGATCCCCAATATACTAAAGTCGCCTTTGTTACTCTTTTCTCATCAAAAGAGTTGCAGTTTAGCCTCCTAAAAATATAGAAGGTTTTGGTTGAGGAAGATCGAAAGAACCACAAGATCCAAATTCTTCCATTAATTTCTAACTCTTATAAGTAAAAGTACGATTCCGCATTATGATTATATTTTTTATGATTTAATATGGATAATCTGAAATATTGAAATTAATTTATTCCAACAAGTGGAATCAGAACCATCTATAATTTAGCCATCAAAAATATCAATTTTTTTTTCTTTCGATTGATATATGTGTATGTCGTGTCATATATATTACGAGCACATGGATTAATTTATTTTAATGCCAATGTACTGGATTGCAATTCTTTATACACGTATGTCTATTATGGGTGTGCTACTGTAGATATATATGTATGGCTTTATTATGGCTTTAGTATGCCTTTAAATATTATTGGGTGTATATACATATTATTGGCCGCGCATATATATATTTACTGTATCTAATTTTTTTTTTTGATATAATAATTGATTTGTTCTAAAACATTAGTATAAAATATTATTATGATTGTTTTAGATTTAATTGTGTGTGCCATTAATTTGGTATAAAGTTAATTGATTATCTTTTTAGGATAGAAGAAATAACCATTTCTGACCACAAAAGATTCGAACGTCGATAAAACTAACCATAAAAAAATAAAACTAAAGTTGTACCCATAAAAGATGAATTATGTTCGACAAAAATAACTAATTATTAATTTTTATTGTTTCCATTAAATAATTAATCAAAATACTCAAAATACTCTTATCTGAACCTCTCGAATTCTTCAACTTAACTCTATGTTAACAGCAAAATCACTACCTCTTGTTCTCAAATTTTGAATACCACCACCATCGCCACTGTCAACACCACCATCAACAAAATTCATCAATAAATAGAGATAGAGAGAGCGTGACAAAAGGAGATAAACTGCTAGCAACCATTGATTCTCTTCTTATCACCCTCTTCAATAGTTTGCCACTAAAAGACTTTGCTTTGCACACAAATAGGAGAATCACGGAAAATAAAGCAAGAAGAAACAATTAAAGAGCAAACAAAACAAAAGTTCAATAAAAATCTATAAGCTCCAATAACAACATTTATTTTTTTTTTTTTTTAGTTCAGAGAATTTATATAAAAAACAAAATGAGCTATAGCACTTATTCAATTTCTCATACCTTCAGATTTAACAACTCGATCCTCTCCTCGTCAAGTCCAACGGATCCATTGCTGCAAAATAAAGATGCTGAAAATTCATTAGAGTTAGGGCTATAGCATCTTTCCTCCGTCAACGCTTCCGGCAGAACCGCCTCAACGACGGAAGCAACGCTTTTCCTCCTTCTCTCGAGCTTAACGATTGTTGAAGACGACGGCGTTGATAATTTTTGCTCTTCATTACTGCTCTTGGATTTGTTTATGTTCCTTCAGTTTATCTTCTTTTGTCTCATTCTATCTTTGTTTATTGATGAATTATATATGTTGACGGTGGTGTTGACAGTGATGGTGGTATTCAAAATTTGAGAAAAAAGGTAGTGGTTTTGCTGTTAACAGAGGATTGAGTTAAAAAATTTAAAAGGTTGAAGATAATAGAAAAGATTGGGGTAATTTGGGTATTATAATTAATGTTTTAATAAAAATTAATAATTGATTATTTTTGTCGAACATAAATCATCTTTCATAGGTAGAATTTTAGTTTTATTCTTTTATGATTAGTTTTGTCAACGTTCGAATCTTTCGTGGTCAGAAATGGTTATTTACTCTTTTAGGATATAAGGATTATTATGTATATGTCACTTATGTGAATATTAATCTATCTAAAGAAAGATCTATATTTGGCCAAGTTATGAGTATACATCAATAATAATTGAGTAATAAAAAAATATATTAATTGTTACATAAGGAAACTAGTAACAATTTGGATTATTATACCCATCTATTATAAAGATTTGGTTTTGGAATAAATTGATTGAACATTATGCTGCCAAAGTAGCCTCTTTTGTGAAAATTAATTTATTTAAAACATTAGGAATATGGTGATATGTAATTCATGCGAATATTGGTCGGCCTAAAGGAAGGCCTATATTTGGCCGAATTACATATACATATTAATGGTAAATAAATATTTGGGTAACTGATTAAGAATAGAGTAATACTTATTATTTATGCGAACAATAATCGGCCCAAAGAAAGTTTATTGTTTGGCCAAATAATAAGCATTGCACACTTTTGTTTATTTTCTATTAATTATGCGGTCAATAATCGGCCCAAAAGAAGGTTATTGTTTGGCGAATTAATAGAAAATATATGCAGTAATAAATAGGTTGCGAAGTTTAAGTTTCCATGTGCGCATTAAGTCGGTCCAAAGAAAGGCTTAATGTGTGACAGGAATTTTGACAATATTTGATTACTGCAATGAGAGTATCACTTACAGTTAATTTTTCTATCCAAAGATTGAAAATTAATGTTGTTCTAGATATCTCAATATGAATTTTTTCCATTATTTAACTAATGTTTACTGCATGTTCTTTTTGTTCTAATCTAGAAACTATGGCTTTAGCTACCAATGTTTCTACACAAATTAGTAGTATTCCTATGCTGAATGATTCAAACTTTAAAGTTTGGAAGGATACCGTGGAAATTGTCCTCGATTGTATGGATCTAAATATAGCTCTTCGAGAGGAGAAACCCACTTCCACTCCGGAAAATCTTAATGAGGTTAAAATAGAGAAGTGGGAGAGATCCAATCGAATGAGCATTATGATCATGAAACGCTCAATTCCTGAGGTGTTTCGAGGCTCAATTACTGAGGATAAAGATGCTAAACAATTTCTAAAAGATGTTGAAAATTTCTTTACTAAGAATGAAAAGGCGGAGGCAAGTAGTCTTTTGAGCAAACTTGTCTCCATGGGGTATAAATGTAAAGGGAACATAAGGGAGTACATTATAGAAATGTCTCATCTTGCTTCAAAATTGAAAGCACTAAAGTTAGAGTTGTCTGAAGATTTACTCGTGCATTTCATTTTGATTTCCCTTCCTGTACACTTTGGGTAATTCAAAGTGAGTTATAACACTCTGAAGGACACTTGGTCCTTAAATGAGCTTATATCTCACTGTGTGCAAGAAGAAGAGAGGCTACAGCAAGATAAGACTGAAAGTGCTCACATGGCTTCATCTTCTCAGTATAAAAGAAAGCGTAATACCACTGCGGATGTGCCTTCTTAGCAGAAAAAGGCTAAGAAATAGGATCAAGTTTCAACCTGTTTCTTCCGTAAGAAGGTGGGACACATGAAGAAGGATTGTACCAAATATGCCACCTGGCGTGTAAAGAAGGGTATAATTCTTACTTTCGTTTATTCTGAGGCTAGTTTAAGTTATGCACCTGTTGATACTTGGCGGGTAGATTCTGCTGCTACTACTCATGTAAGTGTTACTATGCAGGGTTGCCTGTGGAGCCGACCGCCAAGTGATGCTAAAAGATACATCTATGTGACAGACGACAATATAGTTGCAGTCGAAGCTATAGGAACCTTTAGATTATGTTCCACGAGTGAATTTCACTTGGATTTATTAGAGACATTTTATGTACCGTCATTTAGACGGAATTTGGTTTCTGTTTCTCGTTTGGACAAATCAGGTTATTTTTGTTCGTTCGGAGACAATAAAGTCAGTCTCTTCTATAATTCAAATAATATTTGCTCTGGTCATTTGGTGGATAATCTATATAGGCTTGACTTAAATTCCTATAATAATGAAATACTGCAAATGGGTACAAAACGAAAACTAAATGAGAATTCGGCATCATTATGGCACAAACGCCTAGGTCACATCTCTAAACAGAGAATTCAGAGGCTCGTGTCGGATGGAATTCTTGGACCCCTAAATTTGGCGGAATTTGAAGTCTGCATTAAGTTCATAAAGGGGAAAAGGACAAACAAAAGGAAATTAGTTGCCGAGAGAGCTAAAGATGTCTTAGAACTGATACATACCGATATATGTGGCCCATTCCCTACTGTCTCTTAGAATGGACAACGGTACTTTATTACGTTCATAGATGATTACTCTTGATACGGGTATCTATATTTAATTCATGAAAAGTCCTAAGCCTTGGATGTTCTCAAATCTTTCAAAGCTGAAGTTGAACTTCAACTTGGAAAGAAAATTAAAGCTGTCAAATCTGATCGTGGTGGTGAATACTACGGAAGATATGACGGTTCAAGTGAGCAACGTCCCGGGCCTTTTGCTCTTTTTCTAGAGGAGTGTGGTATTGTTCCGCAATACACCATGCCAAACAAACCTAGCATGAATGGTGTTGCAGAGCGAAGGAACCGAACTCTTAAGGACATGGTGAGAAGTATGATTAGTCATTCTTCCTTGCCTGAATTACTCTGGGGAGAAGCCTTAAAGACTGCAGTGTACATCCTTAATAGGGTGCCAAGCAAAGCAGTTAACAAAACCCCATATAAAATTTGGACTAGGAAAAGGCCCAGTATAAAGTATTTGCATATTTGGGGATGTCCAGCTAAGGCGCGACTTTATAGGCCGCATGAAAGAAAATTGGACCCAAGGACAATTAGTTGCTACTTTGTTGGTTACGCTGAGCGTTCACGGGGTACAAGTTTTACAATCCTGCATCAAGGTCTATTTTTGAGACAGGAAATGCGAGATTTTTTGAGGATGTTGAGTTTCGAGGGGAAGGAAATATTAGGAATGTTGCTTTTGATGAGGATTCTATAACTGACAATGATCAGGACCTTGTGCCTATTATTGTTCAAGATACAGTTATAGTACAAGAGCACAATGAGAATCCTGCTGTAAATCCAGCTACAGTACAAGAGAACAATGAGAATATTGTTGTTGCTCAAGATACTGCTACAATATAGGAAAATAATGAGAATCCTCCTCAACCCCAACCCATACAGCAAGCTCAACAACCTCAAGAAGTGTCATTAAGGAGATCCAATAGAGAAAGGAAAAAATCCATTTATGGTCTCAAACAAGCTTTCCGTCAATGGTATCACAAGTTCATCAAGTCATTACCTCATGGTTTTGAGGTAAATATCATAGATGAGTGTGTATACCACAAGTTCAGTGGGAGTAAATACATCCTTTTGGTCTTACATGTTGATGACATTCTACTTGTCAGTAGCGATATAGGCTTGTTGCATGAAACTAAGAAATTTCTATCGAACAAATTCGAAATGAAAGATCTTGGTGATGCTTCTTTTGTATTAGGAATCGAGATACTAAGAGATCGCTCTCAAGGTATTCTTGGATTATCACAAAAGAACTATATCGAAAGGATTTTAAGTAGATATGGCATGGAAAGTTGTAGACCAATGCACACACCTGTAGCTAAAGGAGACAAGTTCAGTCTCAAGCAATGCCCTAAAATGATCTTGAGAGGGCAGCAATGCATAATAAACCTTATGCATCAGCACTAAAGAGCTTAATGAATACTCAAGTCTGCACACGTCCCGATATATCATTTATAGTGGGAGTGTTGGGTAGATACTTAAGCAATCCGGACAGGGATCATTGGATAGCTGTTAAACGCATAATGTGTTATTTAAAGCGAACAAAGGACTACATGCTTATTTATCGGAGATCAGAAAATTTGGAGATCATTAGGAACTCTGATTCCGATTTCGATTTCATGGCATATGGTTGCGAAACTTTGTCATTGAGCTTCATATAGTAGATGACATTGAAAGGCCATTAAGGATATTTTGTGACAATAAGTCAGCAGTACTTTACTCCAATAACAGTAAGAGCTTGACAAAATCGAAGCATACAGATATCAAGTTCTTAGTTGTTAAGAAGAAAGTTTAAGAAAAAAACAGATTTCATAGGACATATAGGAACAGAGTATATGCTAGCAGACTCATTAACCAAGGAATTGATCCCTAAAGTCTTTCAAGAGCACACTGCTCGGATGGGTGTCAATATTTGTGATGCTTTGGTTTAGTGGGAGTTTATTTTATGATATATGTCCTATGACAGATATTGAATTATTTTTCTGCAGAATTACGTTGATGATTTATTTCATGTTATGTGAAATGTTCATTTTGCAATATTTGTATTGTGTTTGATCTCAATAAAGTTGGACCAGCTGGAAATAGACATGCATGAGATCACTTGGCATGTAATTTTCATATTACTCATCCAAATTTGATCTATGTCGTTAAGTATATTAGGATGGTGATTGTCGTGGTTTAGTCACGACATTAATGTGATAAAAGCTGTGGTAGTTCCATATCTAATGTATGAGACGGACCAGATTGTTAAAGTAATGAGAGAAATAGCATTCATATGCGCGCATAAAGTTTATAAGATGTGATTATGTCAAGAAAGAATATATGTATAGCCCAAGTGGGAGATTGTTAGGAAATTATTTAATTTCCTAACTTATTTGTGGGCAATACATATATTAATTATAATCACAAATTATACTATTTCAAATTAAATGACTTATATAATAGTGATCTCATTTATTGTTATAAATGCTAAATTGAATAAGTCATTATTACGTTTGATTTAGAATTAAATGAGAATAAAACCGGATATTATCTTTTATTCCTTAGATAATTATCTTTTTGGATTTTATATATATTATCTTTTGGGCTTTAGATACTATTTTATTTGGGTTTAAGGATTTAATGGGTGCCATGCTCAAATATAAATAGGCCTTCAGAGTTTCGGTCCCAATATACCAAAGCCGCCTTTGCTACTCTTTCTCCATTAAAAGAGTTGCAGTTCAGTCTCCTAAGAATACAGAAGGCTTTGGTTGAGGAAGATCAAAAGAACTACAAGATCTAAATTCTTCCATTAATTTCTAACTCTTATAAGTAAAAGTACGCTTCCACATTATGATGATATTTTTGATGATTCAATATGAATAATCTGGGATATTGAAATTAATTTATTCCAACATGTATATATAAAATCTACATGAATATAACTGAATTACGTCAAATTTTCTAAAATTGCATTTGATATATTTATATATCGGATATCGAAACCGTCGTATCATAAATATTATAAACTGTTTTAAAATTTTTATCGTCATGATTAGCATAATCATAACCGATAAATAGCAATGAACTATCATATTCCATAGCTTATAATATGAGGGAAATTCATGGATCATGTTGGTTTAAATTTGGAAGTTTTAGTAAGTGGATCCGAATTAATCCAAAGTAATTGAATTCGGATTGGATCAGTTAAGGTAATTAGGTATCCATTTAAAAATAAAATTTAGACAAATTTTAAAAAAATAAAAAAAATAAATAATAATAATAATAATAATAATAATAATAATAATAATAATAATAATAATATATCATCGATTCAAACTTAAATAATTATTATAATTTAAAAGACTTTAAGATTAGAAAATAAATTTGTATATATATTATTAGCTAGATTTTATTTATTTTTTAATTAAATTAAACTAATCGGATAATTGGATTGGTTCGAGTTTCACGATCTCATAACCAATACTCGAACCAATTAAATTCAGATATATCGGGTCGAATCGATTTTGGCTGGTTTATCGAGTTATCCGTACTCGTGAATACCCCTATATAAAATAATTCGAGAACAAGAGACAAGATACGTTCTTGATCCATCTCCTAATCATACATAAAATACGTTTAACACTGACTTGAGCGTTGGAGTATATTTTACAACTACCCACATTATTTTACATTGGCCAAGGTATAACTCTTCCAGTTTTAGGATTACAATGCTCACCAAGATGTGGCGGAACTATACCAAAATGATCATTCATCTACACAAGAACATTTAGCGCATACCATGCGCTTGAAGAATTAAACTTTCTTTATGCTCCAACTTTTAGGATCAAATATGATAGATAACCAACAACTTCCAACACCATCTTGGCTGTTGCATATGGTTAAAGAGTTGCAACAATCTAATCAATGCATGGCAGCTAAAAACCAACAGATGACAAACCAATTAGTCGAGCTTACTAATGCTCGAATAACAAACAATGAGCACAATGAAAATAATGAAGGTGATCAAAATGATGAAGATAAGGATTGCAAATCTAATCCTACTCATGTATTTGAAACACCAAAATCGAGAAACAACCAACCTACCACTCATGCTAAGGGTCAAAATATTGCTAGCCAATTTACTACTGATGTTATGAACTTTCAATAACCCAGAAATTTTGCTTTGCCCCTCACTTTGAAGCCTTATAAAGGGCACGACAATCCAAAGAAGCATGTACAGAAGTTTTATTCGATGATGCTAGTGAATCGTACTTCCGATCGATCCTATTTTATGTCATTGTTTTTCAACTTTTTTGGATGCTGCTACACATTATTAGTTTTCTTCTTTGCCTGGATTTATTTCTTATTATTAGGATTTAGCCAAATCTTTTGAAGATCAATTTGCGGCTTCTCCTATTTATATGCACGATTCAAATTATTTGAGTACAATTAGATAAGGACAACATGAAAGTCTTCAGAATTATGTTATTTGATTCACTAAGATAGCTATGAATATTCCATATTTACATCTAGAAGTACATCTCCATGCCATCAAAAGTGCACTGCGGCCGAGATAGTTTCAAGAAACCATTGTCGTATCCATTGTTGTCAAACTCACGAGTAACTTATAAACTCACTGCGTACGATACGAGTTTACGAGTTTAGATAGAGGAATCGAGTTTACTCGAGCATAAACTCGATCCAGAGTAAAATTGGATAAACTTGGCTAGACTTGGTCAAACTCACGAGTCTAGTATCGAGTTAGCATTTTGCTCTATTTTTTTGAAAAACGATGTCGTTTAGACCCGAAAAAAAATATAACCTCTAAGGTTACAATACTAAGCCCACCAAAGAAGTGAAGAACACTCAGACTCACCCCTCTCTCTATCGTCGTTTGTCTACATTTGCTATGATGCTCCTCGCTTGCCTCTGCTCTGCTTCACGCCATCATCTCCCTGGGTCTTTGCCTCTGTTTCTTGCTTTGCTTCGCGTCTTTGCCATCCAAAACTCAGTCGCGTTGTTGTTGTTCATGAATTTGCCTTTGTTTCGGTGTTTCGTACGGCTACTGTGCTTTACTTTATGTCCTTGCACTACGTTGTTGGCTCTCTGCTATGTATTATTGCCTCCATTTCAATGTTTCGTGCTGTTGCTGTTGTTAATTTTTGTAACCGATTGCTTGGTTGTGGTTCTCCATTTCTCACTCCATCGCTACATTCAAGTAATTTTATTACTTAAAATTTTATTGGTTTAAGCTTTTACATATTAGAATTTAGTCATTTAGTGATTTTTATTTTACATATTAATTTATTATCGGTAAACTATTATGATTTATAATTTTCATTTTACAATTCCCATAATTATGGTTAATGGTAGTACATTATTAGTAATTTGATTATGTTTTTGATGAAGATGGTGAAAATGATATCGATGTCATGGAAGATGAAGATATTGGAGGATTTTAGTTCTAATTTATTAGAACATTTAACTGTGTGAGTTGAACTAAAGCACTTGTTAATTGATATAATTATGTGTTTAATTAATTGCATAAACATGATTGTGAAGGATTTAAATGTGTGCTCTAAAGTATTTGTTATAATGTTAATGTGTGCTATTATTTTTAGGGCTATCAAAATGGGTTAAACTCATCGAGGCCAGCCCATTTACCTATTTAAATGGGAGAATTTTGTCTCTAAAATTAAGTCCGTTTAAAATTTGGATTAAACGAGCTGAGCCCGTTAACCCAAACGAACTTTATCTATTTTACATTTTTTTTCAAAAAAGTAGCACTTTTAGCCATTATTTTTTTCGTTCCGACCCAAAAATTCGACCCATCAACTAAAAAAAATTATTTTTTTAAGGTTTTCGACCTAAAAGTGATATTTTTAGTCAAAATACTTTTCAAAAAGTAAAGTAAAAAGGTAAACAGGTAAGCCATAAACGGTCCAAGTTGAAAAATTATGATTCGTGAATAAAACGGGCTTAAATGGGCCAGTCCAATTAACTCGCGGGCTTAAATAGGTTGGACCTAAATAGGTTTGGCTAGCCTGTTTGACGGTCCTAATTATTTTTGTTAATTATGTGCTTTAAAGTTGATATTATTAATTTTGAATGGCTATATATATATATATATATATATATATATATATATATATATATATATATATATATATATTTAAAAAAATTATAAAACAGGTAAACTCGTACGAATTTACGAGTTAATTTGCAAGCTGAATCTAGGTCAACTCTGCGAATTTATTTAGATCGATGAGTTTGATAACTTTGGTCATACCCAAGCTCAGAAATTTAGCCACATTTAGAGAGAAAGCCAAAAGACAAATGGAGATTAAAGAACTTTAACAAGCTCAGCATTCAAAAAAGAATAATTCTACCAAAGATGATCAACGAGCTCGTGACAATAAGAAATCCTTCGAGCTTATTTTAAAATATGAATCTTACACGCAATTCAACATTAAAAAAGAGGTTATAAAAAAAATTTCTGAATGTCAAGCTCATTAAGCCTACTCAGAAGGCCGATGCATATTAAGATACGAAGAATGTTGATAAATTAAAATACTATACTTTTCATCAAAAGTATAGTCATACAACTGAAGAATGAGTAGTTTTCAAAGATTTGCTAGAGCAGTTAGCTCGACAAGATCATTTGGACAAGTATATAGATGGACATCTATTTAAAAACGAGAAACTCATTATGGAGATCTTTTTTCAGTGAACATCATTCCAAGTATAAAGGCAAGATTGTTGCTGAGCAGCCTGCTCAACCTCGAGAAATTATAAATTGCATTCCAAAAGATTTGCAGAGGGTGGAATCACTAGTTCCACGCGGAAACGAACATATCAAGCTATGCTTTCATAGAAGGTAGGTACATGTGCCTCACCTCAATTTTCACCCGTCGTTCTAAATATTACTTTTCAACCTTCTGATTTTTGGACGAGCACTCAAAATTTGGATGATGCTGCTGTTATCTCGGTGCAAGTGGGAGATCTTATAGTTTGAAAGGTGCTAGTAAAAGAAAAACACTATTTAGCGAATAATAGTGTTAGATAACTAAGACTTTATTTGGTTTATCATTTGGAAGGAGAAACGTACGTTTAAGTTTCTTCAACTCTTTCTTTTGTGTTTGGTTACTTTTTTTTTTTCCTTCTAAATGCAAATATGATTTTACATTCTGAACTCATATTCACGTGAGTTAAAAATTTTAGCTTCGGTGTTCACGTATTACCATTAAATAAAGAAATTTATTTTCTTCCTACCAACTCTACCTTTTATTTTCTTCTTTAAAAAGGAGCACAAAGAATAATTTACCTTTATATTTGGTTTTTTATGGGTCTTAGTTCTAATATTTTCTTCGTAAAAAACTCTCAAATTTATTTCAGTCACTATCAAAGTAAATATTTTAATTTTTTTTATCATTTTAAGTACTCTTTTTCATATTTTGATTTTTGTTATTATATTTTTTTATTTATATGATAAATGTTAGTTTTTTTAATTTAATCTATGTCTTTTTTAATAATTTTTCATCTAAAAATGATTTTAAGTAGTGTAATCTAAACAACATTTATTTTATTATAATCTATTTTGATATAAAAACCGTCAAACATAAATCACGTTAACACAAACTTATTTTTTGTTAAAATCAAATTTAAAAAATCAATTTAATGTAAATTTTTGTTTGTAAACTTTAACTCAACCATACACTAAGTAGATATAATGTATTATAATAACTTTTAAAATAATTTTTAAAATATTTTTATTAACATAAAAATAATTATTATAGAAAAGGAATAAAATTATAACTTTTTCTTTGAAGTTACAAACACTATTCACTGGGAACACAAATAAAGAAAAAAAAAAGCATCCAACAGCAAAAAGTCAAATCCCATGAGAGAGGAACTCAATTTAATATATTCGATTATTTATTAATATAGGTGGCTATATAACGTTGAGCAATTCTAATAAAATATTTTTGATATTATTTTTTACTTTTATAATAATTGAACTTATTTAAAATTAAAATTTGTATTAGATATAATCTTTAAAATAATACTCGTATCAATATGCAGCTATTTATATATCTATTAAATCTATTAAGTGAATATTATAATATTATTAATAAATTGAAATGAGACCAATTATTAAAATGACAAATTTTATATTAAATATCGAATCAATTTTTATAATATATGGTCCTACAAATACTAATATGACATTTTGTAGGACCTAAAATAATACTAAACTGAAACCAAACACGGGGGATGCTTTTAAGTTTTAAGTATCAAATCAACATATGCAATTCATCCAAAAACAATGGATGTAGCACACATCAGGACACTTTTTAACCAGCAATGCTAGCTATTTCAGATGCGACTGAACCCCACAGGCAAATAATAAGTACATAAAGCACTACACAACAATCCCAAGACAATCATAAATTAATTACTCTTGAAGTATGCCTTCAACGAAACGATCACAACCAAATATCAAATCTTCCACAATGTATCATAAAATCAATGAAAACTAATATAAATTATAGGAAGATGTTCACGTATACCATTGTACGAAGTTGGAAATTTTTTGTTCCAATTGTCCAGACCATGCAGATTTAATTTAAACAATGTTAAGGGTCATGATTCAGTGAGATTGACTATTGTGGACCGCAGCTGATAGAGCTTAAGCATGGGCATGCAACCGTGTTATCCGTTTGCATGAAATTGAAGGTAACCCTTTGATAGGGTGGAGCTCAGAAATAATAATAAGAAGAAGGAATGAGTTATGTATTTATATGTAATTGAAGGAATTTACAAGTGATTGGTATGTGAAGATCATATGTAAGTGTTGTAAGAAGAAATAGGAAAAATAAAGGGGATAGTGCAGCAGAATGATGCAGAAGGGTATAGTAATTCTTCAATTTCTCCAAGCATAATGGTACCTGAAGAATTAAAGAAAATAGTTGAGAAAGGGAATAGAAAAGAAAAGAATAAGGAGACAGGGAAGAAGAGAAGAGAGCAACACAAGGGAAGGCAAATGTACCAGCAATCACTACTCCACATAACCACCCAGCCTCTTGCTTTTAGTTCTCTCTCTAGTGCTCCTTCTTGGACCCTCATCATGCTGATTGAGTGCCAGCTGTCCTTCTGTTGTAACAATATTTTCTTCTGAAGTTGTAAGCTTTTTATTTATGTGCTCTTCCTCATTCCTACGCCTAACATTACTCTCCTCATCAAGAGCAACCTTGTCCTCAAGGTTGAATGCAGGAAAGAGCTTGAGGAATTGATCAACATCCTCCCAACTCGTTTCTGTGACAGCCCCTTGTCCCCACTGAATTTGCCACTGTAAAATTTCCTTGTCACCGCGCAAAATGGAGCGTTGGGATAAAATCCGATAAGGCTCCAGGATTGGTCCGAGTTCCGTTGTAGTTAACGGCAGTGGTAGATACTGTGATTCTTGGTCACCACGAAACTTCTTGAGTGTTGATATGTGAAAAACATTATGGATACGGGCTTCTGGCGGCAATTCCAACTGATAGGCTACCTCACTGATTTTTCTCCCAATTTTAAAAGGGCCAAAATAACGCAATCCCAGCTTCTGATGCTTCCGCAGTGCCACCGAGTGTTGGCGATATGGATGCAATTTGACTAGCACTAAATCACCTTCTTGAAATTCTAAGTGGCGTCGATGTCTATCCGCAAAATGCTTCATGAATTGTTGCGATCTGCCAAGATTGAGTTTAAGCTGATCAAGCAATTTATCTCTAGCTACTAGTAGTTCCTGCAAGGATGGCTCATCCTCATGAGAGAGTTCATATCTAACAAGGGAAGGGGGGTCTCGACCATAGAGTGCTTTGAATGGAGTCATTTTGATGCTGCTATGCCAAGAGGAATTATACCAGAATTCATCCCAGGGAAGTAACTCTAGCCACTTCTTAGGATTGTCAAAACAGAAACACCTCAAATACATCTCTAGGGTTCGATTACATACTTCACTCTGGCCATCCGTCTGCGGATGGTAAGCCGAACTCATGGCTAAGCGAGTGCCTTGTAACTTGAAGAGATGTTGCCAGAATTTGCTAACAAAGACTCTGTCCCTGTCGGATACAATTGATTTTGGAAATCCATGCAACTTCACCACATTAAGAATAAAGGATTCAGCCACTGATTTACTAGTAAAATCCGATTTTAGTGGGCTAAAATGAGCATATTTAGTTAAGCGATCAACGACAACCATGATCACAGAAAAACCACATGAATTGACGATTTGTGCAGCGGTGGTTGGCGGAAAATCGTTCGTCGCACCAATAACAAAGACCCTTCTCCCGTTTACTCTGAATCTCAGCAGGGGTCAACCTCCGAACCGGGTTTTTGAGAGGTGGAGTGTGAGAGCGTTGTGATGGTGTCGGAAGTAATGCAGGAAGAGTGTTGCGGTTGGGCGGTCGTGGAGATGGAGAAGAATTGGGAGTTGTGAATTGTGGTTTGTGAGCAGCAGGGCCATATGTGGTTTTTGGTGAAGAAGTCAATTTCTCTTCATAGAGTCTAGCTAAGGACACCGCCCTCATCAAAGATGGGGGACATTGAGCTTTAACCTCCCGCCGTACCTCAGGTTTCAGTCCACTAACAAAACAGTCTCGGAGCGCCTCAGGAGGATCAATGTGAGTACGATTTGCCAAAGCAACAAATTCTGAATAATACTCGCTTACCGTGCCACCTTGCTGCAGCTTGAATAACAATTCTCGTGGTGACTCGAACAGTGACGGGCCAAATTCGAGCTCAATCGCCCGCTTCACTTGGTTCCATGAGCGAAACTGAGCAAAACGTTGGGACATTTGAAACCAAGGGATGGCAGCACCAGTCATGTGAATCGCAGCAATTCCGATTTGTTCTTCTTCGGGAACTTGAAAAAAATCAAAATATTGGTCCATTGAAAAAATCCACCCCAAAGCGTCAGTGCCATCGAATTTCGGCAAATCGAAATTCACTCGACGAGAATGCAGAGATGAACGATGCTGTAGAAGAACGCCTGAGTTCGAACCATGGGAGAGCTCAGGTATCTCAGATCGATGCCTGTGCTGGGTCTGAAGAAGTTGCGTAAGAGAATCCTGGATGGCGTCGATTTTGAGATTAGTGGCTTCGGAAGCACGAGCGCGTTCAGATCTGTTCTCCTCCGTGATGGATTCGAACATCTGGAATAGCTTTTTAATGTCGGCCTCCATGCCTTTCATCCGCGTGTTATCAGCTACGGCCATGGTGATGAAAGCACCAATTGATAGGGTGGAGCTCAGAAATAATAATAAGAAGAAGGAATGAGTTATGTATTTATATGTAATTGAAGGAATTTACAAGTGATTGGTATGTGAAGATCATATGTAAGTGTTGTAAGAAGAAATAGGAAAAATAAAGGGGATAGTGCAGCAGAATAATGCAGAAGGGTATAGTAATTCTTCAATTTCTCCAAGCATAATGGTACCTGAAGAATTAAAGAAAATAGTTGAGAAAGGGAATAGAAAAGAAAAGAATAAGGAGACAGGGAAGAAGAGAAGAGAGCAACACAAGGGAAGGCAAATGTACCAGCAATCACTACTCCACATAACCACCCAGCCTCTTGCTTTTAGTTCTCTCTCTAGTGCTCCTTCTTGGACCCTCATCATGCTGATTGAGTGCCAGCTGTCCTTCTGTTGTAACAATATTTCCTTCTGAAGTTGTAAGCTTTTTATTTATGTGCTCTTCCTCATTCCTACGCCTAACACCCTTGTGTCCTGCTCGGCTAGAATGTAGCTTCGTGGTGCACTATGGAAAAGCCATGTTGAAAGCTTAACAGAGCCGACATCATGTTGGGCTATTTAAGCAAAATTTTGTCTAATTATCTAATATATGTAAATGGCTTGTTATAAAGTATTTGCGTTCTTATCGTAATACAATGTGTTTGGTTTTGTAAATTAAAATTAATAATTCATTTTAAATCATAGCAATTGTTGGTAGAATATCAATTTTTTCCAACTTTTTAATGACATTCTTTAAATCATAGCAATCGTTGGTAGAATATCTATAGAGTTTGTGATATTCACAATCTTTTGTCTAACTTCTTGCTTTTTTGTGCTTAATTGGATGAGAAGGTAAAAACTTCTCGGTATAACATATCTCTTTGCCTTTTTGTCCAAGTGTGTTTGTTGGGTTTAGGTATGTTTTTGGTAATTATGGAAGAAAGCTTTTTTAGGTAATGATAGAATGAATTGGAATGGGGTAACAGTGAAATGAAATGAGTGTAGTTGAATACTTGTGTTAACTTTTTTATTGTACATTATGAATGCAATATTTAAATGAGTAAAGTTAAAATATTTTAAGATATTTAAAACTTAAATTAAATGAATAAATGAATGAAATATTGAATTATTAAGTATTATGAAACACATTGAAAATTAATTTTCCCTTATCACATTAATAAATCATTAAAATGACTACGTAACATAGAAGTAGTTTATATTAATTTGGTTTCGAAAATGGTATAAATTAAATTTTAAAGAAATAAAAATTTGAATAAAACAAAAATAATTTGAGACCAAGCACATTCTTAAATGATATGGAAGTTATGTTTAAAGTAAAAATGAGATTCAAAATTTGAAACCCTTTTTATTAGAAAAAATCAGTTAATTTTGAATTAAAAATTTGAAATTTAGAAGAATAACTTTGATAAAAAAGTCAGCAAAATATTTAAAATTAAATATTTTACATGTTAATTTTATTTACAAAGAAAACATAATAAAAAATCGAAGATAATTTAGTGGCTGCTAATGTTTTCACATTGATTTTCTTTTGCGTTGCTAATTTAATAATTTTTTGGTAATATTTTACGTATTGAAATATTTTTAACGAATAATATACTTAAGAAGTATAATGTATTTAAGATTTATGTTTGGTAAATTAAAAAATATATATGCTTATATTTTTAAAATTTATAGGTGTTTTTGAAAGTACTTAAAAAAATTTTTAAAAATTAATTTATATTTATCAAAATTAAAAAATCTAATATAATTTTGTCTATTAAATAATATCAAAATTTAATTTTTATATTAATATTTATTATAATATTTTTAAAATTTAAAAATCATTTCACCAAATATATTTATTATTATTTGTATTTATTAAAAATTATTTTTAATTTAATTTATTAAATATAAATATTATAACTTTTAAATATGATTAAAATAAAGTTAATCTTTCACCACAAAAAAGCGAAATGAAGTTAATCTAGTCGAGTTTGCATAGTAAGTAGTAGCATTAGCATTTTCAATAATCATGTAAGTAGTAGTAGCATTGGACTTAAAAAAAATTCTAATGGCCCAATATCTTTAAGGTTGCCATTTGCTTTACATCAATCAGCTACAAACTGATTACCTACTTTTAAAGCTATCCTTTCTTGACATTTTCCCTCTTTAAATATGGTTAATTTAGTCATTTCCCATTCAATAAAGAATAATTTTTTACTGAATAACTTTTCGTACACATGAACTTCATGTTCCATTTTCTGTCAGAGTACATGTGATAATTTTCCTAAATTATAAGGTCCCCAAACAAAGATAAAAAGAAACAAAATAATCAAAGCAAAATCTCAACACAAAAAAATTAGGAAAAAAAAATCTCAGTACATACCAAAAGAGGCAGAGTAGAGAGGCCAATAAGAGGGGGTAGCAGAGCAGAAAAGAGTTGCAGCGCAGAAAAAATGAGAGGAAGAGGCGGAGTAGATGGGTCGATTGGACAGGGGAGAGACGCCAATCATCCAGCAGCAACTCCAATTTCATTTAATTTAGTTTAATATATTATAAAAAGAAATATGATGAATGAAACTGGTAGAATATGTTGAATGTAACTTACTCAATTCATTCAATTCAAAGCAACAGTAATGCACATAACACATGTATTGACAATATGTAGAGATCACATTCAAGTAAAATCAAGAGTCAAATGTTCTGGTTTTAAGATTTTAGTAACGACAAGGATAATAGTTTGAGTTTCTTATAATTAAATTATCACAATATTCCAAGAATTTACAAGAGTATGTGTTTGAATATTTAGATCTATATTGACTGAAATCGTATGAGTCAAAAGTCAAAACTAAATGTCTTTGAAATGGTTGAACGGAAATCAATAAAAAAATTTTAACAAAAAACAACAAAACCAAAAGATACTATTTATAAAGGAGGGGGGACATGAAATAATTAGGAGAGCACACTAGCTAAACAAGTTGTATTTACCAAATTTAGTAATAAGTTTATTTTATTTTATTTGATAAAAACATGTAACTTTATTTCTCACGTAAAGTGAAAATTTCTCAAGTGGTAACTAAAGTAAAAGCTAGAATTCCCACTTATCTCAATTACTACAATGAAGTGTGTATGAAATTTATCAATTACTTTACCACTTACAAGGAATTTTTCATTTTAGAAAATCTCGAACCTTGATTGATGAATTACTAACTTTATTATCATTTTACAAGAGAAGAAAAAACATCTACTATCTACTTTGTGTTGGTAGGCATTTTAGCAATCAAGTGATTTAGGCGGATACATGGCTCAACGCCGGTGAACCCAAAAATCGTGAGTTTGTTGAACGGAAAGATTACTCAAATGCTTCATTCAAGTTCAAAAAAGTTGCCACCATCTGCTCCTACGCCACCACAGCCCTTCCAACTCTTCTAGGAGTTCCCGTAGACCATTGGAACTTATTACAAGAAATTGTTAGCAACTACCAACAATAAGTCAAATGACTTCGTTTCTTAAATTTTGAAACTATTTCACCCAATTTTTGGGGTAAACAATCAGCAATCCCTGGAACAATACCTGCCCAAAAATATATCAAGTAACAAATAAGATAAACAATAAATCTTTTTCAATTTGCTTGTGAGAAAGATAGTCATGCCAACATTATCAATTACCTTCAACCCAATACACTTGCTGGTCTTGCTTCAATTCTTCAGACAGTACGTTCTCTCACCCTCACCATTTCCATTCCCTTGCTGCTTCATTCTCAAGAAACATATTCAGTTAGAAAATTTAACCACTGAAGACTGGCCCACAGTGTAGCTGGGTTCAGAGGAAAGCTTATATACAAGCCACATGATGAAGATGGCTTCAACAACAAAACCAATCTAGCCAACATTCTTCCATCTACAAGTTGTGTCGGAAATATCTGCAATCAGTAATCATCTATGGTGGTGTCTATCAACACACCAAATATCCAATTAGCTATTCATGAGTATACTGATCATGTCAACTTAGAGTCAAGTATTTGGAATCAGATGACAACTTGCAGTTCAAGCATCCTTAACAGTTTTGTAAAAGCAGGAGAACACAATTATCAGAACCCGAAACATATTTCCAGATTAAACAATGATCATGATTTCAAAAAGGGATCATATCATGTTATTATCTCTCAGAATAAATTTCAGACTTCAAATCTTGCCAAACTTGAAAGCCAGATGGATGCTGATTTACATACAACCGTAAGAATAATTCCTCTGAGCATGCAACTATAGTGCTCAAAGCAAGCCTGGGGTGAACAACTCTATGGTCTCTAAGCCAATTATACATTGATAACCTAAGCTTAACTCTACAAAGTGTATAGGAGAGAAAAGATGGGAAATTGACTAAACTTGATATAGGATATCCTTCATTCACAAGATACTCAATTTTCGTGTTGATCATATCTGTGGTCTGATTAAGAATCTGAGGTGAAGCCTTAATCATTTCGCGAACATCCTTAACATCCAAGCCAGCATTAACAATAAAATCAAATCTCTCCTGAAGCTCATCTCCCTTACCTCTGAACAGCTTAAAAGCCTGTTTTATTCCCCCCGAGTTCTCTTCGTATCCAAGGCTCAACAAGAACTTTGTTTTCAAGAACTCTGTTTTCAGAGCCCTTGTTTCCTTATCCTCAGGATAAGGCTGAATTTTCTTCCCCACAGCCCAATTCTGCATCCCTTCTGGATTATCCTGCACTAACTTACAGAGCCTTTTCTTGCCAACATTCAAGCTACTGAGCAAACTACTACTTTTCTTAATAGTGAATGAACCCATCAGCAAGGAATGAGACTGGAAAATCTTCCCAATCTCTGCAGCATGCATATCGATATCAGACAGGAACGTAAAACACTTGTGCAAATTCGACAGAAACATCAACACCCCAATTTGCGGAAACTCGACAAAAATTATAGCTATCTGGTCCAAGGACAACCCTAATTTCACCAAGAACCCAATGAGGGACAATGCCCAAACTCCAGAATCCTCAAAAACAACAAAAGGGTGCTGGCCAATCATCTCACCCAACAATTTCTCGTCACTGTAAACCTTCTCAAGCAAGCACAAGAGCTCATGCATAACCCCAAAATTACAGCTACTCTCATCCAACAACTGCTCCTCAATCCAAGTACTACCCTTTTCTTCACCAACAAGATGGTTTAACTTCTTCAAAACCTTCACAAGATAAAGGTTAACATCCCCAACCAAAACCCTAGGGTTCAAAGAAATCACCTTTACCAAAGTTGAAGAAGCAACACCAAGCTCTTCATAATTCTGAAACTTGGACACCAGAACCCCACTTTCATATCGAAAAACTTGAGGTGAATCCTTGAAGATCTTCCCCATTTTGTTCCTGGGAACACCATAGTTACACAGAGTATGGTAATTCTCCATCAACACAGTGTCATCGTTGATGAACATCATGTCCCTTGGAAGAAGGTGCAAGTATTCAAAAGGCTTCAAACCTGTACTCTCAAAGAATGGTTCAAACTCGTTAATTGGATGGTAACGGAGGTAACGCGAGATCGATTTCTTGACGTCGCTGGCAGCAGTGTCGTTCTTCTGAAGAACCTTCCTCAGAATATCGTCGAGGAAAAAGGGCGAGTTTTTGCACATGTTGTCTGCGTCAAGGAACTGCAAGCTCCTTGTGGAATGAAGGTACTCGAGCAATGCGGCTTGTGCTTCCCTTCTGACCTTCGAGGGGAACTTGAAATCACAGTTTTTTTGTGCGGATTGGGGTGCAGATTTGGCGCTGTGGAATCTAGGGTTTTGTGAAGGTTTAAGGCAAGTATGGGAAATTTTGGAGATGAAGTGTGTTAATTGGAATTTCCGGAAATGGGACATAATGGGTATCGATGGTTTTTGAAATGGAGGGGTTTTGAGTGTTAATGGTTGTAGCTTGACGTGTTATGAGTTACGACAAGGTTCTGAAAACCGAACTGGTTTAGCTACTAGTTCCCTAGTACACTGCTACAACCAAAATAACTGTTTTATAATAAAATAATAAATAAAATATAAATAAAGACACTAAAACATAATTATAATATAATATAAACTTTAAAATGTCATCCAAATTAAAAGTACTACATCAATCACAATGTTATAATCTCATCCAAACACAAACTCAACAATTAAAAATCACAACAATTATACAAATTAACAATCACAAGATCAAAACAACACCACAACAACAATAATTTATCAAATTAACAAATTACCAAGTTCAAGAACATGAACTCAGATCAGAATAATTATTCAAATTAATAATTGGGCAAAAACACAACAATCTAGCAATCACATGGTCGAAGAACAGCACCCCAACAACAATTTATCAAATTACCAAATTAACAAGATCAAGAACATGAACTAAGATCCGAATAATTGTTCAAATCAACAAGGCAAAAATACAGCAACCTAACAAACACATGGTCAAAGAACAGCACCTCAACAACAATTTATCGTATTACCAAATTAACAATATCAATAACATTAACTCAGATCAGCATCACATCAACAATTAAAACCAAGGCTGCGAGAACCAAGCAGGTCATTGAACCGGTCAAGTGACTAGTTCAATAGTTTAATGGTCCAACCAGAGTGAAACCATAGTTGAACCCATTTAATTAAATATACAATACTCATCACATCCGCAACAAAAATTTAGAATAAAATAATTTCAGCAATAACTTTTAATAATCAAGTAATCAGCAACAATGAAAAAAAAACATACACAAAAACTCAAACTATTAGCAACAAAGAATTCACAATCACAAAAAATTCAACAAAGATTTCTAATCAAGTATTTAACAACAAAAAATCAGAATTAAAAAAACAAAAAACTCAGCATCCAAAGCTAGAAAATCCAAAAACAGTAAAACTAAGCAAAGAATTCAAACTCAGCGTCCAAACTAAACTCAGAATCACATCAGCAACCACACAACTCAGAATCTAGTACACAAACTCAACTCAGAATCTTAAAAATTGAAACTGAAGAAGCAGTGGCTTACCGGAGACACGGCCAGGGAGGAACGGCTGTGACAGAGTGAGCTTGGACAGAGAGTGAGCTCGGAAGAGGATCAGTTCGCGATGGCGAGGCTCCAGGCAGAGATTCATGGAGAGAGAGGACGCGCTTGAAGAAGATCGAGCAACCGTTTGCGACCGACGAAAACAGGGCCCACGAGCAACGGTTTGCGACGGCGAGGAGAAGATCCACGGCGGCAAAAGAGTCCACCGCGGCAGAGAGGGACTTTCACACTTCGCAGTGAGCGAGAGAGATGGCTCGAAGACAGAGACGACGAGTTCAGGGCGGCCGACGACGACGAGGACAGAGCGGCCACGCGAGGAGAAAGGATCCAGGAGAAGAGGGACGAGCAGACCTACGAAAGGCGAAGATAGCAACCGCTGGTCGTCACCTCCGACGCCGATAGTGGTGGGGGCTGATGAAACGTGTTTTGGGTGATGGTGGCTGGGTGGCTGCTGCTCAGGGTTTAGGGTTGGGTTTGGTTTGTGAACGAAAGAAGGGGAGGGGTGCTTCTGTTGGGCGTTTTTCTTTTTCTTCTTTTGTTTTTTAAAAAAATTAGAGGAGCCAAACAGGGTGCCTAAAATGGGGCCGGTTCCGACGATTTAACCGGTAGTTTTTTTAAGGCGATTCTCTGCCTCAACTAAAATTTTAAAGGGTAAAGTATTGTTTTTGTCCCAACGTTTGGGGTAAGTCTTAAAGTTGTTCTTAACGTTTCAATTGTCCTATTTAAGTCCTTAATGTTTCAAAATTGACTCAATGTTATCCTACCGTTAGCATCCATTAACAGAATTGACGACGGGACAAAATTGAGACGATTTTGAAATATTTGGGACTTAAATAGGACGAAAACATTAGGGACAAAAACGATACATAAAAATAAATTTTAATTTAATTTTATCTTTCAATAATATTAATTTTTTACTTTACATAGTATTCAATTCATCAATTGTTTTTTAATTACATCTAAATAAATTACACTTAATCACATTACTTTTTTTTAAATAAATTTATTTTTTTATAATTTTAAAGAATTTTGATATATTAGAGACAAAAGGTATAATTTATATTTTATTGTATATATATTATTTTTTCTTTTCTGTAAGTTTATATACTAGTCATTTTACAAATATTTCATGATAACTAAAAATCTTTAAGAGTAAAATTATAAAAAAATTAATTTATTTAAAATGAAAGTAATATGATTAAGTGTAATTTACTTATATGTGATTAAAAAATAATTGAATACTATGTATAGTAAAAAATTGATATTATTGAAGGGTAAAATTAAAATTTATTTCTATATATCATTTTTGTCTCCAATGTTTTCGTCCTATTTAAGTCCCTAATGTTTCAAAATTGTTTCAATTTTGTCCCGCCGTCAATTCTATTAACGGATCCCTAACGGCAGGACAATATTGAGTCACTTTTAAAACATTAGAAACTTAAATAGAACGATTGAAACGTTAGGAACAACTTTAAAACTTAAAAAATAATACTTTACTCAATTTTAAAAATTGAACCGATCATCAAGTTTTTTTAGTTACATCTTTATACGGTAGTTTAACTAAAATAATTGTTTTATAATAAAATATAAATAAATACATAAAAATATAATTATAATCTAATATAAATTTTAAAATATTATTTAAATTAAAATTATTATATTCATATCTAAAATATTACTAATCGGTAACAGATTTAAAAAATTTTAATAATAGAAAAAAATAATATATAAAATAATAAAAATTTAACATAAATATATTTAAATATTAAAAATTTAAAATATATTAGTCAATTTTTAAATAATTTAATTAACACATCAAAAAGTATATTAATTTAAAAATATTTTTTTTGTCAAATATCTTTTATGTCCATCAATTTACATTTTATTGATTATTTTTTATATAATACAAAAAATCATAGCTCAATAATTAAAGAATCTATAAAAAAATATATAAGATTCAAAAAAGAAACACAAAAATAATTACGAAAAAATAAAAATTTAATTCAAACAACCATATTTTTTATATATAAATATAAATAATATCTTTTTTCTATTAATTAATTATTTAAATATTTTTTGCCATTTAATTGCATAATTGACACTATAATATTCATGGTAAAAAAAAAATTGATGAAAATAATTATTATACATAATACCAAAACTAAATTAAATAAATAGTAAAAATAAATAAACGATATATAATATATATTATCTCAATTAAAATAAAAAATTATTAAATACTAACTGTCTCATTTTTATTGAGAAAATAAATTTAATTTTAGATAATTAACTAATTAAATTATTATTATTATTTAATCAAGCATATTTATTTTTCTAATATAAATAGATTAAATTTATATAATTCGATCATTTTTATCATTGTATTGTTATTTAATAACCTAGATTTTTTACATATTTATTTAAAAAAAAATAAATAGGGGAAAACCTATTATTTTAAGGGGATATTGTATACTTATGTATATGCTTATTATTTGTTTATAAAAATTTAATGGGGGCAATTGCCCCCACACACTTTTAAATAAATCTGTCCCGGTAATATCAGCAACTCAATAACAAGAAACAAGGACAATCTTAATCACAAGGATCACAACAATAATATTTTAATAATTAAACAAAAACAAAATCTGAATAGAAAATTCAACAATCCAACGACAAAAAACAAGGATAATCTCAATCTCAAAGATCACAACAACAACATTAACAATTTAACAAATTAATAATTTGAGAATACAACAATTCAATAATCTTCATGACAACAATGGGTACATAGCAATAACAATTTAGCAAATAAACAAAAATAAGATCTGAATAAAAAATTCATCAAATTAAATCGCAATAACCTAATAATTTAGCAAATTAAAACAATAACAAACTAACAATTTAGCAAATTATCAACTTAATAAGTTTAAGAACAGAAAATCACAATCAAAATAAAAACAAATTAAAGACAACAGAACAACAACACAAGAACAATTAGCAAATTAACGAGTTTACAATAACCGTTAAAACAATAAATAGAGAATAATTGAACAATTAAAATAAAGATCAACACACTAAAAAAAACACCAAATTAACAAATTATAGCAAATTATAAGACAACAACAACACTAATTAAAATTTAAAAGAAAGTATACCAATAGAAACAATTGAAATTTACACAGCAACAACACAAACAATTAAATCACAATAACACAATAAAAAATTACATAGTAGCAACAAACTATTTCAAAGATTAACAAGAATTATCAAGGTATCAATCTTTTAATATAATTCTTTTTAGCACAGTACAACAAAAAAAAAAACAGAGTACAATACAGCACAGTAGCAATGAGCAGAGTTAATCATTCAATAATTTTATCTGAGTAGCACTAGCAATAGCAGAATTCTAATCCAAAGAATAAAGAATAAAGAACGAAAAATTCAAAAACAAAAACGAAGAAACAAATTTAAGTAGCACTAGCAGAATCCTAAAACCTTCATTGTGACTTCTGAGCAGAAGGGCAGAAGTGCGACAGAGACGAAGTCCAGGCAACGAGCACGACTCAAAGATGGTGGTGCCTGAGCGTGATGGAGAGGAACAGGAGCACGACAGAGCAGACAAAGACCAAGGACTGACGCCAAGCTCAAGGAAGAAGGTGTGATTCTTGAATGAGAAAGAAGAGCAGACAACCAGATAACGACGGCAGTGCCTGAGCGCGACGGACGACAATAGCCCTTACGATGGTGGTGGTGGAGAAGCTAGGGTTTCAGAGTTTCAACTGAGAAGAGGGAAGGAAGGGATTATAATGCTCTTTCTTTGTTTAAGTTCAACACATGGTTGTTTCTTGCAAACTGGCTAGGTCCCAATTCAGTCCAATTGATCGTTTTCGGCTTGTTTAACGGTCCACAAATGATTTTTTGAATTGCAGTTTTCTCTTTACAATCGAATCGCAGAGGCGTCCGATTTTCAGTCGGACTAATTCGACCAGCCGGTCCTGTTTTCAAAATTATGAAATCAATTGAATCGGCCAGAGGACTGATTCCCGATTAATTCGATCGAATCGGATGGTCCGATTTAGTTTTCAGAACCTTGATTAAAATAATTAAAACCAAGAGAGAATAGCAAAACAGAACTAGAATAGTAACCAAAATACAAGAAAGAACAAGAGCAAGAAAAAAAAAATCACCTTTCACATTTTTTAAACTAAAAAAGATGATGCTGGTAGGGGTGTTCAAAACTAATCCGAAGCGAACAAAACCGATCAACTGAACCAAAAAAACTGAAAACCGAACAAACTGAAAATTGAAAAATCACGTTTTGCTGTTTTTCCTGCAATTCGGGTCAGTTTTTGGTTCTGACACTAAAAATCCTAACCGAAACGGTTCACAAAAAAACCCTGACAAAACCATTAAACCAATCCCCAAAATCAGATAACCAAAACCTAGCACATTCTCAAACCTCCCCCCCCCCCAAAAAAATAGAAATGCCAACGGGTCTCCATAGGGGCGGGGACATGCCCCCCGCCCCAATATCTGTCCCTGTCCCCGCCCCGTCCCCATGACGAGTAACAGAGACCCCGTATCTGCCGGGGACCTGGGTCTCTGCGGACTTTTGTAAAAATTAATAAAAATTAAAAAATAAAAAAATTAGAGAAAATCAAAGATAATCCTCACTTGTCATTACAAACATAATATCCATAGTCTTTAAAGACTTAAATAGCAATAACAGCAAACATAAACATCCAAACATATCCATAAACAACTAAATATTACATAAACAACCAACCATATTCATAAACAACCAAATAAAGTTCATGACATCATAAAAACATAATTCCACCATCTCAATCTTCCTTTCATCTCGTAATGGTAGTGATGGTAGATTACGACTTACTTGAATCCTACATCGACAAGAAAACAATTTAAAGTTAAAATCATATAATAACTCAATAAGTCAATAATATAAAAACATAGTGTGTTATATGTAATTTAATAGTTTACTTACGTCAACATCTCCTTCAATGTTATGAATTGTGTAGCACTCAAATCCTATGTTAGTTGTGGTGCCAAGTTCATTCCAAAGCCAATCTTGATTATACATTAGAGCCTCTAATGTGTCCGGACGCAACCTACTACGATGTGGCGTAACAAATCGACCACCCGTACTAAATGAAGATTCAGAGGTAACAGTAGAGATATGAATCGCCAAAAAATCCCTAGCAATAACTTGCAAAGTAGGAAACTTCGCTCCATTTGACTTCCACCAATTTAAGATATCAAAATCGTGTTCAATTTGTGGTACCAGTCTCTTTTCAAAATGATAATCCAACTCAATCTTTGTATCAATAAATGCGGATTCCTCACTTACATGTGCAGCAAAATCAACTTGCTAATCTTCATGAGTGAACTTCCTCCCCTTTGAACTTGAAGGAATTGATGGTGGTGGCAGCATATCTAATTGAGCATCTTGGTCTCTCTCCCTTCCCTTTGTTGCATATTCTAAAACTAAATCTTGCACTACCCTTTTGACTTGACCAATTACAACACATGCCTCCGTCTCACCATATATTTTACGAAAAAAGAAATTCAATAAATACATCTTGTACCTAGGATCCAAAAGAGTGCCAATAGCCATAACTGTATTAATCACACCCCAATACTTTTCAAACTTAGTTATCATACTAGTAGCCATCATTTCAATTATCTTATTTCCACAATTTTTTCACTCCATCAAAGCCAACTTAATCACACAAACCTTAGAAAAATAAAGATTTGATGTAGGATAAGTTGTTCCAGAAAATAATTCAGTCACATCAAAAAATACCCTCAATCTTTGAAAAATCTCATCCGCCATATCCCAATCCTTCTCACTAGGCAAAGATTTATATTGACTCTAATTCAGTCACATCAAAAAATACCCTCAATCTTTGAAAAATCTCATCCGCCATATCCCAATCCTTCTCACTAGTCAAAGATTTATATTGACTCTCACGCAATGACAATCTTTCAAATACATCTCTATACATAATTGCAACTTCAAGCATAAAAAATGTTGAATTCCACCTAGTTTTACAATCAAGACAGATTTTTTGTGTAGGGTATTTTAAGTTGCGCACATGTTTCCTTAAATTTTTCTTCTCTTTTAGGTGTTGCAGTCCAATAATGAACACTATTCCTCACCCTTTCAATAGCATGTGAAATAAGTTGTAACTCATTCTTGACAATCAAATTTAATATATGCGCACAACATCGCATGTGAAATAATTTACCACCCAAGATAAAGTTTCTATGTGACATTTTAGTCAAAATATTCTCAATCATAACATCATTAATACTGCAATTATCAATAGTCAAAGTGGATACCTTCCTATCAAGATTCCAATCCATCAGACAATCCACAAGAACCTCTGAAAGTACCTCAGCCGTGTGGGGAGGCGACACATATATAAACCTGTAATGATAATTTAGTACAATTATAAATAAGACAGCTTTGCAATTGTACACAAGAACATATCGCAATTACATAAACAAGTGATGTGGAATTTAAACCACAAACTTACCGGCAAGTGCACCGGGTAATACCAAGTAGTACCTCAAGTGAATGAGAGTTGATCCCACGAGGATTGATGGATTAAGCAACAATGGTTAAGTGATTTACTTAGTTAGGCAAACAGAAAATGGTGTTTTGAGTTCAATTGCATTAAACAGTAAATTTTGAATATCAGAAAACAAGCAGTAAACAAGTTATGAATAATATATGGAGAAACAGTTAAGGCTTCAGAGTTATCTATTTTTCGGATTGACTTTTCTTACTAACTATTTTAATCATGCAAGATTTAATTCATGGCAAACTATATGTGACTAAACCCTAATTCTTAGACCTTTTTAGTTTCCTCTAACCTTCATTAACCGCCAATTCCTTGGTCACTTAATTCCAATTAGAGGGTGAATTTCAATTCTAGTTTATATGCCACAGAAATCCTAATTACCCAAATATAAGAAGATTATATGTCACGTATCCCGTTAAGTCCAGATAATTAGTGATTTAGGAGAATATATTTTCAAGCTGTTGTTCAAGTAAAGAGTTTTTCCAAGTTATACAAGAACTCAATTAGAACCAAGGTCATACTTCCGTTCCACCCAAATTCATAAGATAAAGAATGAAAACAATTCTTGAAATAAAAATCAGTACATTAATTAAAATAGAAAAATAATAGTATCAATCCATACAACAGATAGAGCTCCTAACCTTAACAGTGGATGTTTAGTTACTCATGGTTCAGAGAGAAAAACTAGGATTCGTAAAAATTGTAAAGTGCAGAATGAGGTTTGAGAAGAGATTCTCCCGAAGGGCTGATTTTTTTTCCTTTTATATCTAATCCTAATTAATGTAAAATATATTTCCTAAACTAAATAATATTTCTTTTTCTAATTATAAATAAAATAAAAGTTTAACCAAAATAAATTAATTGATTTTCATAGCCTTTGGAACACATTAGGGACCACTCGTGGAGGAGGCAGTGGCTAAACTTGTGCTTTTTCTTGAGTCCACACTGAACTTGGGAATTTTCAAGTTCAGCGTGGAGTGGTGCGCGTAACTTCCTTTGGTGCGTTGAGTTGACACTGAACTTGAGAAAGCTCAAGTTCAGCGTGAAGGAGGCCGTGTGAAATTTATTGGAACTCTTCATGTTGACGCTGAACTTGAAGAACTTCAAGTTCGGCGTGGAGGAGGCAGCAAGAATTCTTCACTCTCTCCATTCTCTAGCCTTGACTTAAACTCCGTGAAATTCGTCCAAACTGCTACCTAAAATAAACAGAATTGCACACAACTCAAAGTAGCATTCATAGTGGCTAAAATGCATCAAATCTTGATTAAACTTAACAATTCAAGTGCAAATTCACTAGGAAAAGATAAAAAAGATGCCCACGCATCAACAAGACAGCTTTGCAATTATATAAACATTCGGAAGAACCTATAATGATAATATTATTACCTCACAAGACAGCTTTGCAATTTCCAAGAATCATCAATGTAATGAGCCGTGATAGCCATATAACCTTTGTTTTGGTTGCTTGTTGTCCACATATCAGTCGTAATTGCAACTCGACTTTTATTACGCTCAAGAACATTTATTGTCTTCGATCTTTCATCATTGTAGAGCTTCAAGATATCACTCTTTAAAGTGTTGCGAGTAATCACCTTGAAGAGAGGATGCAAAGCATTGCAAAATCGTCGAAGCCCAATGTGGTCCACAATAGATAGCGGATACTCGTGAAGACAAACCATATATAACTGATAACTCGACGGCCTCGACACCTTCATGGAGCGACCGAGCCACTCAGGGGGTCTGGGGTGGGAGGCGGCGCTGAAGGACCAGAGGGTGGAAGGCGGCGGGCGACGGTCGGCGGTCGGCGGTCAACGGGAAGGAGACAGGAAGGGATGAGGATTTGAGGAGGAGTAGAGACGAGACTTAGTTCAGTTCTCGCTCTCTGTCTCTCTAAAGCAGCTAAGCAGGGATAGGGGAATTTGACGGCTAGGGTTATGTTCAAATGGCTCATATATATATATATATATATATATATATCTTAGGGCATTTTTGTCTTTTCACACAAATGGGGATTTAACGGGTCTCCACAGGACGGGGACCTCTACCCCCGCCCCGTTTATTAACGGGGCCCCGTCCCCCGTCCCTGCGGGTAGAAATTACCTCCCATACCTGCTCCCCGATGGGTAAATCCCCACGGTACCCGCTCCTCTGGAAATTTTTGCCATGCCTACCCCCAAAACTAGATAACCTAACGAAGAAACTTCAAGCCCCAGCGTTGAACCCCTTCCTCTCAGCACCGTCATCATCCACAATCGATAGCACCATCGTCCTCCACAGTCGACTGCACCGTCATTGACTCACTGAACATGACCCTTGCGGACAACACCCACAACACCGTTTTCGTCGTTGCAGACAGCACCCATAGCCCCATCTCCTCCACCCCATCTCTCTCGGCGTACTAGGGAGGTTTAGGAGCTGCCATCGTCTTCGCGTAGAGCAGTCACCGAGTCAGATATGAAGCCTTCGAGTCATGTATTCAATTTCTGTTTAATGTATTTTTAGTGTATTTGTTGCTGATTATTGTTCATTGTTCGATGTATTTATTGTTGATTTTTTAAAATTGCTAATAATTTTATTTTGTTATGTTTCTACTTCTATTTTTCTAATTATTTGTTTAGTGTATTTGTTCAATGTATTTGTTGTTGATTTTTGAAATTGTTAATAATTTTATTTTGTTGTATTTCTGCTTTTGATTTTTATTTTTTAATTATTTATTTAGTGTATTTATTCAATATATTTGTTGTTCAATGTATTTGTTTATGTAGTTAGATATCAGTTGAAATCAAAATATGAGCGACACCGAAGGAGCAATAGGAGCTGTTGCTCTTACGAGCTCCTCATAGAAATTGCTCTTACGAGCTCCTCATAGAAACACAAAAAAACTTGCTAACAGAGGTCGAGAAAAGAGACTGGTTGTTAAAGAAACTCTTGTTGAAATGCTGGAGTTCAAACATGCGACAGAGAAGTAGCTCAGATGAGGGCTGAATAATAACAGAAGCATGACAATACTGCGGCAAAAGCTCCACAAAAAAGGCAGAAGCTTGGTGATAACAAAGGGCTGGAGGCTTGGAGCTCGAACAAGGGACGGAGAGGGAGCACAGCGATGAAATCACAATGATACAAAGGCGGAGGAAGCTCAAAACATACGGGGACGTGTGACAAACAGGGGGTGGAATAGACGATGATGACAACGGAGCAGGTGACGACGCTGGACAATGTGGACGGCGGAGCTAAGGCAATGGCAACGATGGCTGGCAGCTTGAAGAAGGGCGAGCTAGTGAGTAGATGGAGGGTTAGGGGGCCTGCCTCTACATTCTCGAAGATGAAGGGAGGGGTATGGGACTATGGGTTGAGAAAAAAATTTTCGGTTTTCTTTCTTTTTTTTTTCGAAAAAATTAGTGAAACGACATCCTAGTTCCTCATTTCTCAAAATTTAGTGGGGTTCAGTTCAATTGAACCGACAGATTTTCAGCCATTTTACTCGTTTTATCGTATATTTATAATTTATACAATAATATTAAAGGAAATGAGGCATTAATGACTCATTATTCCTCCAACAGAATTGATTAAAATTCTAGCATTTTATTGCTTGGCACAAAAGTTCCAAGCCTGATTCAAATGCAATCTCTAAAGCAACCGAATTTTGCTTTTAGAGATCCAATCACTTGCACTAAAAGCAAATATACAAGTAATCTTTACAATTTTTTTATGGTCTTGGATTAAATAATTATTTTTAATGAAATATAGCTAGTTATTGATATGAATAAAATAACAAGATTATTTGGACCAATAGAAATAACAAAATGGGATATTTGTATATAAAATCCTAAACTGAATCATCTGAAATTCAGGCCCAAAGGTTGAACTATTCAAAACAACGCGTAATGGTGAAGGTGGTATGCATAGGTTTTGGATCAATGTGGTCCAATATGATGAGTTCACATTTCAATTTAATGATGAATCATATGAAATTAAAATTTAAGTGGTCCTCCAACTCTTCTAGGAGTTCCCATAGACCATTAGAACTTATTACAAAAAATTGTTAGCAGCTACCAATAATAGATTATATGACTTCTTTTCTTAAATTTTGAAACTACTACACCCAATTTTGGGGGTAAATAATCAGCAATCACAAGAACAATACCTGCTCAAAAAATATCAAGTAACAAATAACATAAAACAATAAATCTCTTTCAAATAACAAATAACATAAAACAATACCTGCTCAATAAATAAACAAGGAGATTAAGGAATGAGTCCACCTTAGTGAGGGTGGCGTCTTCCTCTTCTTGAAGAACCAATGGTGCTTTTGAGCTCCTCTATGTCTCTTCCTTGTCTTTCTTGCTCCTCCCTCATAGCTCTTTGATCTTCTCTAATTTTATGGAGGATGATGGAGTGCTCTTGATGTTCTACCCTTAATTGTCCCATGTTGGAACTTAATTCACCTAGGGAAGTGTTGATTTGTTCCCAATAGTTTTGTGGAGGAAAGTGCATCCCTTGAGGCATCTCAGGGATTTCATGGTGAGGAATTTCCTCATGCTCATGTTGAGGTCCATGCTCTCTTGTTTGCTCCATCTTTTTCTTAGTGATGGGCTTATCCTCTTCAATGAGGATGTCTCCCTCTATGTCAATTCCAGCCGAATTGAAGAGGTGGCAAATGAGGTGAGGAAAGGCTAACCTTGCCAAAGTGGAGGACTTGTCAGCCACCTTGTAGAGTTCTTGAGGTATAATCTCATGAACTTCCACTTCCTCCCCAATCATGATACTATGGATCATGATGGCCTGGTCTATAGTAACTTCAGACCGATTGCTAGTAGGAATTATTGAGCGTTGAATGAACTCCAACCATTCTCTAGCTACTGGTTTGAGGTCAAGCCTTCTTAGTTGAACCAGCTTGCCCTTTGAGTCAATTTTCCATTGAGCTCCTTCCACACATATGTCCATGAGGACTTGGTCCAACCTTTGATCAAAGTTGACTCTTCTAGTGTAGGGGCGTGCGTTTTCTTCCATCATTGGCAAGTTGAACGCCAGCCTTACATTTTTCGGACTGAAATCTAAGTAGTTCCCCCGAACCATGGTGAGCCAAGGCTTTGGATTCGGGTTCACACTTTGATCATGGTTCCTAGTGACCCATGCGTTTGCATAGAACTCTTGAACCATTAAGATCCCGATTTGTTGAATGGGGTTGGTTAGAACTTCCCAACCTCTTCTTTGGATCTCAAGTCGGATCTTCGGATACTCATTCTTTTTGAGTTTGAAAGGAACCTCTGGGATCACTTTCTTCTTGGCCACAACTTCATAGAAGTGGTCTTGATGGACCTTAGAGATGAATCTCTCCATCTCCCATGACTCAGAGGTGGAAGCAATTGCCTTCCCTTTACTCTTTCTAGAGGTTTCTCTGGCCTTAGGTGCCATAAATGGTTATGAAAAAACAAAAAGCAATGCTTTTACCACACCAAACTTAAAATGGTTGCTCGTCCTCGAGCAAAAGAAAAGAGAAAGAAGTAGAAGAAGAAGAAAAATGGAGGAGATAGAGGGAGAAGGTGGATTCGGCCAAGGGGAAGAAGAGAGGGTTGTATTGTGTGAAAATGAAGAAGGAATGAGGGGTTTATATAGGAGTGGGGAGGGGTTAGGGTTCGGCCATTTAGGGTTGGGTTTGGGAGGGAAATTATTTTGAATTTAAAGGTAGGTGGGGTTTTTGGGGAAGAGAGTTATGAAAAGGTGTGAAGAGGAGAGAAGAAGTAGGTGGGGATCCTGTGGGGTCCACAGATCCAGTGGGGCCAAGGACTTTAATCATCCCTGCTCCAATTAGGCGTGTAAACGCCCTCTGTAGGCAATCCTGGCGTTTAACGCCAGATTGCAGCATGTTTCTGGCGTTAAATGCCACTTCCATGCTTGTTTTGGGCGTTCAACGCCAGTCTGCAGCATGTTTCTGGCGTTGAACGCCAGTTTTTCTCTGGGGTGCATTCCTGGCGTTTAAACGCCAGAATGCTGCTTGTTTCTGGCGTTTAACACCAGTTTCATGCTCTATTCTGGCGTTAAACGCCAGCCAGATGCTCCTTACTGGCGTTTAAACGCCAGTAAACCCTTCCTCCAGGGTGTTCTGTTTTCAATGCTGTTTTCAGTAGTTTTTGTGACCTCACATGATCATCAACCTAATAAAACATGAAATAACAATAGAAAATAAATAAATATAATTAGATAACATTGGGTTGCCTCCCAACAAGCACTTCTTTAATGTCAATAGCTTGACAGTGAGCTCTCATGGAGCCTCACAGATGTTCAGAGCATTGTTAGAACCTCCCAACACCAAACTTAGAGTTTGACTTTGGGGGCTTTGGTTGACTCTGCAGTGAGAGAAGCTTTTCATGCTTCCTCTCCATGGTTACAGAAGGAGATCCTTGAGTTTTAAACACAAGGTTGTCCTTATTCAGTTGAAGGATCAATTCTCCTCTGTCCACATCAATCACAGCTCTTGCTGTGGCTAGGAAGGGTCTTCCAAGGATGATGGATTCATCCTCATCCTTCCCAGTGTCTAGGATTATGAAATCAGCAAGGATGTAAAGGCCTTTAACCTTTACTAGCACATCCTCTACTTGTCCATAAGCCTGTTTTCTTGAGTTGTCTGCCATCTCTAATGAGATTCTAGCAGCTTGCACCTCAAAGATTCCCAGTTTCTCTATTACAGAGAGTGGCATGAGGTTTATCCCTGACTCAAGGTCACATAGAGCCTTCTCAAAGGCCATGGTGCCTATGGTACAAGGTATTAAGAACTTTCCAGGATCCTGTTTCTTCTGAGGCAATGTCAGTTGATCCAGATCACTCAGTTCATTGATGAGCAAGGGAGGTTCATCTTCCCAAGTCTCATTACCAAATAATTTGGCATTCAGCTTCATGATTGCACCAAGGTACTTGGTAACTTGCTCTTCAGTGACATCTTCATTCTCTTCAGAAGAAGAATACTCATCAGAGCTCATGAATGGCATAAGGAGGTTCAATGGAATCTCTATGGTCTCTAGATGAGCCTCAGATTCCTTTGGTTCCTCAGAGGGAAACTCCTTGTTGATCACTGGACGTCCCAGGAGGTCTTCCTCACTGGGGTTCACGTCCTCTCCCTCCCTTGTAGGTTCGGCGATGATGGTTAAATCAATGGCCTTGCACTCTCTTTTTGGATTCTTTTCTGTATTGCTTGGGAGAGTACTAGGAGGAGTTTCAGTGACTCTTTTACTCAGCTGGCCCACTTGTGCCTCCAAATTTCTAATGGAGGACCTTGTTTCATTCATGAAACTTAAAGTGGCCTTAGATAGATCAGAGACTATAATTGCTAAACTAGATGGATTCTGCTCAGAATTCTCTGTCTGTTGCTGAGTGGATGATGGGAAAGGCTTGCTATTGCTAAACCTATTTCTTCCACCATTATTAAAGCATTGTTGAGGCTTTTGTTGATCCTTCCATGAGAGATTTGGGTGATTTCTTCATTAAGCAGCATTGCTCCTGATTCTTTCGCTAACTCCCATGTCTTTTGGTTTTCCAGCAGTTGTTTATCCAAATTTATATTCTCATTACTACTGTCCTCGTCATCGTTGGCATGTCCTTGTTCCCCTTCATGGTTGTCTCTGTCTCTGTACACCTCCTCCACATTCTGAACCGGCAAATTTCTGTTGCTAAACGAACCAGTTCCTAGGCCTGCTTTCGCTAGATCTGTATTAGCACCACCAACTGTTTGATTATGAGCATCATTACTGTGTCCTTCATCAGTTCCTATGTTCACGTTCCCGTTGGTGTCCTCGTCCCCTTGAATCTCCTCCAAAACCGTCACAAGCCCCTCCACCCTGTCAATCTATTTTTCTAACCTATTAGCCCCTGCCACTACCGATTTAGCTCCTCTGACAGCCTTCTTCTCCCCAGTAGCAGTGCCCATACCCGACGGCCAACCAGCGGACATTGGAGTTACGTCACTCGAGGTCAGCCTCCTCCTCAAGCTTCTTCCACCGTCGGACGCAGGGTAGCCTTCTTCTTCATCGCGTACGGGTTCATTGCACTGCTCCGATTCCTCCTCTTCCAACCTACAGAAGTGTCGCCGTGCTCCATCACCTGCAGCATACATGCCTCGGCTGCCTCTCTCCTCTACTTTTCCGAAACTGTTGCCATGGACCTCCAACACGCTAAGTCTCCCTAACGGCGCAGATGGAGCGCCAGCCTCGGAGCGGGTCCGTTTGAGCAGCCTAACCCGGCCCACATCAGCACGGTCCAATCCAGGATTACAAGTACTGGTGCCCATCTTCCCATATGTTAAAGAACTTGGGCCTCCTTGGCCCAACACACTATTTTTGAGTTCATTGGTGGCCCGTCTAGCAGCTCTCATGCAAGTATCAGTATTTTTACCACTTAGCAGCCCATTATTATCATAGGTATAGCTCCACGGGATGGTGATCTCCGAATCTGTTTCATTACTCTCTTCTAATCCCACAAAACTTACCAAGCCATCAATATTATCATAAATTTTCTGATCCGTTACCAAATTTCTTTGATTGAGCTTTAAATTGTCATTACTCCATGATAAACCCATATTTCATGAGTTCTTTTGTGCTTAATTAGAGTGATTTATTCAACTCTTCACCTACTTATTCACATTAATTGCATAGTTTTACTTTTCCTTCCTCATTATGTCATATAATGAAAAACATGTTTTCTAAGCTTTAAAAATTAATTATTTTAATTACCTTTATTTCCATTCGATGCCGTGATTAGTGTGTTGAGTAGGTTCAGATTTTCTAAAGGCAGAATGACTTAAAGGATGAAAAAGGAAACATACTAGAATGGAAGGAAGAAGCAAAACGGAGCTTTAAGGAAACTGGTATCCACGCGATCGCATGGATGACGCGATCGCGTGCCAAGCACAAATCAGCAGCGACGCGGCCGCATGACTGACGCGACCGCGTGCCTTAAGCAGAATACATATGACGCGGTCGCATGACTGACGCGACCGCGTGGCAAGGAAAAGCTCCAAATGACGCGACCGCGTGACCCACGCGGACGCGTGACAGAGGCCACGCACCAGAAATTACAGAATACGCCCCCAGCGAATTCTGAAGCCCTTTTTGGCCCAGATCCAAAGTACAAACAGCATAGACCAGAGGTTATAAAGTGTGGGAATGCTTCCATTCAAAGAGAGCTCGCATATTTTCACCTTTCAATGATTTAGATTTAGTTGAGAGGGAGATCTTCTCTCTCTCTCTTTTAGGATTTAGGATTTCTTCTTATTTTAAGAGTAACTCTGGATCCAGGTTTAATGTTCTTTTAGTATTACTTTTATTTATTTATTCCAACATTTGAATTGATTATTATAATTTATGAATTATTCCATGTTACAAATTTCTAATTGAATTAATGATAATTTGAGGTATTTTCTGTTTATGATTGTTCTCTTTGATTTAAGTTGCCATTACTTCCCATCTAAGGACACTTTTATTATTTCACCTATTTATTTACTTTTTCCCCTTTTTGGTTTTGGTTAAGAATTCAGTAACTCAACAGTTATTAAACTCAACATAATTGATAATCGTTACCTTGCTAATTGAGTTGAACTTAATTAATCCCAACCTTTTCTTAGGAAATAATTAGGATTCAAAGGTCAATTTAATTAGTCCCTTAACTTTCCTTTGCTCTGGTAAAGGTTGACCAAGTGGAATTAAGATACAACTTTCATTATAGTTGAGAAGGATAACTAAGTTGGACTTCT
This sequence comes from Arachis hypogaea, assembly GCF_003086295.3. Taxonomy (NCBI): domain Eukaryota; kingdom Viridiplantae; phylum Streptophyta; class Magnoliopsida; order Fabales; family Fabaceae; genus Arachis; species Arachis hypogaea. The sequence goes on along the minus strand of NC_092054.1, from coordinate 128,496,141 downwards.
AATTTCCCTTATCTTACCAAAAGTTGTTTTACAGTTATTATTTATTTTTACTTGCCATTTAATTCACTCGTCATTTAAATTACTTGCTTCTCATCTTCTAAACCCCGATTACAACCTTTATAGCCAATAATAAGAACATACTTCCTCGCAATTCCTTGAGAAGATGACCCGAGGTTTGAATACTCGGTTAACAATTTTTAAAGGGTTTGTTACTTGTGACACCCAACACGTTTGCAAGAAAATTTGATTGCTTTGTTTAGTAACTATACTCACAACGAGAGTTTTTATAACCTCTAAACCATCAATCTTCTGCATCTTTCAAAATGGCGCCGTTGCCGGGGAACTGCTAACGTGTACCTTATTATTGGTTATTGTAAATATTTTTTCTTTTGCTTGTCTATTTATTGTTGATTTTCCTTTTTCTCTTTATTTGCTACTATGAACTCTCACCCCTCTCGCTTTGAGTTTGGTTCTAATATTGTTGAAGGAAATAGAAGTTATAGCAGGAATGTGCATCAAGGTCAGACCAATCAAGGATGGATAGGGCCAAGAGGATCTAATCAACCCTTTAGGCAGCAACACCCTCCGAGATATCCTGGACAAAGACCATTCTACCGTGCATACCCAGCTGTAAGACATGGTGGACAACCTTGTAACTACCAACAAGCCCCACCCCGTGCATATGAACCATCCTTTCAACATAACCTCGAACCACCACACTCACAAGCTTCTCTTCACCATTCGCCATCATATGATCCTTCCTTACCCCAATACCAATCCAATCGTTCCTAATCATCACCACTTTCCGTTGTATCATGTCCAAGTCTGGCAAACCGCGAAGTAAATGATCGCCTGAAAGAAACAATGATTAAATTTCAAACAACCATTCAACAACTGGAGCAAGCACTAATTCAATGGGCCACTAGGCGCTCAAATATACAAGGATCAACCACAGCTCTATGTGGACAGCCCAATGAAGAGCGTAGCATGAAAGAAATGCTAGAGACTCCAGTGGACAAGACAGAAAATGAATTCGTACTAGAACAAGTGGAAGAAGCTGTCATTGTTCAAAAAGAAGAGTTGGTTGAAGATTTAGGCGATGCTGAACTTCCTTGGGAATACAGAATTGAGGAAAACTCCGTCCAAGACACTACAGTTGATGCTAATGAGGATACCGTACAATCTCCAAGGCAAGTCGTTTATGAAGAATCAGACGGAATAATCCAAGAAGCAAATTTCCTTGATGATGATAGTCACAAGTCTAGTGCTCCTAGTGATGAACTTGCGTCCGCAAGTAAATTCTCTGAGATCGAAGAATCTTCCCCAAGTGAATATGAAGATGATGCGGAGGTAGATTTCTCTCAACCTCCAATCTATGACTCAAGTGATGAGGAAGACGCAGAAGACTTTGACCAGAATACAGATACAATCGAAGATCTTTGCAAGGAAGTGGAAGAATTCACAGAAGAGCACAAGGAAACGGAACTTGCAGAACCACCAAAAACACCTATCCCAAGGCCATTGCCACCCAATACAAGCTTCAAGTGGGTACAATCCTTAACTTATAATTTTACTTATTCACTTGAATATGGTTTGCTTGAAACAGATGGCCAGCTTAGAGCTCTCTGCGGCTTTAAGAGTAAGAGGGAAATGGCTCGTATTCAGAGCTGGTGCACCAGGTTCAATAAGGTTCCACGCTTCACCTCGAAGTACACGGATTGATATCGTGCTCAATTGCATGGATCACGGAGAACGTTTGGTCGCCACGGTGAGATTCTACTCTTTAACCCGCCCGAATGGAAACTTACAAATCAAAACGGAGGCGGATCTAAAAACACAGCTTGGGATCATGGATTATGTTCTGACATTCGTCATCCCAGGAGGCTGGATATCTGTTCAGAGCTGCGCAGAAGCTTTACATGCCTAGTTTGGGACCCCAGAGGCTATTGGCATTCCAAGCACTGGTGGAGATTTTTGGACGAATTTAAACACAAGCCACCATAACAGGATACTCTTCCAATGTCCAACTTAAGGACTTTAACTAAAAGTGCTAGGTGGGAGACAACCCACCATGGTATGGTCGCTTCTTTTTCAACTTATTTCTTGTTAATTGTCTTCATTTTTCCTTTTTATTTATTAAACCTGAAATCATGCATAAGCATTCATGACAGTCATTGCATTCTGCATTTTTCATGCATATATATATATATATAAAAGAGAGGTTGCACGACGCGACCGCGTGCCCCATGCGATCGCGAAAAACACCACCCATGTGACCGCGTGACCCACGCGGCCGTGTGATATATATATCGGCGTAAGGATCCAACGAACAGAAAGTTGGGCTGGAATCGTGCGGCCCTTGTGCGTTTCGCACAAATTGGCCCACGCGATCGCATGCCCCATGCGATCGCATCACTTACCCAATACCAATCCCACGCGACCGCGTGAGCAACGCGATCGCGTTGCATGGATTGCACATCACCCCAAAAGGAGACAGAGAGTTGCGCTAAAACGGCGCTGGAGTCATGCGTTTAGCATAACTTCCAGCGACGCGATCGCGCGACCCATGCGATCGCGTCACCCTTCTTTCCCCCCTCTCATGCGATCGCGCACTCCACGCGATCGCGTCACTCCCATTCTCGTCCCAACCACGCGACCGCGTGCCCCACGCGGCCGCGTGGATTCGAAAATATAACCCCCCAGCCCGCGAACCCTATCAGTCGCGCAGCCCTCACCCCCAACCCTCTTCCCCTTCTTTGCCTCCTCTCCCTCTAACCACCACCCACCACCTTCCAGCTGCCACCGCACCATCACCCAGACGCCGCCGCCGACCCGCCACCGCCGCCGTACCACCCCCTCCCCTTCTCTCTCCTTCCTTCTTCCTCTCTCCTCCCCTTTCTACCGTTGCTCGCCGCCACCAACGCCCACCACCGCCGGCCATCCACCGCGCCCCACCCCTTCAGCCAGCAACACCAACCCCCACCTCCCACCCCTATCCTCTTCCTCCAACACTTAACCTAAACCCTTTCTCAGCCACCAACCCCCTCCGCCGCCACCACCGCGTCGCCGTGCACCACCACCACGCCGGACGCCGCCGCAGCCACCTTCTTCCCTGTTCCACCCCTTCCGCTTACCAGGTTCCGCAGCACGCAACCAATTTTTTTTTATCTGTTCGTAACTTTTCTGTATTTTTTATTCCGTTTATGTTCATAATTAGGATAGTTAGACTTGCATGTTATAGTGGATTTTTAGGATTGTTAGGTAGCTTAGGCTGTGGTTAGTGAATCTAGGTCTGTTTACTTGCACTGTTCTTACTTCTGTTTTACCCTATGTGCAAATCTGTTGCTGCTATAATCATGATTCATATGCTGATTTCTTGTATGTTGCTGCTATTTACATTGAGTTTTTATGTTTATTTTATATCTATGTACATGCAGCTTGATTTTTTTAATTCATATGAACTGATTAAATTGCTGTTTATTTTCCAGGACAATCCAATTTTAGCCGGAATGCTGCCTAATTTTTTTTTTAATTTTGTTTTCATTCATGTTTTGGTTTGGCATTTCTGAAATTTATTTTACTCTGCTTTACCCAAACCACTACATGAATGCTATGGCAGATCTTCTCATCCTTTTTGATTTCCTGGTTCATAAACTGCTTGTTCAATTATGAGTACTTCTATTCTTACCTGTGAATCCTTGTTATATGGAATTTTTCTATGCCACTTACTTTAACCCGCACTTTACTAACTCACTGTTTTTAATTTACTAATTTCTTTTTCAAATCCTAACCATACTAACCCTTTTGGTCTCTTTTCTGATTATTTTCACTTTCCTCTAACTTTCTAACCATGGCATATTGCTTATTTTCTTTCCATTTAACATTCATTAAATCACATTTCAATTACTCATTTTCCTTATTCTATTTCTCCCTTACCGCTTTGAGTTTCCTTTGTTTAATTGCCTATTTGCTTTCCTATTTTTTTATCCATTCCTGATTTTCTGTTTTTCAGGATGTCTACCTCACAAAGGAAAGGTAAAGGCAAAGCCACTGGCAAGCGCAAAAGAGGATAATCCTCCCAGTCCATCATTGCTCTAATGCACGATTCATCATGGTGGGAGAAGAACTTCACACCGCAGGAGAAAGCTAACCAGCTACTTCCTGCAAACGATCCTATAAAATTTGCAAACCGGTACTGTGAGCTGAAGTACCCGGCTTTTGCAAACTCCAGAAACCTATACCTGGAACGTACCTTGAAGATTCCAGAGGCCCTCCAGCAATACACTACTGAGCAAATCAAGCAATGGGGCTGGTTCTTTCTGGAGAGACCACTGACAGAGGTCAATGCATCTTGGGTCAGGGAATTCTATTGCAACTACTACCTTACTACCCTTAATGCAGTGAACCTGAGGGGAAAGCAAATTCTGGTCACAGAGGAAGCCATAGAGACCATTCTCCAGCTCCCAGCCAAGTCCGATCAGCCAGATGGTTTTGCACAGGCTGAGGAGGACATGGGCCAGATGCAGTTTGATTGGGATGCCGTAAAGGCATGGATAGCTCTCGACCCTGCTGTTCCTTGGGAGATGGGTCAAAACACCACTATGCCTAGAGGAATCAAGAGAGTGTACTTGAACGATGAGGCTCGGCTATGGCATCAGATCTTGAGTAATTTTGTGATGCCGAGTACTCACGAGACAGAGATCCCGGCTACCATGATCACCCTCCTTTGGTGTGTGCTGGAGGGTAAGGACATATACTTACCTCGTTTTATCCGGCATTATATGGCCAGGGCCCACGTACGAGGCACCCTCCCCTTTCCTTACCTGGCTACACGGCTAGGCCGTCAGGCTGATGTGCCTTGGGAGGATGCCGATGAGAGACCACCAGCAGCGGACTGCAGGAAGATCATCCCGCACAGCAGGAACTTCCTTGCTTTGGGCTACAGACCACCACCTGTCACTGCTACTGATGAGACAACCCCTCCGTCTGCTGGACCCTCTTCATCCACAGCTGCCCCAGCTGCCCCTGCTGCCACCACTACACCTCCACCCGCCTCTGAGCCGGTCTATCGCCTCGTGCACCGTCTATTCCGCCAGCTTGATCAGATGGAGCGCCGTAACAGGCGCCGGTTTGAAAGATTAGAGCGCCGCAGCAGGCGACGCTATTCCCATCTGAAGCTGATGATCAGACAGGGCGCCAACATCCCCTCCGAGCCCGACACCCCTTCAGAGCCATCAGAGGATGAGCACGAGGAGGAGGATGAGCACGAGGAGGAGCCTCATTCCTAGGCGGAGACTCATCAGTAGGCAGCCACAGAGCAGGCTGCCCCGCATCAGGAGGTTATACCCCAGATAGAGGCTGCAGATCCGGAGATCCCGCTCCAGGCCGTACCACCTCCACAGCAGCCAGACCCTCAGCCCACCACCGCCACGGAGACCCCAGCTACCATCCCTACCATTGATGACACTCCTTCACACCAGTCTTGATTGGGCATCGAGGACGATGCTTCATTTTAAGTGTGGGGAGGTCGCCATCTCTGGCGTTTATTTTGGTGAACCACTACATACTTTTTCTTTTATTTTGGATATTTTTCTGTATTTTTTTCTTTTTTATTTTATTGTTATTTTCTGAGTACTTATACATTGCTACTTGTGTATTTTATTCTATGTACTGCATTTTGCATCTTTAGTTCATACTTTAGCCATTTAGTTTATTTTAGTTGTTTAGTTTAGTTTGCAATTCTGATTTATTAGTGGATTAATTAGTATAGTTTACCCTTTTTAGCATAAGATAGTATAGTTTAAATAGAAAAATATAAAAAGGAAGTAAACTAGAAACTTTAACAGAATCAAAACAACCCACACCTTGTATATATAGCATTACATGTTAGTTGACAACATTTCATCAAGGAGGAACATTAAAACTTTAAAAGCTACCCTAAATAATTTTTTTTCAAGAGAATAATGGGAATTTTTAACTAAACCTGCATACAATATATGAATGATATATGATGCTTGAGTTAGAGAACACACAGCCTGTGAGTCCTGAGCTTAAATTGTATGGTTGCATTCAAACCATAATTTCATTTCTGTGTGTCACATTTCTTTTTATTCTGATGTTCTTTACTTTGCTTTAATCTATATGTCCAATTATAGAATATAGAATAGATACATACCAAGAGAATGATTGAGGCCATCATTTGATTTTAGCTCACTCACCCCAAATCAGCCTACCTTTTACATCACCCTTGTTAACCCCCTTGAGCCTTTTTAAAAAACCCATTTATTCTATTTAGCCAAATTACTAGCCTTAAGCAGAAAAACAAAGGAAAATCCTAAGTGAATCCTTAGTTAGCTTAAGATAGAAAATTATGAATAGAGTTAAATGTGGGAGACCTTTTGGGAACATGGGTAATAGAAACAAAAGGGTAGAAAAAGTAAAAAGGAATAAAATAAAATTTGGGAAGCATGCTCATGAGAAAATCTAAATGATTCAATTATCATGTGCATTAAAAAAAAAAGTTAATTTTTTCAGCATTTAAATAAAAGGGGATACAAAAGGAATTCCCCAATGCAAAATAAAAACAATGCACATGGGATAAAAAAATGATAAAAAGTGAAACATGAGCATGTAACAATAAGTGGGAAATTATGGGAAATTAGGTAAAGAAATTTTATTTTACTAGATGTGTATGTTAGGTGAGATTTTAGTCTAATTAGGGATTCGCTTATTAGCTCACTTAAACCTATACATAAATCCTTACCTTTACCTTGGCCCCATTACAACCTTAATTAAGACCTCATGACTTTTTGGTATGACTATATTCTATAATTGTTGATTGGTTAGATGAAAAACAAAGCTGTAGAAATTAAGAATAAAAAGAAAAATAGAGTGAATAAACCCAATAAACACTGAGTGACTAGAGAGTAAACACAAAATCCAGTGAGGGTTCAATAACTCATCAACATATATCTGTGCTTAAAATTTACTAATTGTTTTGCAAGTTTGTACAATGTTTTCTTTCCCATCTCATTTGCTAAAGTGCTTTATTATTTAAGGGTTGGCTATATATATATACACAACTCCTTGAGAATGTGAATTAACTTAGCTACATGTAAGCTTTATATATGAGTGGATGAATTAGAATTGCATGACTCATTAGGTAGATGCATTTAGCATAGGTTGCATTTCATAATATTCCATCACTTTAACCTTAACTATTTACCTTGGATTTAGCATGAGGACATGCTAGTGTTTAAGTGTGGGGAGGTTGATAAACCCATATTTCATGAGTTCTTTTGTGCTTAATTAGAGTGATTTATTCAACTCTTCACCTACTTATTCACATTAATTGCATAGTTTTACTTTCCCTACCTCATTATGTCATATAATGAAAAACATGTTTTCTAAGCTTTAAAAATTAATTATTTTAATTACCTTTATTTCCATTCGATGCCGTGATTAGTGTGTCGAGTAGTTTCCGATTTTCTAAAGGCAAAATGACTTAAAGGATGAAAGGAAACATACTAGAATGGAAGGAAGAAGCAAAATGGAGCTTTAAGGAAACTGGTATCCACGTGATCGCATGGATGACGCGATCGCGTGCCAAGCACAAATCAGCAGCGACGCAGCCGCATGACTGACGCGACCGCGTGACCCACGCGGACGCGTGACAGAGGCCACGCACCAGAAATTACAGAATACGCCCCCAGCAAATTCTGAAGCCCTTTTTGGCCTAGATCCAAGTACAAACAGCATAGACCAGAGGTTATAAAGTGTGGGAATGCTTCCATTCAAAGAGAGCTCGCATATTTTCACCTTTCAATGATTTAGATTTAGTTGAGAGGGAGATCTTCTCTCTCTCTCTCTCTCTCTCTTTTAGGATTTAGGATTTCTTCTTGTTTTAAGAGTAACTCTGGATCCAGGTTTAATGTTCTTTTAGTATTACTTTTATTTATTTATTCCAACATTTGAATTGATTATTATAATTTATGGATTATTCCATGTTACAGATTTCTAATTGAATTAATGATAATTTGAGGTATTTTCAGTTTATGATTATTCTCTTTGATTTAAGTTGCCATTACTTCCCATCTAAGGACACTTTTATTATTTCACCTATTTATTTACTTTTTCTCCTTTTTAGTTTTGGTTAAGAATTCAGTAACTCAACAGTTATTAAACTCAACATAATTGATAATCGTTACCTTGCTAATTGAGTTGAACTTAATTAATCCCAACCTTTTCTTAGGAAATAATTAGGATTCAAAGGTCAATTTAATTAGTCCCTTAACTTTCCTTTGCTCTGGTAAAGGTTGACCAAGTGGAATTAAGATACAACTTTCATTATAGTTGAGAAGGATAACTAAGTTGGACTTCTAATTTCCCTTATCTTACCAAAAGTTGTTTTAAATTTATTATTTATTTTTACTTGCCATTTAATTCACTCGTCATTTAAATTACTTGCTTCTCACCTTCTAAACCCCGATTACAACCTTTATAGCCAATAATAAGAACATACTTCCTCGCAGTTCCTTGAGAAGACGACCCGAGGTTTGAATACTCGGTTAACAATTTTTAAGGGGTTTGTTACTTGTGACACCCAACACGTTTGCAAGAAAAGTTGATTGCTTGGTTTAGTAACTATACTCACAACGAGAGTTTTTATAACCTCTAAACCATCAATCTTCTGCATCTTTCACTCCATTCATTTAAAATTGAATCTAAAATTACTATTCTATCCTCATCTTCGACCTCCTGTCGTATCCCTTCTGTAACTACTAGCGCTGCCTGATCTCCGTAGCCTGTCAACTTTGTAGGCATAGACGACGTTGTAGCATCATCATTAGAAATTCTAGTTGTATCGTTATTTTGGTGAACGCAAACCACATCTTCATCCGCCTTTTTTCCCAAGTACATTGCGAACTATAGACTTCTTGCCCAACCTCTTTTACAAAGACGTCGAATCCACTGGTACCTAATGTGATGTAAACCCATTCATTGATCACATCCATAACACAAGTATCAATTAGTACACGGCCGACACTAAAAGAGGCGCACGATTCCGTCCCTTTATCACACCCAACCACCTCTCCTCATTGGCTACCTATCTTCTTAAAGGTATCCACTGTCCAAGTATGTAACGGGACCCCGAAGCACTCTAGCCATACTCTTTGAGATTCACTTTTCTTCGATTTATCCCACCTCCATACACTATGGAATATTTGTAGTAGGCTATTCATTTTGAATGTGTATGTCTCTTCAGCATTCAAAAGACTGTCAAACGTCAGCAGGGCTTTATAAGCTCCCAACTTTTGTACCTGAATGACTTGCGGAAAGTTCTTAGCAACTATATCCTGTAAGGACCTAAAGTCGATAGCCGTTGTTGTTCCACCTATTAGACTTTTCTACAGCCAGTTCACGTTCTCTTTCACCACATCCACTTCTAGTTTCTTTGTCCACCCATTCCCATGTGGATCTTGGATCTTCTTGTCTTTTCTCACATCCTTAGAACTATTAGCTGGGGGGGACCGGGGCATTCTCACATTCCCGTTGCGGCTGGCGGACCCTTTCTTTTCGAATGTCACCTCTTTCTTGTATCTTCTTTGTGCCGTTAGCAACCGACAGTCTCCTGTATTTTGCTTCTCCAATAAACACAACCTTGCCTCTCAGTCTCATACGATTCATCTCTATTATGGCCTTCAAAGCTCCTCCCATCGTAGTGTATCGTATGAACGCAAAAATGTACAAACTACCATTCTTTTGCTTACGAGATAGGTATATGTCGTTTATGCGTCCAGTCCAACTGAAAAGTTGGAACAGTTCTCTCTTTGAAATGTTATCTGGAAGGTTATCCAGAAAGATCGAGAATGACTCAGTCTCCAATCGATGATACTCTTCTCGATTCCAAACTCTAGGATCTTTGATCGGATTCCTAAAACTACCCCCACTGGTTTTCCCACCCACACACTCTCTCTCTCTCATCTCTCAGATTAGGACCCCCTTATTATTGTTATACATAGTTAATAAATAAAAAGCGGATTCATATGAACATTGATGCCTATTAATACACTAGCTGAGACTAATGAGTTTATTCAAACGTATGATACTTTGTCAGGATTTATTATCAATGTTTGATTACTGTATTAAAATCTGGATTTATTATCAATGTTTGATTACTGTATTAAAATATCGATTACAAATTAATATTTCTGTCCGACTAAATATTAATGTTGTGCTAGGTATTTGTGATGGGCCCACTATTATATGAATTTTATTCATATGATATGTAACTTGTGTGAATATATTATTTTGCTTTAAAGTTATATCTGCTAATATTAGTCTATTTTTAAATAGAATTTTTTTAAAAAAATTAAAAAAAAAGAAAGGAAAGACCTTCTATCAATAGTAACTTATATTTCATCAAATTATTATCTCATATAACTTTTTGAGATAAATGTGGTTGATGACTTATATCAGTTCAGTGGGAGTAAATATATTTTATTATTCTTGTATGTCAATGACATGCAGAATTATAAATAAGGTTATATACTCAAATTTAAGGGAGACAAGTATAGTCTCATTAGGTGCCTCAAAAAGGTTATAAATCTTAAGAGTGCATAAGGTTTATTACGCTTTTACAATATTCTGATAGATAATGAATTCATACACTTATAGTTATTGTATATTTTATTGGTATCTTTGACAGATATTTGAGTCAGTCAAGAATAGATCACTAAATAGTAGACAAAAAAATTTTGTTATAGCAAAATGTTACATGTTCACATATATGAAGTCAAAAACTAAAGTTAGAGATCATTTGGCATTCAAATTCTGACTTTGTTAGATGTTTAGATAATTTTGATCCACTACAGGTATTTTCATATGTTCATTGAAAGAGTTCTTTAGAAAAGTATTAAGAAGACACTTATTACTCTTTCTACTAAAGTAATTCAGTATGAAATACCTTTTGAAGGCATTCATTTTAGTGACTACGAATACTTGTCACAAATTATGAAAAATAAATTTAAAAGATCACTTGAGTTATTTTGTGACAATGTGTTAGTAGTCTAATATTTTAAATTGTTATTAAACAAGAGAGTTTAGAGTGTTTAAGTGTCTAATGATCAAATTAGCACAAATTCCATAAATGCATGCATATTTGATTTATTAGAAACAAACACTGGAGATCTTTCATGTGGATACTATTCATATATGTGTCATATCATTTTATGATACATTGTTTCATTGGGAGTGTGCATTTTGATGCTCATATGGTTTAAACAAATTTATGAATATAAATTTTTATGCAGAAATAAAGTATTTAGTTTTTGTTTTCACTCTAACTCATAATCTCATAAATTTTATTAAAGTTAGACCAGTTGAAAATAGGCATGCATGAGATCATTTTCACATGTAAATTTCTGAATTTTCTCATCCAAATTTGATCTATGTCATTGAGTTTATTAGTGTGGTGATCATCGTGGTTTCATTGTGACACTAATGTGATAAAAGTTATGGTAATTCCATAACTGATATATGAAACAGACCAAATTGTTAAAGTAATCAGAGAAATAGTATTTAGATACGTGCATAAAGTTTATAAGATGTGATTGTCTCAAGAAAGAATATATGTATAACCCAAGTGTGAGATTGTTGGGAAATTATTTAATTTTCGAATTTGTTTATGGGTAAGACATTTATTAATTATAATTATAAATTATGCTATTTTAAATTCAATGACTTATATAACGGAGATCTTATATATTGTTATAAATGCCAAATTGAATATGTTATAATTACTTTTGATTTGAAATTAAATAAGAATAAAATCAATATTATCTTTACTTGGGTTTTAGATACTATTTTTATTTGGGATTTAGGGTTTACTGGGTGTCATGCTCAAATATAAATAGTGACTTCACGGTTTCGGTTTCCAACACATCAAAACCGCATTCGTAGCTCTTTTTCCATCAGAAGAGTTGCGATTCATCCTTATTGGGGATACATAAGACTTTGGTTGAGGAAGATCAAATAACCAAACACTTTCAATCATGCTTATGAATTCAGGTACACTTTTGTATTCAAGTATTTCTTTCTTAATGATTTAACATGGATGATCTTGAGGTTAAGAAAATTTTAAGAATTTCCAACATAAGTTGTGTCAGAAATATTTGCAATCAGTAATCATTTATAGAGGTGTCTATCAATAGATTTTTTTAAATAAATAAAAAATATTTTATTTTTCAAAATATACAATTTGTAACATTTTTACGAAAATTTGTTCTATCTCTTATCTAGTTTACATTGTAAACAAGATAAGGCACGAAACGGGAGACGTGCATATTTCGTTTACACTGTAAACGACATATGTTCCGACAAATTTTCAGCAGCTATAAAAGGATGTGCAACCCTTTTTATTCTCCAGAAACATTTCACTTATTCTTCTCTTCCGTTTTTCTTCCAAAAATAATCCAAAATGTCTAGTAGTGAATATGTGGTTGTAAGTATGAATTCCAATTGCCATATAAGAAACAGTGATATTGGAGTGATATTTGAGTGTGAGAATTTTATTCTATTGTGTACCCAGCGAATAAGTTATTTATCCAAGCTAAAGAGCTTGATATTGAGTAGCATTGGTTATAGCGTGAGAAAAGAGATTGGAAGAGTGGGGTATAGGTTGCTAGCACCGATGAAAAATTGAGTTTTTGAGTTTCGTCTGTTTTGGCTCCATGGCGACGAACATGTGCCCCTCATATTTGGCATTCATAGGAGAATCATGACGGAACAAGTGATGGAACTTTTTGCGGAAATAGGTAATGTTGGTGGCAGTGGATCTGCCACTCGAATTTTGTGCAAGATGATCCACCTCTCGCACCACCACTACTACACATTGCTAGTCCAGTGGAAGACATGGACATTGATGGTGAGAACTCCGACAAGGAATATGTTGTGGATAGCAACGACAGTGATTCTTCTGAAGATGATGATGAGGAGGAATTTGTACCAGAGACATCAGTCGAGGCATCAGTTTGATATCTTCTGCCTGCACTGCATCCAATTCCAGCCTATCAGCCGTACCCAGTCACTATCATACATTGGATCTAGATGCGATGCACGAGAAAACTCTATTTTTCAACACGGGTGCAGACGATTACAGCTTAGATGATGGTGGAGTTTTAGATTGGCCACATATTCAAAAGTAAAGATGCAATAATGTAGAGTGTGAAGAATTACAGCATTCGCAGAAGTGCTGAGTACCGAGTTGTGGAGTTGGATCGATCATGTGCATTGCCGGTAATATGCAGCAAGGGATGAAATATCTATCCAAAGGGCGCTGTAAACGAATTCTATATATAGGTCGTCTCCTCTCTTATCTCGTTTACAGTGTAAACAAAATAAGAATGCACGTATCTCCTTTACAATATAAACGAGATAAGGACATTACATAACACGTGTACAAACATGATACGACCACATCGTTTTATTCCTTATCTTGTTTACAGTGTAAACAAGATACGTGTATTCCTATTTCGTTTATATTGTAATTTGTAAACAAGATAAGAAATATGATGTATTTTCGTTTTGTGCCAAATTATATATTTTGGTAAATAAAATATTTTTTATTTATTTAAATAAAAAATCCGTCTATCAACACACTAAATATTCAATTAGCTATTCATGGGTATACTGATCAACTAATCAAGTCAACTTAGAGTCAAGTATTTGGAATCAGATGACAACTTGCAGTTCAAGCATCCTGAACAGCTTTGTAAAAGCAGGAGTACACAATTATATGAACCAAAAACATATTTCTAGATTAAACCATGATCATATCATGCTTGCCAGAAGGGATCATGTTATGTTATTATATCAGAGAGTAAATTTTAGACTTCAAATCTTGCCAAACTTGAAGGCTAGATGGATGCCGATTTACATACAACCGTAAGAATAATTCCTCTGAGCATGCAACTATGGTGCTCAAAGCAAGCCTGGGGTGAACAACTCTATGGTCTCTGAGCCAATTATACATTGATAACCTAAGCTTAACTCACAAAGTGTATAGAAAAGAAAAACGGGAAATCGACTAAACTTGATAGGGTATCCTTTATGTGGTCTTATTTTAATTTGTGGTCTTATTATGAATCAAGGTGAAGCCTTAATCATTTTGCGAACCTTTAACGTCCAAGCCAGCATTAACGATAAAATTAGATCTCTCCTGAAGCTCATCTCCCTTACCTCTGAATAGCTTAAAAGCCCATTTTATTCCCCCTGACTTCTCTTCGCATCCAAGGCTCAACAAGAATTTTGTTTTCAAGAACTCTATTTTCAGAGCCCCTGTTTCCTTATCCTCATGATAAGGCTAAATTTTCTTCACCATAGCTCAATTTTGCATCCCTTTCAGATTATCCTACACTAACTTACAGAGCCTTTTCTTGCCAGCATTCAAGCTATTGAGAAAACTACTACTTTTCTTAATAGTGAATGAACTCATCAGCAAGGAATGCAGTTGGAAAATCTTCCCAATCTCTGTAGCATGTATATCGATATGAACAGGAATGTAAGACACTTGTACAAATTTGAGAAAAAAACAACACCCTAATTTGCAGAAACTTGACAAAATGATAGCTATTTGGTCCAAGGACAACCCTAATTTCACCAAGAACCCAATAGGGGACAATGCCCAAACTCCAAAATCCTAAAAAACAACAAAAGGGTGATGTCTGATGTTGCATAAACTAGTTATGCTACGATTTAGGAAATTGCACGATCGGCAAAATTCCTTCCGGCAAGTGCACCGGTTATCGTCAAGTAAAAACTCACAATAGAGTGAGGTCGAATCCCACAAGGATTGGTTGAGTGAGCAATTCGGATTAGAAGTATGTTCTAGTTGAGCGGAATCAAGATTTAGATGAGAATTGCGGAATGTAAAATTGGCGGGAAACGTAAATGACAAGAAATTTAAATGGCGGAATCTTAAATTGCATGAATTAAAGAGCAGAAGCTAAATTGCTGAAATTAAAAAGGAATGGGGGTGATTGCATGAATTGAGTTGCAGAATGTAAAGAGAAAGTGGAAATCAGAAATGGGGAATTCATTGGGTTATAGGAGATATTGAGATCTCCGAATCAAAACATGTTTATCTCTTCCTCAACCAATGCGTTCATTGAATTTTGCTTGGCAATCTTATATGATTGGATCCCAATCCCTTGGCTCACCAATTCTCTCTAAAAACAAACAAATTCCCAATCCCTTGGTTTAAATGTTCATAAGAAGAGATGATGCTCGATCACTGATTATACCACACAGTTTCATGAACCACAATTTGGTAGGATTACATGTCACAATATCCATCCAAACCCCAATCCAATTCACTGTGAGAAAGCTTCTCTAGCATGAATCCTCCATTCCTTTCCCAAGGTTCCGAAGGATTCCAATTATGGGTAGCCAAGGTTCCGAAGGATTCCAATTATGGGTAGTTTCTTTCCCAAGACAACTACCCAATGGAATTAGATCGAGAAGCTTTCTAACAAAATTCAAGAGAAAAGATTGAAGAAGAAGATAAACTATTATTGATTCATTGAATTACAATAGAGCTCCCTAACCCAATGAAAGGGGGTTTAGTGAGTCATAGCTCTGAATTCAATTACAAAGATATGAAAACTAGCAAAATGAAAAGGTAAAAGTCCTTCCTAACTTAAATTCTATCCTATTTATACACTTTCTATATTGAGCTTCTGTTGTGTTTCTTGGGCTTTGAGGCCTCTCCCTGCTTTCCTTTTGCTTTGGGTTTATGATCCATAATCTTGATGAGGCTGCTGATCCAAATTCTGTAACATTCATTGAGCCAACTTAGTGATAATCAAGTAATGACACATGACTCAACAAATTGAAATTCCAGACTCATCAATCCTTCAGGCCCAATCCATAAACCATGATATTCAATTGGGTTTCATACCAGAATAAGTTTAAGTTAATGTTTGTGCTCAAATGCTAACTTAAACTGCAATATTTTTGGCCCAGAAACCTTTTCTAATAGTGGCGTTTAAGTTGCAGTTTAAGCTTAAACTGCAGCTTAAACGCCAGACACTTCCAGTGATGCCTTTTGTGGAAGCACGTTTAAGCTTCAGTTTAAGGTTAAACTGAAGCTTAAACGTGGAAATGGAAGAAGGCAGCCCTGGAGGGTTACTTAGTCGAACACGTTTAAGCTTCAGTTTAAGGTTAAACTGAAGCTTAAACGTGGAGATAGGAAAGGCAGCCCTGGAGGTCGAACACGTTTAAGCTCCAGTTTAAGGTTAAACTGGAGCTTAAACGTGGAAATAGAGAAAGCCATCCTAGAGGTCGAACACGTTTAAGATCCAGTTTAAGGTTAAACTGGAGCTTAAACGTGGAAGTAGAGAAAGGTAGCCCTGGAGGTGTCGAACACGTTTAAGCTCCAGTTTAAGGTTAAACTGGAGCTTAAACGTGGAAATGGAGAAAGCAACCCTGGAGGAGAAACTTGGTCGAACACGTTTAAGCTCCAGTTTAAGGTTAAACTGGAGCTTAAACGTGGAAATGGCTCCCTGGTGCCTTTCTTACTTCTGGCGTTTAACCTCCAGTTTAAGGTTAAACTGGAGGTTAAACGTGGAAATGCCCCCTTGGTGCCTTTCTCACTTCTGGCGTTTAACCTCCAGTTTAAGGTTAAACTGGAGGTTAAACGTGGAAATGCTTCCTGATTGGAATTCTCATTCTGGCGTTTAACCTCCAGTTTAAGGTTAAACTGGAGGTTAAACTTCAATTCCAGCATTTCTTAACCTTCATGATTCTGGCGTTTAAGCTCCAGTTTAGGCTTAAACTGGAACTTAAACTCCACATGTGATATTCAAGCTTCCTTTATTGATTTTGTTGCTTCCTTGCTTAGCCTCTTCTTCCCTGAAATCATCCAAACAATTGCATTAAAGTCTTGCAAAATTTCATGAGAAATCTTCCATTCATAGCATTCAAGTAATATAACTAAAAACTCATGGAATTTGCATCAAAATCTTCATGTTTGAAGGATTTAAGACAAGTATGACTATTTGGCCCAAATGATTACTTAAGGCTCAAGAAAATGCATAAAACAACTAAAACTAACAAAAAAAATGCTAGTGAAACTAGCCTAAGATGCCTTGGCATCACAACACCAAACTTAATACTTGCTTGTCCCTAAGCAAGTCCTGAGTTATTTGAGAAGAAAGCATGAAACAGAAAGTAATGACATTGGCTATATTAGTAAACACTTGAAGTTCATCAGAAGGGTTTTATGCAGAAAGTTGCAGCATCACTTTTTCATTCTTATCAGGTAAGATTATCACTTTTTCATTGCATTCATCAAACACTGCTATGGCCTCTTGTTATTCTTATGTCCTTGGCACTTTTCTCTTCTTTGTTTTTCTTTTCTTTTTCTTTGAGCTCCTTTGCTCCTTGTTTGCTTAGTGTCACGTGTTGCACACGCCTTTGGCATTTTCTTTTTCTTATCAGTGCACTACACATATCCACTGCAGGCATTTTAGTTCACATTTCTTCTTGAGACATTGGTGCCCAGCACCTCTTTGTGTGACTAAATGTTTTGTATTTAGGTTGCTCTTGATAATGGACTTTTGGTTGATAATCCCGGGTTAGTTAACCCAAGTTACCAAGTGTTGAAACACTCCTCAGAACCTATTCGTCCAAGCATATCCTTAATACATAAACACCACAGGCATTTGTCTCAGAAGTTCAAACCATTGGTGCCTAGCTTATTTTCTCAATTTTTTTTGCTTTTTGGTTGCCCTTTTTCAGTGGCTTTTTCTTCTTCTTTTTCTTTCTTTTTCGTGGCCAAAGACATTTATTCATCAAGATCCATAGACAGTTTTCAATTTCTACACAAAAGATGATAATTCTACACTCTATTTCCAGTGATCTGACTAAACAATCAAGCATGCATACCACCACTTAATTCTACTTGATTTGTCACTAATTGAGCCAAGTTACTTTTGTTCAAACTTTTCTTTTATTTTAGGAAACAGAACAAGCATGGCAAGCACTTGTTTAAGAAGGTGAAGTTATATCCAAACATCTAGGCATTCACTTTATTCAAAGCAATAAACAGACAAATATACTAAAAACTTCACATTCCAGAAAGATTCAACATTTACATTTTAAACCAGAACAAGCATACTTTTGTTTGCCCTTTTTAAAGAATTATCAAGGAACAATACCACCTTGTGAAATTCCTTGTTTTCTCTTTGTTGCCAGGAAACAATTTGATTTCTCCTTCTTCTCCTAATTGTTGCTTCATGCTTTAAGATCCTTGTTTCCTTTCCTGCAAAGAGTGATGAAGTTGCTTGCTTCTCAAGCACTTGAGTGGTTAGCTCAACTATGTGTGGGTAAGTATCTGAGTCTTAAGTTGGTGTGTGAACACCAAACTTAGTCTCCCACTTACTTCTCTGTTCTTTGGATCCTTGAGTTCTCTTTGGAATGAAGTTGCTGCTAAGGGTTTTAAGCATTTCTGTGACTGCTTAGAATGGTTGTTCCTTTCATATAATTCAAAGGTTGTTGTGTTCAGTTGATCTTTATGGTGGAACACCAACTTAGAGTCACACATTCCCCTTTGAATTATTGATCCACGAATTCATTGTTTGGTGTGAAACACCAAACTTAATTCTTTGCAATGCACAGAAACTACTTCACCCTTTTTATTGAAACAAATAAAAGAAACAGCAAAAGGGTATTACCTCAGGTTGGGTTGCCTCCCAACAAGCGCTTCTTTAACGTCACTAGCTTGACGGTTGTCCCTTGTTAGGGTGGATTGTAGTGCTTGATGTCTTCTCCTCTCACTATGAAAACGTCCCCATTTGATTCCTTCATGACTTCTAAATGTTCCATAGAAAGAACTTTCCTGATTGTGAACACTTGAGGGAGCTGGGAAGGAATGGTTTTGAGGCCAGGTGGAATTGGCAGATAATGACTTGATATCACTTCATCTCCCGGAGAGAAACCTTCAGTGGGAATTTTCTTGTTTCTCCACCCTCTTGGCAATTTCTTTACAATTCTTCCCTTTCTCTTGAAGCTTTCTTCATTGACCCTTATGTCAGGAGGATCCTTCTGATCTGTTTCTATTGATTCTTGTGGCTTTAACTCTTGCAATTCTTGTTTGCTTTCCAAGGACTGTTTCAGAATTTCAGCTGCTGGATTGCTTTCCTCCAAACACGGATGGCTACTCTCATCCTTAGGTTTTTCATGTTCTGGTTCAGGCTCAGATGCAGGTTTGAAAACATTGAAAATGAGCTGTTCATCATGTATTCTCAAAATTAGCTCTCCTTGTTCTACATCTATGAGTGCTCTAGCAGTGGCTAGAAATGGCCTTCCCAGAATGATGGGGTGTAGGTAATTTTCTTCCATGTCCAAAATGACAAAGTCTGTGGGGAAGAAATAATTTCCCACTTTCACCAGCACATTCTCAACTACCCCCTCAGCTTGCTTCTGAGTTTTGTCAGCCAGTTGTATGATTACATCAGTGGATCTCACCTCATTCAGTTGTAGCCTCTTCATAAGAGTCAGAGGCATCACATTTATGCTAGCTCCTAGATCACAGAATCCTCTGTCAATTTTTGTTTCCCCTATGATGCAGGGGATATGAAAACTTCCTGGGTCTGTTTTCTTAGAGATTATATCCTTTTTGATGAGGGCACTGCATTCTTTGTTCATTATTACAGTTTGTCCTCCCTTCAAAACTCTTTTCTTGCTCAGCAATTCCTTTAAATACTTGATATGTGTAGGCATCTGCTGGAGAATCTCAAGAAAGGGAATATTGATATGGAGAGACTTAAATGTCTCTAAAAACCTTGAATAGGTTTTCCCTTTTTCACCTCCTCCTAACCTCTGAGGAAATGGTGCTTTTGGTTGGTATATTTCCAGCATGCTTTTTTGCAGTTCCTTGGCTTGCTCAGTTTCACTTTCCTGCTTAGCTTCTTCCACACCTTCCTTCAAGATTTCTGGCTCCTGCTCTGAGGGTCTGATTCCTTCTTCTTCTGAGACTTCCTTCAATATGGTGATGGCCTTGCATTCTTCCTATCTCACTCTCTTTTGTTCCCCTTTAGGATTCTTTTCTGTGTCACTAGGGAACACTGCAGTTGATTTGGGGGCCTGTTGAGATAGCTCTCCTACTTGAGACTCCATCCTCTTGAGTTTTTCACCATGGTTTCTTAAGGTAGCTCTCACATCATCCCTGAAGCTTTTCAACTCAATTATGTCCTGACCCATGTGTGCCAGCATTCCTTCTATCCGGTTTAATTGATCTTGAAATTGTTGGTTCGGATTAGGTTGGGTAGGTTGATTATTTTGGCCTTGATATGATGGTTGTGAGTAAGTGTTTTGTGTGGCTTGGTATGATCTTTGGTTGGAATTTTGGTATGTGGAATTGTTATGTTGGTTGTGGTTGTAAGGTTTGTGGTTTTGTGGTTGGGTTTGTTGGTTCCCCCACCCAAAGTTTGGGTGGTTTTTCCATCCTGGGTTGTAAGTGTTGGAATGTGGATCATATGATTGCCTTTGTTGGTTTCCCACATAGTTGGCCTCTTCCCAATCACCTCCTTCAATGCTTACTTCCTCTTGATCTTGTGTGTGTATTGCAGCCACTTGCTTTGTTTCTAATTGCCTGGTAAGCTCTGCTAGTTGCTTGGCAAACACCTTGTTTTGGGCTAAAATTGTATCAACATGGTTCAGCTCCATGACTCCCTTAGTGTTGTGTCTCTCTGAAGCATAGTAGTACTCATTCTCAGCCACTGTCTCGATCACTTCAATGGCTTCTTCCACAGTCTTTTTCCTGTTCAATGAACCTCCTGATGAATGGTCTACAGCCTTCCTTGATTCATAAGAAAGTCCATCATAGAAAATATGCAATTGCACCCAGTCATGGAACATGTCTGGTGGGCATTTCCTTGTCAAATCCTTGAACCTCTCCCATGCCTCGTAGAGAGTTTCACCATCTTGTTGTCTAAAAGTCTGAACCTCAGATCGAAGCCTATTGACCTTTTGTGGGGGGTAGAAACGTGCCAGAAACTTGCTTTCCACCTCATCCCAGGTTGTTAGGCTCCCCCTTGGGAATGATTCCAGCCACTTAGCTGCCTTGTCCCTAAGTGAAAATGGGAACAAAAGCAGTTTATAGGCATCTTCCTGGACTCCATTGGACTTCACAGTGTCGCAAATTCTCAGGAATTTTGTGAGATGTTGGTTTGGATCTTCATTAGCACTCCCACCAAATGAACAATGATTCTCCACAAGTGATATTAGCTGTGGTTTGAGTTCAAAATTGTTGGCCTGAATGGGTGGTTTCTGAATGCTGCTACCACAATTCCCAGAGGTTGGGTTTATGTATGAACTAAGAACCCTCCTCTCAGGAATGGCATTGTTTCCATCAGCTCTCTCATGGTTGTGTACTTCTCTATCCATGTTGAGATCTAAAGCTTCCTCAAAATTGTCCTCAGATTCTCCTTCAGATTCTTCTTCTCCCAGTACTCTCTTTCCTCTTGCTTCCCTTCTAAGTCTATGAAGGGTCCTCTCTGGTTCGGTATATGGAGGAGTTGATGTCTCTCCTCTCCTACCTGTCATACAAGAACACAGCACAGGCAATAAACAAGTGAAATACTCTTGGTTAATGGAAGAGAATGGTTAGAGCAGTTGAGGAATTAATTCAAACAGTTAGTGAGTCAGTGAGTTAGTTGCTTGAATTTAAAGGCATAAAGAAAGAAAGCATGTAACAGAGTGCAGAAATTAAAATTCAACAAGTAACTTGAACTGAATTAACAAAGCAAGAAAAATGCTCAATCTAGTTAACTTCCAATTTGAGAATTGTCAATCGAAAACCAATCCCCGGCAACGGCGCCATAAACTTGATGTTGCATAAACTAGTTATGCTACGATTTAGGAAATTGCACGATCGGCAAAATTCCTTCCGGCAAGTGCACCGGTTATCGTCAAGTAAAAACTCACAATAGAGTGAGGTCGAATCCCACAAGGATTGGTTGAGTGAGCAATTCGGATTAGAAGTATGTTCTAGTTGAGCGGAATCAAGATTTAGATGAGAATTGCGGAATGTAAAATTGGCGGGAAACGTAAATGACAAGAAATTTAAATGGCGGAATCTTAAATTGCATGAATTAAAGAGCAGAAGCTAAATTGCTGAAATTAAAAGGGAATGGGGGGTGATTGCATGAATTGAGTTGCAGAATGTAAAGAGAAAGTGGAAATCAGAAATGGGGAATTCATTGGGTTATAGGAGATATTGAGATCTCCGAATCAAAACATGTTTATCTCTTCCTCAACCAATGCGTTCATTGAATTTTGCTTGGCAATCTTATATGATTGGATCCCAATCCCTTGGCTCACCAATTCTCTCTAAAAACAAACAAATTCCCAATCCCTTGGTTTAAATGTTCATAAGAAGAGATGATGCTCGATCACTGATTATACCACACAGTTTCATGAACCACAATTTGGTAGGATTACATGTCACAATATCCATCCAAACCCCAATCCAATTCACTGTGAGAAAGCTTCTCTAGCATGAATCCTCCATTCCTTTCCCAAGGTTCCGAAGGATTCCAATTATGGGTAGTTTCTTTCCCAAGAAAACTACCCAATGGAATTAGATCGAGAAGCTTTCTAACAAAATTCAAGAGAAAAGATTGAAGAAGAAGATAAACTATTATTGATTCATTGAATTACAATAGAGCTCCCTAACCCAATGAAAGGGGGTTTAGTAAGTCATAGCTCTGAATTCAATTACAAAGATATGAAAACTAGCAAAATGAAAAGGTAAAAGTCCTTCCTAACTTAAATTCTATCCTATTTATACACTTTCTATATTGAGCTTCTGTTGTGTTTCTTGGGCTTTGAGGCCTCTCCCTGCTTTCCTTTTGCTTTGGGTTTATGATCCATAATCTTGATGAGGCTGCTGATCCAAATTCTGTAACATTCATTGAGCCAACTTAGTGATAATCAAGTAATGACACATGACTCAACAAATTGAAATTCCAGACTCATCAATCCTTCAGGCCCAATCCATAAACCATGATATTCAATTGGGTTTCATACCAGAATAAGTTTAAGTTAATGTTTGTGCTCAAATGCTAACTTAAACTGCAATATTTTTGGCCCAGAAACCTTTTCTAATAGTGGCGTTTAAGTTGCAGTTTAAGCTTAAACTGCAGCTTAAACGCCAGACACTTCCAGTGATGCCTTTTGTGGAAGCACGTTTAAGCTTCAGTTTAAGGTTAAACTGAAGCTTAAACGTGGAAATGGAAGAAGGCAGCCCTGGAGGGTTACTTAGTCGAACACGTTTAAGCTTCAGTTTAAGGTTAAACTGAAGCTTAAACATGGAGATAGGAAAGGCAGCCCTGGAGGTCGAACACGTTTAAGCTCCAGTTTAAGGTTAAACTGGAGCTTAAACGTGGAAATAGAGAAAGCCATCCTAGAGGTCGAACACGTTTAAGCTCCAGTTTAAGGTTAAACTGGAGCTTAAACGTGGAAGTGGAGAAAGGTAGCCCTGGAGGTGTCGAACACGTTTAAGCTCCAGTTTAAGGTTAAACTGGAGCTTAAACGTGGAAATGGAGAAAGCAACCCTGGAGGAGAAACTTGGTCGAACACGTTTAAGCTCCAGTTTAAGGTTAAACTGGAGCTTAAACGTGGAAATGGCTCCCTGGTGCCTTTCTTACTTCTGGCGTTTAACCTCCAGTTTAAGGTTAAACTGGAGGTTAAACGTGGAAATGCCCCCTTGGTGCCTTTCTCACTTCTGGCGTTTAACCTCCAGTTTAAGGTTAAACTGGAGGTTAAACGTGGAAATGCTTCCTGATTGGAATTCTCATTCTGGCGTTTAACCTCCAGTTTAAGGTTAAACTGGAGGTTAAACTTCAATTCCAGCATTTCTTAGCCTTCATGATTCTGGCGTTTAAGCTCCAGTTTAGGCTTAAACTGGAACTTAAACTCCACATGTGATATTCAAGCTTCCTTTATTGATTTTGTTGCTTCCTTGCTTAGCCTCTTCTTCCTTGAAATCATCCAAACAATTGCATCAAAGTCTTGCAAAATTTCATGAGAAATCTTCCATTCATAGCATTCAAGTAATATAACTAAAAACTCATGGAATTTGCATCAAAATCTTCATGTTTGAAGGATTTAAGACAAGTATGACTATTTGGCCCAAATGATTACTTAAGGCTCAAGAAAATGCATAAAACAACTAAAACTAACAAAAAAAATGCTAGTGAAACTAGCCTAAGATGCCTTGGCATCAATGTCCAATCATCTCACCCAACAAACTTTCGTCATTGTAAACCTTCTCAAGCAAGCATAAGAGCTCATGCATAACCCCAAAATTACAGCTACTCTCATCCAACAACTGTTCCTTAATCCAAGTACTACCTTTTTCTTTACTAACAAGACAGTTCAACTTCTCTAAAACCTTCATAAGATAAAGGTCAACATCCCCAACTAAAATCCTTGGGTTCAAAGAAATCACCTTTACTAAAGTTGAAGAAGCAACACCAAGCTCTTCATAACTCTGAAACTTGGACATCAGAACCCCACTTTCATATTGAAAAACTTAAGGTGCATCCTTGAAGATCTTCCCCATTTTGTTCCTGGGAATACCATAGTTACACAGATTATGGTAATTTTCCATCAACATAGTGTTATTGTTGATGAACATCATGTCCCTTGGAAGAAGGTACAAGTATTCAATAGGCTTCAAACCTATACTCTCAAAGAATGGTTCAAACTTGTTAATTGGGTGGTAACAAAGGCAATGCGAGATTGATTTCTTGATGTCGCTGGCTACAGTGTCGATCTTTTACTTCTGAAGAACCTTCTTTAGAATATCGTCGTGGAAAAAGGGCAAGTTTTTGCACATATTGTATGCGTTAAGGAACTGCAAGCTCCTCGTGGAATGAAGGTACCCAAGAAATGCGGCTTGTGCTTCCTTTCTGACCTTCGAGGGGAACTTAGAATCACCATTTTTTGTGTGGATTAGAGTGCAGATTTGGCATTGTATAATCTAAAGTTTTGCAAGGCTTTAAGGCAAGTATGGAAAATGTTGGAGATGAAGTGTGTTAATTGGAGTTTCAGAAAATGGGACATAGTGGGTATCCATGGTTTTTGAAATGGAGGGGTTTTGAGTGTTAAAGGCGAGTTAAGCCCCACTTTGGCCCCTGAGATTAGCGAGTTGCACTGATTTGGTCTCTGAGTTTTCAATTACTATAATTTGGTCCTCAATATTAAAAAAAGTGCACCGATATAGTCCTCCTCAATGCTGTTAGTGACGTAGCTCAAGTCTTACCACGTTGGACATATTAAAATGACATTATACATGTTTTGCCACAAAAAAAAGCACTAAATGATGTCATTTCAGGGTTTGAACAATACCTAAAAGGGAGGGGTAAGGTTTTAGTATTATTCAAACCCTCAAACTGTAAGACCTCGGATTTTTACAAAATTAAATAATAAATTTGTTTATGATATATTATATTTAATTAAGATTATATTTTATGAGATTTTATATATAAATTAAGCAATTTCTTATTTATGATTTAAAACTTTAGTAATTGAATAATAATAAAAATTTTATATACTTTAAGTTGAATAATTAGGTTTTTAACTTTATTTCATGATTATAAAGGAAATTGATTTTTATTACTGCTAATTATTGAATTTCAGTATTTATTTGAAAATAAAATTTAAGTTAATAATTAAATAGTATTTTTATAGATATTATTATTGGATTAAATTTGATTTTTAATTAATACTCTACCTAAACCGTAATTCCCAAATCAAAATCCTAAATTCCCAAAACACAACCCTAACCCTAATTTCCCTAACCCTAGCCGCCATTTCCCTTTCTCTTCTCCCTCAACACAACACACACACACACACACAGAATCAAAACAAACAAAAAGGGAAAGAGGGAAACTGACGGAAAAAGAGAGATCCGTGAGGGCTGTGGGAAGGAGAAGAAACGGAGTAGAGAGTGGAGGGGGAAGGACGGCGCCGGCGGAACTGAGAGCTACTGTCACCGTCGCACACGAGAAACAGAGAGTAAGAGAGAGGCGCGCAGAGTTCAAGAAGAGAAAGAAGCCGTTACGAAGGTCAGAATTGAGACGAGAGAGCGAACCACGGAGGAGGATGAAACCGCGTGTTGCTGCCATGCCCAGTCACCGTCTGTGAAGCCATCGCCACCACTGAAGCTCTGGGTTGCTGTTAGCTTCGTGCAGATCTCCCAGAAGAAGGTGTTTCGCCGCTATTTGTTGCTGCTCAGCCACCACCGCGGCTTGTCGTCGTCGTTAGAGTCGTCAACACCGTCCTGTCCATGGAGCCCGAGCTCGTATAACTGTCCCTGAGCTTCAGCCCCGCTGTGGAGGAGAGTGAAGCAGTCACCATCATTGGAGAGAGGGAGAGCCAGAGAAAGAGGACAAGAAGTGTGAGAAGGGTGACGCACAGAGCAGGAACCGTTCCTCTGCCACCGTTATCGTCAGAATTCCTGGTCGCCGTCATCGTTCATGCTGAAGCTTATCATCGGAGAAGACAAGCTACTGTGCCATTCCCTTCATTCTAACCCCGAACCTCCCTATTGCTGAGTTCTGCTAGAACGGTTGAGGTCGTGACTGCTGCAGGCCTGTTTGAAATTGGTGCTACTGCCACTGCTTTAGCTACACTGGGGGTTGCTGCCGTTGTTGAAAATTAATGATAAAGAGGGTATCATTGAGTTTAAATTCTACGATTCCGGCCAATCGAGGTATGGGTTGGTGTTAAAATAAAAATATTTTGGGCTTTGAATATCTGATAAGTTTAGTAGATTAATGTAAATAAATGAATGTTTGAGATATAAATAATTTACTATTGTGATTGAAAGGTTATGTTTGTTGGAGATTGGTTGTTTTTTGAGTTTTTGGTAAAATTGATGGAATATGTTGATTTTGGATTTTAGATTGAAATGAAAATGATTGGTTTTGAATTACGAATTTAGAAATGTTGTTTTGAAATGTTGGTTTTGTTGAGGCAAGCTTGAAAAGAGGGGACCCGTGATGGGTGGCGAACAACAGTTTTTAGGGGAGGTGCTGCCGAAATTTTTCTAAGAACTTAAAGGAGTTCTGGTTATGATTTTGAAAATGAAATTGATTTAAAATAATTATCCGAAGAGATAAGTTTTGGATACTTTTACGGATTTTAAGGAGAGTCGGATTCCTTTGATTTGGTTAAATGGTGATTTTAATTCATTTGATTTTTAATATAACGAAAAGAGATTTGATTAACTAGTCAAAGACCTTAAAATAGTAATTTAAGTATAATTTCAAGTGTTTGGGGATAAGTGAGTAAGTTTGAAGGTTATGCTTGAATTAAGATGTAATTAGTGACAATTGGTTTGAAGGAGATTTGATGGTGATTTCGATATTGAGGAAGAGGATAATGATTGAGGTATGGTGATGAATGAGATGAGATTGAGAATGATATGGATATTGATGAATTATGATTGAATTATTCATATGGCTTATGAATTTGAATTATCTGAGACACGAGTTTTCCTGGATAGACGCAGTGGCTTGCCACTACTTGCTCCAAGTTGAGACTCGATACTCTATTAACCCTCTGTCGCAAGATGTGACCGGGCACTTTAACTCTTCGGGTTCCCCCATGGGCATTCATATATATATATATATATATACGAATTTTGAATATTATATTATTAAACTTGGAGTTTGACTCCATGGAATATTATATTTGAGTTTGGAGTTTGACTCCATGGATATTATTTTTGAGCTTGGGGATGCGCGCACAGAGAGACTATCTAATAGTTAACTATCAGGACATGTCGGGTTGGCTATATGACCGACAGATGAAACTCATTAGTCATAGGACATGCATGCATCATATGCATTTGTATGTTTTGGTTGAGTGTGCATTTATTTTGGTTGCCTAATTGCTTAGCCATGTTTATCTGCTACTTGTTTTACTTGTTGTACCTAAATCCTATCTGTGTTTTCTTTGTTTGTCTTGTATGTGTCTGTTTATCTGAGAGACTTCTTTTTGTGGAGGCGTGATGAGGGTGGGTTCTGGTATGTGGTAATGAAGGTTGAGGCATGTGGACTAGGTGTTGCCTGAGTATTCTAATGTATGAATTATTTGGATAAGAGTGAGCAAGGTAAGTTGGATAGGAAGTCCCTAGGCACGTCCTTAGTCCTTTACATTTCTTTAAACCAATCGCCTTACGGAATTGTAAACTAAATGAAAGCTTTTTTACGATCTTTTAAATTAAGTTTTCTCCATAAAGTTTTTCCAAACGATTATTTTGAGGATAAACTGTTTTATAATGAAATTAATTCTATTTTCAAGTATTTCTTTGCTTTGATGGTATTCCCATCACTACTGAGAACGTGTGGTTTGTTCTCACCCCAAAATCTTTCACCCTTTCAGTGACACAGGTTCGAAGACTCAGTTAGAAGCTGCGGGCGATTATTGACTTTATTTATGAATTAAGTTGCTTTCATAGAATTCCCTCGCTTGTTGCTTAAGGTTTTTATTTTATACAGAGGGATAGGTGTTGTATCTAAGTTTTATTTTAATTTACTTGTATAATATTTATTATTATTAGTAATTATGTGATTATCAGTACTTGGTGATCTTGATATATGATTTTTAATGAATTGAAAACAAAATTTTCTGGCATTTTCTTGAAGATTGAAATGCAATATCGAACGAAAGGCTCAATATTAAATAGTTAATAAGAAAAATAGGTTAGTAATGCCTTACTTTTGGTACGATCATGACGTACTAGAAGTTTGGTTGTTACATTATGGTATCAGAGCAGTTCATCCTGATTAGAGCCTTGGGAATGGACTGACTATGCTTAATTGCATATTCTGAGTGTTTGTCATGTAGTAGGTCTGATGTGTGAACTTTTGTTGATATAGAATTTCCTCAATTGAATGGATTCTCGTTGCAAGTATAGTTCTAGACCAACAAAGAGTCCTCACATACAAAAATTTAGGTTGTCACAAGAGCAAACCCCAAATAAGAAATGACCGGAGTATTTAGACTCCGGATCGTCTCACAAGAAATTGCAATAAAATGCTCAATTATTGGCTATGAGGATGTAAAGGGGTTTTTGGTTGATAAGAGGGGCAAGAATTTAAATGGCAAGAAAAGTAAATCAAGCAAGTAATTAAAGAAAGCAATTAATAAAGAAAAGCAATTAATAAAGAGAGACATTCATGGCAAGAATTGAGATCATAGCCTCTCTATCCTAGTCATACATTGATTGATTCATCTCATTTAGTCAACTCCAACAAAAAGGAAGAAGGTATCATGTCATCTTCACATAGGGAGAATGTCAAACAAGACTAATTAATCATGTCACAAATATAAACAAGAATTTATCTCATTACGTCATCTCCAACATTGGAAGAATATATAGGTTATCTTCCATGAGAGAAAGTCTAACAAGACTAGCTAATCTCAATCTAAAAGTCCTAATCAACTTACTAATTAAATTAGCAAAAGATTAGCGTCAATGGAAACAATATTAGCTAACAACTCTAGATCACCAACATGAGTTGGGTTTTTTATGACTCAAGATTGCCTAATTACTCTTTCCAAGCCAAGAATGCTCAAAATCTACTCTAACATCCAACCAAGCATTTTGTCAAATACTTGGAAGGAATAAAAAGAAAGTATAATTAAAGTGCAAGAAATATAAATCTACCAACTATCAATTGCAAGAAAAGTAAATCACAACTCAAATCAACATAAAAAAAACATCAAACATCGAATCTCATTAAAGAAAAATCCAAATCCAACAAGTATTCATCAATCGCAAAAAGATGCTCAAAAGAGAAATTAGTAAGAGAATCAAGAAGATTACATTACTAGAGCATGGAAATGTAGAAGAAACAAGATGAAAGTAAGAAATTAAACATGGATCTATGATAATCTAACCTAAAACTAACCTAATTCTAGAGAGAAGAGGGAGCTTCTCTCTCTAGAAAACTAACTAAAGGCTCATGTTGGCTAAACTAATTGCTCCTCCCTTTTCCCCAACTTGAATTCTGCATGAAATAGCATTAGAAATGAGTTGGGTTGGGCCCAAAGTGCTTCAGAAATCGCTGGGGGCGATTTCACTTTAGTGGGTCACGGGCAGCATCGGTGCACACGCGTACATGGCACGTGCGCGCCCCTTATCGCGAAGCAAAATATGGCAAATTTTATATCATTTCGAAGCCCTGGATGTTAGCTTTCCAACACAACTAGAACCGCCTTATTTGAACCTCTGTAGCTCAAGTTATGGTCGATTGAGTGCAAAGAGGTCGGACTTGACAGCTTTACGGTTTCTTCATTTCTTCATGAGTTCTCCCACTTTGCATGCTTTTCTCCTCACTTCTTCCATCCAATACTTGCCCTATGAACCTGAAATCACTCAACAAATACATCAAGGCATCGAATGGAATTAAAGTGAATTGAATTTAGCTATTTTAAGGCCTAAAAAGCATGTTTTCACATTTAAGCACAAATCAAGGGAGAATTGCAAAACCATGCTATTTCATTGAATAAATGTGGAAAAAGGTGATAAAATCCTCCAAAATAAGCACAAGATAAATCATGAAATTGGAGTTTATCCAACTCCCCACACTTAAACTAAGCATGTCCTCATGCTAAAATCAAGAAGAAGCAAAAGGGTATTAACATTTATTCAATGCAACTACTAAATGCAATCTATCTACATGATGCAATGGCTTAGTCAAAATAAATCAACCTCCAAGAATACGCATATAAGCACAAGGGCTAAGGTATTAGCAATCAAGCAAACCACAATTGGATTGAATCATTGAAAGAGTTCACAAACTTGCAAGAAAAGATGATCATGGGTGGAAACATGTAATTGAGCGATCGAACCCTCGTCAGATGTGTATCTGCTCTAAGCACTCAAGTGTATGGGGTTGATTCACTCAATTCTCCCCTAATCATGCTTTTCAAGATTTGTTTTTCATCTAACAATCAACAATTACTTTATGCATGCATACAAATATCATGAGGTTTTTCCCATAGGTTGTAATGGGGTTAGGGTCAAGGTAGGATGCACATGGTCGAGTGAGCTTGAGATTTGAATCTTTGATTAGCTTAAACTTCCCACCTAACCTATGACAACCTATACAATTCTAAACAAACCTAACTACCCATTCTTCACTTTTTTACACACTGATGCATTCTCTTTTTGATCACCACCCATATGCATTGACTTTTATTAAACCTTGCTTTGGGACATTTTTGTCCCCTTTTTATTGCAATGCTTTGTCTTTTTTTTATTATTATTATTTTTTTCATTTTTTTCTTTTTTAAACTAAAATATATACAAGAACATCAATGCATATGGTTTACACATGATTAATACATGAGTGTGTACCCAATTCCCAAAATTTTTTCAACAAAAATACAAAAATACTTTTATCTCTATCCAATGTTCCCAACTCTCCCAAAATCAAATGATAAACACTCTCACTAGCCTAAGCTAATCAAAGATCCAAATTAAGGGATATTTATTATTTTTCACTTAGGCTTGTAATGTGCTACAATTAAGAACAAATGAGTTAAGTATAGGCTCAAAATTGGCTAACAATGGAAGATAAAAGGTTGGCTATTTGGGTAAGTGAGCTATTTGAACAATGGCCTCAATCATATAAATGCATGTATACACAAAATAATGGACATATAGAATTAAACAAATCAAAGATTACAATCATAGGAAGAGAATAATGCACACAAGAATGAAAATAAGTGGTCATATATGATGTAACCACACAATTAGGCTCAAATCTCACATGCTTGTGTTCTTAGCTCAAAAATCATGTTCCATAAGTGTATAATTCAAGCAAGTTCTAAATTTTTTTTTTACAATTGGGGTGTCCTATAGATAAAATCCTTGGAAAATATCATGATTTTGACTAAGCTTAATATATACATATGCAATGCAACCAAAAATCCTAAAAGACCTAAAAATGAAATGCAAAAGTGTTGGGATTAAAAACTTGTCACCCAAAAATGTCGAGCGGTTGGACGACCTCCCCACACTTAAAAGTTTACACCGTCCTCGGTGCATCCAAAGATGAACAAGGGGATACGGCGACATTTCTAGTTGCTACCTTCAGTTGGTAGGTCAACCGATGCTGCGTGTTCTTCCTTCCACTTCCGTTTTTTGCTTATGGTGCATCGATCGTGAAAAATAAAATAAACACCATAAGATGAGAAAGTACAAAAGCAAGGAAGCGTGAATTGTTGGAATGAGGTAAGAACCACTAGAATGGAGTGAGTGAATAGTGTGACATTGATGAAAAATAAGTATGTGGATTCTAAAATTGCGCGCAGTTTAGAATACACACACACACACTAGTATAAAAAGTTATGTCACAATTACACAAAAGAAAACATGCACTTCACTCATTCTAGTGTGCTTGAGATACTTTAAAAGACTTGTAGGCTAAAACAATCCAACAAGTAGTGAAGAAGCATAAAATCATTCAAGCAAAAATCAAGTAATTGTGAAATTGGATAATGCATGGACATTGATTGATGTGTAAGTAAATTTGATGAACAAAATGGTCTAAAGAGCTCACACATCAAACAATGACACATATTGAAGTTGTTGCAACACCTAAGTGACATAGAGGTGAAACACATGGATGCTATGGAACTTAGGAAAAAGGATATAGAAGTCAAAAATCAATCACATAGCAAGCATGGTCCACAAAGCTTGAAAAGCTCAAAAATACGTCACCAGGTAAGCTTTCGATCCAATTTCACAATTCCACAATCTCAATGCATGAAATATGTGATGTGAATAAGGGAAACCATAAACAAGCATCACCTAAAAAAAATCACTGATAATATACAATTGCCTAACAATATGTGATGAATGCATGGTGGCCAAAACATGCAATTCAAAGAATTAAGATGCATGAAGGCAATGTAACAAGTACTTGGTATTCAAAAATGTTAAACATGAAAAATTCCAAACCAAGTAACCAAATACAACCTCAACAAAGAAATCCAACAAGTACAATTAACAACAATGATGTTAAACTAACATCCTATCAATAAGTAGCAGCAGTAAACAGTAAACAAGATTAGTAATCCAACACTTATAATGGAAAACAAAAATTAAACAAACAAACTAACTAAAAGAAATGGTGTTATATGATGCTTGGTAGTGTTGGATGATGTTTGAAGGGTGGAAAGAAAAGAAGAGAAGAGAAAAGAAGGAAAGAAATAGAAAGAAGAGAAGAAAAGAAGGTGAGTGAAACAGGGCAATCCACGCGTGCGCGTCATGTGCGCGTAAGCCTGGATTGATGAAATGGAAGCGACGCGTACGCGTACAGTACGCGTACGCGTGCATGGCAAAGCAGAGAGTCGACGCGGATGCGCAAGGTATGTGTTCGTGTGCCCTGGGGCACCAAGTTGGCACACTTCAGGCACAACTCTCGGGTGAATGTATGGGAAGTGGAAAAATTCAATCCACGCGTACGCATACATGGCGCGTCCACGTGGATGGCCGAAATTGCTTGATTCACGCGTACACATGGAGTGTGCGTGCGCGTGGGTGGTGCTCTATTTTTCAAAATTTTTCTATGCTTTTGCACCAAACAAAGCATTCCAAACCTCCAAACAACTACCAAAACATCATAAAACCTTATTTAACCTACTAGACTCCCAATTAAACTCAACTAATCAAACAAAACATGAAATTAAACTTATTTTACCAATATGTACAAAAGAAAAAGATGAAAAGATGTTACCATGGTGGGGTGTCTCCCACCTAGCACTTTTGTTTATTGTCCTTAAGTTGGACTTATGGGGAGGTCTTTGATGCGGGCAGAAATTGGTGAATTAAAAATTATTAGAATATATGCGTTGCAAGTATAGTTCTTAACTCGCCAGAAATCCACCGCTCAATTTAGAAAGGTGTCACAGAAAATTGAAATTTAAAATACTGGGAGTATGAATCCCAGGTCGTCTCCCAACGAGTTGCAGGAAATGGTGCTATTTTATTAATCAGATGTTTTTGAAAAGGGTTGAGTTGAGTAAACAGGAAATTAAATTGATGAAATTGAATAATGTAAATAAAAGCCTTGACTGGGAGTTAATTACATGGAAGCCCTATTCTTGATGGAATATTCTTAAGATTAGTTGACAATTGAGAGTTATTTCGTTTAGTTATCCTTTACTAAGTAAGGGAAGGTAAAACAAGTTGGAGTGCTGTTCTATTCATAAGTCCCAATCCACTCTGGGGAGGATTGGTGTCAGGAATTAGAGAGCAATCCAACAATAACCCAATTACAACCTTTCTCTTAAACCTTCCAACTCAAAGGTTCCTTTCAATCAACTCCCCATCAAGTTAGGGAACTACTCACTCATTGTAAAGGTAAAATTCATAGCATATGAAAAGGAATTAAAGAAAGACATTGTAAATAAAAATTAAAAATAATCAATTAAAAATAAAAGTGATCCTTGTATAAATAATCCTAAAAATATTCCAATGGTAAAATTAAACAAAGCAAGGAACATGGAAGAATAAGCCAAGTAAAGAAAACGAACTAGAATGACGAAGTCTTGATGAGGTAATAACTCTTCTCAATATCCCAATGCAAAAAGCTAGAGAAACTAAAAATCCTAAGAACTATGAATGTGTAGAGAGAAAACCTAGAGGAGGAGTAAAACTAGATCTAAAAACTAAAACTGTGTAGAATGTATGTTGTTCTTGGTTTCTGCATGTTCTCTGGCTCTAGTCTGCTGTTCCGGGCCGAAAACTGGGTCAAAATAGGGCCCGAAATCGCCCCCAGCAAATCTGCAAATTATGCAGATCGCGCACGTCACGCGATCGCGTCGCTCATGTGGACGCGTCATTTGCGTTTCTGCTTTGCCACGTGGACGCGTCGTCCATGCCTCCGCGTCGCTCGTGCTTTTTCATTCCGCGCGGTCGCGTCGTCCATGCGGCCGCGTCGCTTCTCATTGGTCATCTCTTCAATTTCTTGTGTTCCTTCCATTTTTGCTAGCTTCCTTTCCAATCTCCAACTCATTCTTGCCCTATAAAGCCTGAAACGCTTAACACACAGATCACGACATTGAATGGAATAAAGGAAAAGTAAAATGTATAATTAAAAGTCTCTAGGAAGCAGTTTTCACTCATGTAATAATTTCAGGAAGGAAATATAAATGCATGCTATATTAATGAATAAGTGGGTCAGGATCATGATAAAACCACACAATTAAACACAATATAAACCATAAAACAGTGGTTTATCAACCTCCCCACACTTAAACATTAGCATGTCCTCATGCTTAATTGAAGGAGATGAAGTAAATAAGTATGAACAGGCAGAAACTCATGCAATGCAATGCAATCCTATATATATATGAATGCAACTATATGATTCTTGTCCACTTGATCAAAAGTAAATAAGTTCTTCAAAATAATTATAATTCAAATTCCACTAATTTAATTCTTATAAAGTAAGAGCAGATAAAAATGCAAAAGGATAGCTCATGAAAGCTGGGAACATAGAAATTCAAGCATGGAACCCTCACTGATGGTATATGTACACTCTAGTCTCTCTAGTGTATAGGGTAATCACTCTATCCTTCTCTAATCATGCTCTCTAACTTTTGTTTTTCTCCTAATCAATCAACAACAGTTAACATACCAATGCAAACATCATGAGGTCTTTTCAAGGTTGTAATGGGGCTAAGGTAAAGGTAGGGATACATATATGGTCAAGTGAGCTTATAGATTGAATCTTTAATTAACCCAAGCTTCAACCCAACCTATATATTTCACATAACTTTAGAATTCATGCCTAGCTACCCAGAATTCCCCTTTTACATTCCATACTCATGTATCAACCTTTTTTTATTTTAATTTTTATCATATGTGCGTTGATCCTTGAATTCTTAATTCAGCATTGGGGTAATTTTGTCCCCTTATTTATTTATTGGTTTTTTTTTAACATAAAAATAAACATAGCTTAACAATGCACATAGATTTTTAATTCTTATAGTTTCACATGAGTAGGTATCCAAATTCCCATTGTATTATCATGACACATTCCCTTAATAACTTTTGTTCCCACAATTTCCCATACTTAACTAGCACACACAATTCTATCTTAAGCTAACCAAAGATTCAATTTGGGATATACAATTATTTTTCCGCTTAAGGCTAGTAATGTGGTGAAATATAGAACAAATGGGATTTAAAGGCTCAAAGTGGTTAACAAAGGTAATTGAAAAGGGTAGGCTTAATTTGGATAAGTGAGTTTAAATGAAAGATGGCCTCAATCATATGCAAGCATATAAATATAATAAATATTGGACATATAGGATGAAACAAAATACAGATTACAATCATAGAGAAGTAAACACACAAGAATAAATTAATTATGGTTAAATAGTGTAACCATGCATAAAGGCTCAAATCTTCACAGGTTGTATGTTCTTTAGCTCAAACATCATGTTCCAAATACAACTTCAAGCAAATTTATCATAAAAAATTTTAAAAATTAGTGAAATTTGTTCCAAAGATAGAGTCTTAGAAGAAACTTATTGTCTTTTCAATCAAGTAGAGCATGCATGCAACTAACCTATTACTATGCAATTTATCTTATTCTATAAAAGAAAGAAAATCTAACTAAATATCCTAATTTATTGGTGCTAGGGAAGAGAAATTACCTCCGGAAGTCAGGTACTGACCGACCTCCCCACACTTAAGGCTTTGCACCGTCCTCGGTGCCATCTGTCAGGAACAGGGGTGGGCTGGTAGCAGTATCTCCACAGTCGGGACCATCATGGCTCCCTGTGCTGGTAAAAGAAGTGGAGTCCGGGGTGTTTGAGTCCTTGAATTTTCCCTTGAGTAGCTCCTTGAGGTGTTTGAATCGGTGCTCGTTACGGCGCTCTCTTAACTTCGCTTTCTGTCCTTGCCGATCCAACCTTTTGATTATCTGCTGGAGCAGTTCATCTGTTGTAGGTGCTTGTGGTGTTGAAGAAGGGATGTCTTCAACTGGAGCAGTGGGAAGGCTTGTAGTGGCTGCTGAAAGTCTGAGGTATTTCCCATTAGGGACATACTGATCATCCCGTGGAAGCATGGCTTTGGTGTCTCTAGCTCTGTAGGAAACTCCAGCTGCTGAGACAAGATCTGAGACCAAGGTGGGAAAAAGTAAGTTGCCCGCGATTTGTACGTGTCCCATGGCATTCCGGATATGTCTTGGTAGATTCAGAGGCTGGTCGGTAAGGATGCACCATAGTAGAACGGCCATGTCTGCAGTGAAGGAGGACTCGTGAGTGCTCGGAAAGACGTAATGGGACATGATCTGTGCCCATACGCGAGCCTCCATGGTAAGTGCTGAAGCCAATATACCCTTAGGGCAGGTACGATGGTATCCGTAGATCCAACGGCTGCCAGGTAGTGCGATAACTCTGAGAACAACTTCCCAGTCAAATTGGTACATCTGGCACTTGAGTGCGGCTTCTTGAAAGGCATCCATTCCTTCTGGAATAGGGGAAGACTCAAAGCTTGTTGAATAGCCTCTTCTGTAATGGGACTTGCTTTGACGGACAAAGACAGACTGCAGGCTGGGCAGGTAGAAGTTAGAGTAGAACTTGACTATCCAAGAAAGATTGACCTGCTTCTGTTGTCTCTGTAGGAAACCCCATTATCTTCGTTCAATTTGTGGCTCAACAAAAGTAGCAATATTGGGCGGGAGGATAAGAAGGTGTTCGTTGTTGTAACTCCTTTAAACTAGAATAGGGAACATCTGCTCACAATAGCGATTGGAAAATCGTGCAGTGTCCTTTG
Organism: Arachis hypogaea; assembly: GCF_003086295.3. Taxonomy (NCBI): domain Eukaryota; kingdom Viridiplantae; phylum Streptophyta; class Magnoliopsida; order Fabales; family Fabaceae; genus Arachis; species Arachis hypogaea. Next base: position 128,458,262 of record NC_092054.1, on the reverse strand, counting down.
CTGGAAAGGCTTTCTCCTTTTCATCAACCTTTATGATCCTCTTAACTCTTTTTGTTGAGGGCTTGACTGCAGTTGAAGAAGGCTCTGCCACTAGTGCTCTTTTAGTTCCTCTCTTGCTGGTAGTTTGGGAGTGGCTTTCTCTTTTCCTTTCTTGGTGGCCATCCTGAAAAGGGAAGAGAAAGTAAATTAAATTCAAAGAGATAGATAGCAATGAAGAGAATGAAAAAGGGTGGTTATAAATGCACATTAAAGGTAAATGATTAACACACGCTCATGAGTACATGTGAAAATCATTAAGGAAAATAATTAGTGCATATATGACAAGTGAGTGCAAGGTGTTTATTGGCATGCTGGCAAAGGGCATGAGTAGCATAGACAAGCATTACTTTGTAACAAACCATCACGTTTGTATTGACAATTAAATTCAATTAATATAATAGTAAAGGAATTTGTGAAAAGCAAGCATTGAATAGTAGAATAACATAGAGAAGTGCATAATGCCATATGGGCTTTTTCACAAATACATAGCATGCATGGTGAAGAAGTATAGAAAGTATAAAGTGAACATGCAAGCAACCCTTTAAAGAAAATAATATATAATTGTCAAACAATTTGCAACAATCCACAAGCATATAATGAGGAATAATGACAAATAAAATTCAACACCATGTAAAAAAGAAAGAAGAAGAAGGAAAATATGAATAATGAAAAGAAAAAGAAAGAAAAGAAAATAACATATAAAATAAGAAGAATGAAAAAAAGAAAAGGGGAAGAAGAAAATAAAACCTGGTTAATGGAGGTGAGGGAGAGAGAGTGAAAGGTGAGATAGAAGGAAGAAGGGAGGAGGAAGAAGTAAGGAGAGAAAAAAAAATTAGGATTAGAGAGAAAAGATAAGATATTTGGCAATAGGAGCTGTGCGGCGCAAGCGACGCGTCGCGTGGGGCACGCGTTCGCGTGATTGCGCTTAAGTAAGGTGACGCGATCGCGTGGTCACGCGGTCGCGTGACCCAGTTGGCCATGGCGCGAGTGCAGCCTCGCGCCTGCACAACTCTCTGTTCAAATTATTATGCCAAATTGGTGGAACGGATCGCGTGGGGCATGCGATCGGTGAGTGGCAGTTTATGGGGTACGACGCGGCTGCGTGGGGCACGCGGTCGCGTGAGGGGATTCGCGTCCAGCGCCAGTCCAGCACCACTCTAGCACAACTTTAGCTGTGCACCGTTTTACATCGAAAATCAGGGCACGCGGCGCGTGGAGGCCTATGCCATCGGACGTGGGCGACGCGTCGCATGGGTGATTTTGCCACTGGCACTCCTCCAGCCACGCTCTAGCATGACTCTCTGTTCGTTTTTATTTTTTCTTCATCTCCTTGCCACGCGGACGCATCGCTGATGCGGTCGGTCGCTGCCTTTTTTTTTTAAATATGCAATGCAGATGCACGAAAGTACTGATAAAGAGAAGAGTTTTGAATAAGAAAAATAAAAATAAAGAAAAGAACGATCATACCATGGTGGGTTGTCTCCACCTAGCACTTTGCTTTAACGTCCGTAAGTTGGACGCTCCACTAGCTCATCTGTGGCTATGTGGGGATCTCCAAGAGGAAGATCTCGAGCTCCTTGTTTTCTCCATTTTCGCCATGGTATAGCTTTCAACGATGTCCATTAACTTTGATAAGTCCGACTCAAAGGATGGATTAGGTGATAAACTCCGTACAGTTCGGCCTTCTCTACTCTGTATGGACCTTCCCATCTGATCTCAACTTGCCTGGCATGAGCCTCAGTCGAGATTTGTAAAGGAGGACTGAATCCCAGGTTGGAACTCTTTCCTCTTGATGTTTGGTCATGTGCAGCCTTCATCTTTCCTTGTATAGTCTTGAGTTCTCATAAGCTTCTAGGCGAAGGCTCTCCAGTTCTTGCAGTTGCAACTTCCTTTCAGCTCCGGCTTTCTCATCCCATATTGCACTCCTTGACTGCCCAAAAGGCTTTGTGCTCTATCTACTGGGAGATGACAAGCTTTTCCATAAACTAAGCAAAAAGGACTCATCCCAATGGGTGTTTTGTATGCTGTTCTGTATGCCAGAGTGCATCTTGTAGCCTGTGCTCCAGTCTTTCTATGAGGTTTACTATCTTCTGAAGATGTGCTTTATCTCTCTTTTGACACCTCGGCTTGCCCATTGGTCTGAGGATGGTATGCTGTTGCAACCTTATGAATTATCCCATGCCTCTTCATTATCCTGTCAGTCTCCTGTTACAAAAATGGGTGCCTTGATCGCTCACGATTGCTCGTGGGATCCAAAGCGACAAATAATATGGTTTCTCACAAAGGAAACAAC